>NC_058080.1:68922645-69228738 GCF_014858855.1 Bufo gargarizans
ATTTAAGTTCACAACCGTCTTTGCCGGCAAATAGTGTGACCAGTATAGGGGTCGTACACACCAGTCTACGTAATAGATCCAGATTTTGCCCAAAAAATAAAAATAATGAGTGCATTGATGCGTTTAAACGTAGCCTCCTAAATGAATTAGAGAAAATAGATCATAAACCTAGAAAACAAAATCTTTCTAGAGGGGAAAAGGAGGCACTAAAACAGCTTGAAAAAAATGATAGGATAGTGATTAAACCGGCTGACAAGGGGGGAGGGGTTGTCATAATGGATGTCGAGCAATACACTAGAGAGATGGATAGATTGCTTTCTGATGAAGATACCTATTTAGTTTTGAAAAGTAACCCACTTGTTCTGTATAAAGGACAACTGGAGGTTATTTTAAAGAAGGGTTTGGAGAAAGAGGTGTTAAATAAGAAAGAATATGAATACCTTTTCCAAAAAAGCCCTGTTATCCCTGTCATCTATTTTTTGCCAAAAATGCACAAGGATCCCATTAATCCACCAGGGAGACCTATTGTTTCAGGAATTAATTCCCTGAACAGTAGGGTATCTGAGTATATAGATTTCTTTTTGCAAAAATACGTGACAGTGGCTCCCTCTTATCTTAAAAACTCTACTGATGTCATTGATCTTATGGATGACATGGGTGAGGTACATGGACCGGTGTGGTTGGCCACCGTTGATGTTTCATCACTCTACACTTGCATTCCCCAAGCTCTGGGTATTAGAGGGGTTCAGGAAGCATTGGATCAAGATGTAGAGATGGGTCTAGAACAGAAAAATTTTATTTTGGAGTGTGTAGTGTTCTGTCTCACTCATAATTATTTTTTGTATAAAGACAATTTTTATTTGCAGCACTCAGGCGTGGCGATGGGGGCGAAATTCGCCCCAAGCCTCGCTAACCTTTTTATGACTATGTGGGAGAGGGAGAAGATTGACCATATCCTCAAAAAAGATCAAGAAGGGGGGAGACTGTTAGTGTGGCGAAGGTATATAGATGACTGCCTTCTCATTTGGTCTGGTGAGAGGGAGGGTCTAGACGCTTTTATAGCAAGCATTAACGTGAATAATTATAATTTAAAATTCACTAGCAATATCAATGACACTGCTATAGATTTCCTTGATCTGACCATCTTTTTTGAAGAGGGTAGGTTTAAGACCAAGACCTTCTTCAAAAGCGTGGACGTTAATACATATATTGAGCTGACAAGTTGCCATCACCCATCATGGCTTAAAAATATTCCCAAAAGCCAATTCCAACGCGTCTCAAAAAACTGTAGTAAGGTGGAGGACTACAGAGAACAGGGACAGATGGTCAAAAACAGGTTCCTGGAAAAAGGATACGAAAAGGATTTTTTAGATCAGTGTAAGGATGAAATAGAATTAAAACGCAGCAATGTGAAGCCACAGGCAATAAAGAAAAAAGAATTTAATAAGGATTTTAAATATACATTCTTGACCCAATATAACAGCAAAATGGGCTGTATTAAAAATATAATCCAAAAAAACTGGCATATCCTCCAAAATGATCCAATTTTGAAAAAAGACCTGCCAGCAAGGCCTCCTGTAGTTTTCAAAAGAGCGGACAATCTTACCAACAAACTAGTACGTAGTGCCAGTCTTGCTACTAGTAAAAATAAAAATCTTACTAGTACTAATAAAGGCAGGTTTACATGGTGCGGCTTCTGTCTGCCATGTAAAAACCGCAATTTAAAAGACCGAGCGAGATCAGTAGACACTGTTGTAATTAAAAGAACCACAGATACGACTTTGAAAATTAGAGGCCGGTTTTCCTGCAACAATGTTGGTATAATCTATTTGTTGGAATGCCCTTGTGGGCTCCAATACGTTGGCAGAACCACAAGGAGTTTAAAAACTCGGGTGCAGGAGCACATCCGCAATATCAAAAAAGGTCTTGAGACACATAGTGTCTCACTGCATTTTAAGATCCATCATAATAAAAACCCCAAAGGTCTGCGGTTTTTTGGATTAGAATTGGTACATAACCCAATTCGGGGAGGGGATTATATTGCCTTGATAAATAAAAAAGAGGTGGAATGGATGTTTCTTTTGGGCACCATCCAACCGCAAGGGTTAAACATTGAGTGCGATGTTAATGCCTGCTTATTTTAAATGCTTATTTTAAATGTATTTGTAAGGGTGTATTTTTCGCATTTATTTATTTTCGCCATCCTATCAGTTTCTGTGTTTTTTGCTGTATTTTATTTGTTCAGTTTTAATCTGTTTTTATGTGTGTCTTATGCCCCTTCTACTAATCCAATGATGTGGGATGGGGGAGGTGTTTCTGCTAATTTAAAACTCAGCGGTATCCTGTTACCAATCAATGCCCCAGACGAAGCAGCATTGCGAAACCCGGGTCGGGCTATTCAGATATTTTATATGCAGTTCTTGCTGTAATTTTTGTTTTTATCTAGTATATTAAAAATATTTTTCATCTGACCTTTTTGGTGTGTATCATACATGCGATTCCTCTATTGAGAGCGTCCTGAAGGTTGTGGTTCGTCACCATCCAGGCAAGGGAGTATTCAATTGGCGATTGAAAAATCCTATGCTGACGTCTCTGGACTCCTGTCCGTTCGATCTGCCCGGCCGCATGTGAAGACCTTGTCAGGATACCTTTTGCATTTTTCCAGAGAAGTTCTGTAAGTACATTTGTCCTGCAGGCGTGCACCGTGTCCTTTCCTACTGCACCATAGTGTTTTCTTTTTAGCAGAGCCCTATAGGAAACATCGTCTAGATCTCTACGGGCACTCACCCATCTGGAATCTTGTGAGTATATCCTGTTCACATGGTGCGTTTGATGTCTGAACTCGCTACACCATAGTGCGTTTTCTATACCACAGATTTCCATACCAGTGAAGGTTGCAAAGTTGGTCTGTGATCCTAATGGTTTAGGATTTCCATAAGGAACTTATATTTACAAGAAGATTTTTCTCCTGCAGCGCAATCCTCCTCCACATTTATCTACATAGCGGACTTTTCCCACATCGTCTTTTGGATTTGCAGCGCTAGAGAGAACAAGTATTTTAAACAGAGACTCATATCTTTTTATTTCCTGATATGTTTAGATGCATAGCATCCCCTTTATCGGGGAGAAGTAACACAGTGTAGAGCCAGAAGAGCTGATGTATACAGTTATGCCATGCTTGTATACTATTAAGGGGTTGTCCGAGTTATGAAAAAAATAAATATATAGCACTGTAAATTTGATGGTCAGCAATATATAAGTAAGCTAAGCAAGTTTTCGGCAAAAAAAAAATCTATATTTCCTCATTTCCCTGGTTCTCTTATGGTCCTTTGTTTACCTGTAATAACAACAATCTCTGCCCCTCCTCCTGCTCTGCAAAGGGAGTGAATACAAGAGCTGCCCTGAGTGACATGTCTGCCTGCTGGGAGACTCAGCAGCATGTCGTATGTGTAGGACTAAAAGTCCCAGCTGTATAATGACACTGCTGATGCACACAGGATCTTCTCCCTACCTGTTCTTGTGCAGAACTCCTCTAGTCTGTGAGCTCCTGTGCCCAGAATTGGTCTCCTCACTGCCTGCAGCTACTCTGTAAAGCCTTCAGCCCTGAGTCTGTGCAGCTGAAGGGGTTAAGAATCCAGGGGGAGAGCAATTAGGCAGCAGCCTGCAGTGCAGAGGGGCCTGGCCAGCACAGTGATATCTCGTGTACAGACCCATATCTGCTCTCTCAGGCTTGTGCACCAAACATCATCAGAGCAGGGAGAGAAGCTGACATCACAGGTCATGTGACCCTCAGTGACATCTGAGAAAGCAGCAACTGGAGATAAAGTAAGTGAATTGTAAAGTCCTTATATTTGCCTAGTTAGAAACATACAAAGAACAAAAAAGAACTCCGACAACCCCTTTAAGCCTACTATTTGTATTGGAAAGGGTTCTCCAACCGAGCAGCGTCGTCGTAACAAAAGCGTCAATTACAGCCAATGATGTTTTAATTGCCGTCATCAAAACACTATTGTGTCTTTAGAAAGGATTGTGCTATCTGTGAAAAGCCAGTTACCAACACAATGCCGCATCTCCTATAATTGTCCCTAAATATCATCCTGTTTATAACAAGATGAATCCTTCAGATAATTGAATTCAGAATCCCTGCCGCTACCCGGTCAGATGGCACTGGCTGAATACCATAAATAGCAGTCTGTACTCTGCTGATGGATTTAAAGGGAAGTGGTTTACCCAGTCTTACAGTATGGATGCCGTGGAGGTGGGCTTCCTTCTGTTAGCCATAGGGCCCATAGACCTACTCCCTCTCTGGAGGACCTGACAATCTGAAAGTGGTGGCAGCTATCCTAAGTAACCCCTTGGAATGGTGGCCACTAAATGAGTGGCTATCTATGTAATGCTGGACAGCTGAAGTCCTCCAGAGCAAGAGCTGATCCTCATGATTCCCTTCTATGATATCAATATACCCTTAGTCATATTATGTTCATGAGATACTCTCTTCAGTCACTTCTACTGTACAGAAGTTATAATGCAATAAAATATCAATTAAAGGGGTTGTCCGGGATTGAGGACTTTTGTTACATTAGTAAAAGACAGACAAACCTATAACCTACATCCATGTCCTACCTTTTCCACATGTTTCTCAAGCCCCGTTTTCTTATAGGAAATTCTTCGCCGGAAGTGAACTTTTCTTAGACTCGGTGACGCACCGGGTCCCTTGCAGGAGTGCTGAAGCCTCTTCTGGCTGCTCACGGAGCCCGGTGACGTCACCGGCACTGATGGGCGGGCTTTAGCGCTGCTCTAGCCAGTAATACGGAAGCCTCCGACGGGCAGTGTCTTGTTGTAAACAAAAGTGCCTTTGCCCTGCGCGATTTAGCGCAGTGCAAAGGAGAGCATCGGAGCATGAACTGCTCCGATGCTCAAGTCAGGGGGGCTGCCTGGGTGAAAATAAATGTTTGTCCGGGTTCAGCTCTGAACCCGGACAACCCCTTTAAGCTGTACTATGGCTTATCAGCAGCTTAGTCTACTTGCTGACAGCTTCCTTGTAGGTGGTCTTTTTTCAAATTTTGGACTTAATAATGACAACTATAACAAGACGGGTAATTAAGTCATTACAAAAACATGGTTGCCTGATTTGTCTAGTGCTGTAGATGTCGAGAGCGGTGTCTGTCCTTGGCCTGGAGTGCAATGAACGATACAGGAGCACCTGGTATTGCAAAAAGCACTGTGTGGAGGTGGATCGAGGGTTAAAGTGGTTTTCCGAGGCTTTAATACTGATGACCTGTCCTCCGGGTAGGTCATCAGTATCTGATCGGTGGGGGTCCGACACCTGGGATCCCCACGATCAGCTGCTTGAAAAGGCACCAGTGCTCGCAGTAGCTCCGTGGCCTTCTCTCTGCTTTTCCTAGGCCAGTGACGCCCTGTTCACGTGGTCTCGGAGCAGCTCAGCCCAATAGAAGTGAATGTGGATGAGCGCGATAACCAAGCACAGCCACTATACAATGTACGGTGCTGTGCTTGGTATGCTGCAAGAAGGCCGCGGCACTCGCATGTGCACAGGTGCCTTCTCAAACAACTGATCGGCGGACTCCCACCGATCAGATACTGATGATCTATATAGGTCATCAGTATTAAAGTCTTGGAAAAACCCTTTTAAATGTTCTGAAATCAATCTGTTATATTCATCCGTAAAAAAATAAGAGGTATCAGACTGTACACGGGGTTTGTGTGCTTAACTACGGATATAAGTTCGCATAAGGGCTGTAAACGCACAATGGTAGGTTATTTATTTTTTCATTGAGGTAATTAAAAAATTTGCTTCACTTGTTTATTTTTATATTTTTTCAGATGTGTTGGAACAATATACACAAGGCTATAATAGGGCATAATATATATAAAAAAAAATTTGTGGAAAATTAGACCCTTAAAGCAAAACATAACTTTTAATAAAGATATAACTAAAATCGCCCTATATAGATTGGCGAATAGATACTTATTAATTGTGAGCAAACATATATAGCCCAGCTACCTCAGTACATATAATATCCACTCAATAGCTCGGATGATGAAATGTATAGGTACCATGAATTAGGGACAAAGCACTTTAGTCAGGTCCTGGAGCATTAATACTAATGCCGGGGAAGACTCTTCCTGCACGAACCCTGACTGGACCTCTGCCCAGGAACAACCCCTGATGGTGGGATTTCCCTGTCCTTGTGCCTACCCTAAATGGCCCTATAAGGCCCTAGATGGTAATGGGTAGAGGTTGAGTTGATAATAATACCCCGATGCGTTTCACCCTATCGGGTTCCTCAGGGGGTCAGTACAATCTGAATACACTCAAACTACATGGATGGCATAGTTTATCCAAAAGATAATTGCTGAGTACATGCCATCATTGTGGATGACGAACTTTGTCTAAAAGATGAGACAAATGAGGCAGAACTTAAAATAGGGGCTGGGTACATCGCATGTTCCCTGCTGTGTAGTAGGAAAAGATGCCACAAGTGATGTGCCCCATTGGTTGCCAGACTGCCTCCTGCCGGGTGCTTGATAAGCAGTCATCACTGCCTTATCAAGCACCCAGCCCCAAGGTCTGCCCCTGGGCAGAGGTCCAGTCAGGGTTCGTGCAGGGAGAGTCTTCCCCGACATTAGTATTAATGCCCCAGGACCTGACTAAAGTGCTTTGTCCCTAATTCATGGTACCTATGCATTTCATCATCCGCGCTATTGAGTGGATGTTACACGTACAGTGGTAGCTGGGCTACATAGGTTTGCCCACAATTAATAAGTATCTATTCACTACTCTATATAGGGTGATTTTAGTTAAAACATAACTTTTAATAAAGATATAAGGGTCCAATTTTCCAATGTTAAGTATACACCTTTCTATAAGGATTCCAGCATTATCCTTTATGGAGTGATTTGCATAATATACAGTGGATGTAAAAAGTCTACACACCCCTGTTAAAATGTCAGGTTTCTGTGATGTAAACAAATGAGACAAAGATAAATCATTTCAGAACTTTTTCCCCCTTTAATGTGCCCTATAAACTGTACAACTCAATTGAAAAACAAACTGAAATCTTTTAGGTGGAGGGAAGAAAAAATGTGTGGAAAAAATCCTGTGCTCAGCCCTCTTCAGATCACCCCACAGATTTTCAATCAGATTCAGGTCTGGGCTCTGGCTGGGCCATTCCAAAACTTTAATCTTCTTCTGGTGAAGCCATTCCTTTGTTGATTTGGATGTATGCTTTGGGTCGTTGTCATGCTGAAAGATGAAGTTCCTCTTCATGTTCAGCTTTCTAGCAGAAGCCTGAAGGTTTGGTGCCAATATTGACTGGTATTTGGAACTGTTCATAATTCATAATTCCCTCTAGCTTAACTAAGGCCACAGTTCCAGCTGAAGAAAAACAGCCCCTTGGCATGATGCTGCCCCCACCATGCCTCACTGTGGGGATGGTGTTCTTCTGATGAGTGTTGTATTTACGCCAAACATATCTTTTGGAATTATGGCCAAAAAGTTCAACCTTGGTTTCATCAGACCATAACACCTTTTCCCACATGCTTTTGGGAGACTTCAGATGTGTTTTTGCAAACTGTAGCCTGGCTTGGATGTTTTTCTTCGTAAGAAAAGGCTTTCGTCTTGCCACTCTACCCCATAGCCCAGACATATGAAGAATACGGGAGATTGTTGTCCCATGTACCCACACAGCCAGTACTTTCCAGATATTCCTGCATCTCCTTTAATGTTGCTGTAGGCCCCTTGGTAGCTTCCCAGACCAGTTTTCTTCTCGTCTTTTCATCAATTTTGGAGGGACATCCAGTTCTTGGTGATGTCACTGTTGTGCCATATTTTCTCCACTTGATGATGACTGTCTTCACTGTGTTCCATGGTATATCTAATGCATTGGAAATTCTTTTGTCCCCTTCTCCTGACTGATACCTTTTAACAATGAGATCCCTCTGATGCTTTGGAAGCTCTCTGTGGACCATGGCTTTTGCTGTGGGATGCGACTAAGAAAATTTCAGGAAAGACCAACTAGAGCAGCTAAACTTTATTTGGGGTAAATTAGAGGCGCTTTACATGATGGCCGGTGTATGCTGACTCCTATGTAACAGGATTGTGAATGTGATTGCTTAATTCTGAACACAGCTACATCCCCAGTTATAAGCAACCACATTATTATTATTTTTTTTTTTCTTTTCTTCCCTCCACCTAAAAGATTTCAGTTTGTTTTTCAATTGAGTTGTACAGTTTATAGGTCACATTAAAGGTGGAACAAGTTCTGAAATGATTTATCTTTCTCTCATTTTTTTACATCACAGAAACCTGACCTTTTAACAGGGGTGTGTAGACTTTTTATATCCACTGTATATGCCTAAGGGTACTTTCACACTAGCGTTTTTCTTTTCCAGCATAGAGTTCCGTCCTGGGGGCTCTATACCGGAAAAGAACTGATCAGGTTTATCCCCATACATTCTGAATGGAGAGCAATCCGTTCATGATGCATCAGGATGTCTTCAGTTCAGTCACTGAACGGCATTTTGGACGGAGGAAATACCGCAGCATGCTGTGGTATTATCTCCGTCCAAAATTCCGGGTCAGTTGCCGGAATGCCAGCATTAATTTACATTGAAATGTATTAGTGCCGATCGGTAAAAATGTGAAAAAAATAAATAAAATGAAACTGATCCCTTTGTCCGTATGACAAACAGAGAGACGGATCCGTTCTTGCAATGCATTTGTGAGACTGATCCGCATCCGTCTACAAATGCTGTCCGTTTGCATGCAGGATGCCGGATCACTCTGCCGCAAGTGTGAAAGTAAATAATAATTGTAAAAGCATGAAAGTGCTTGTCCAAGTTAAAGCAAAAATTGTTAAATGGTAGGAAAGGGGTTGAAATTAAAGTTATGCAAGTTATACTAAATGATATAAACCTCCAGCGCCACTGTACAATGCACGTGGTTGCTTCAGCCAGTCAACGGCCTCAGCGGTATACAGTGTGAAACTGCTGAAGCCAGTGATTGGCTGCAGCAGTCACTTGATGGTATACGGGAGCGTCACCACTGCAGCCATGTAGACAAAGCACCAGTCGGGAGGATTGGAGCAGAGGTGCTGATGCAGAGGGCGTTTTTAAGGTGCAAGTTAGTTAGAAAAAAAAATGCTTAAAAACGTGCTCTCAAAACGCTAAACAACATGCAATAAGTGATAAATGTAAGTGCCTCTTATATCTCCTCTCCTGCAGGTGAACAGAGGGAAGGAGGATGGCTAAGAGTCGCACACGCAGGATTTGTGAATTTAAAAAAAGTTGATATTTTCCCCCCCTGGATGCCAAAGAGAAATCGGTTGGAATATAAATAATTGGTTGTATGTGGCGTGGACACAATTGACAGAAACATGTCAAAGAAAACTCGAGCCAAAGGAGACAAGTGTGAAGTAGAAATGGAGGCGTTTCAGACCGCCAACGAGGAACTGCGGACAAAGCTCACTCAAATCCAAATAGAATATCAGCAGGAAAAGCAGAAGGTACGGTGCAGCGGCCATGGTACTATTGTATCCTGCGGTTATGGGGAATCTAGTCTGGCAGTTTTATGTTTGTCAGCCATTTTTAACACTGTTTATGTCAGTCTGGTATATTCATAATTGTAAAGGAAAAACCATATTCTGTGACCATTACGAATAATGGGCCTTCTGTATGGGAACTCTAAAAAGAGTCCTGCAGTGCCCATAGCAACCAGATCAGCCAATCAGAAATCCTTACCTAGAAAAAAAAAAAATTACAATTTGAGTACTATAAGGAACTAATTTGCATTTCATTTTACTTTATCCTCTTATGATATGCTGTGGATGACCTGGCCCTCACCCATCAATTAGAGCCTGGCCTTCTACTATGGAGGTCTGGATATTTTTATTGAAACTAGTAGCAGAAGACCCACAGACAGATGTTGGGCTGCATATACTATAATTCATCTTCTGGGATTTCCTGCTGTGAGAGAGAGAGAGAGAGATGCGTTATTTAGTGTTTGGACAGAGTTGCACACATGTCTGCAGCAGAAGACTTGGGCATCATGCACGCGGCTGTTACCCGGCTGTTCCCACGTTGTGGCCCACAAAACAGCGGGTCCGCAATACACGGGCACCGGCCGCATCTGCACTGTATCATGGATGCAGACCCATTCACTTGAATGGGTCCACAATCCGAGAGATGAGGTGCGGAACAGAGGCACAGAACCGAAGGGTTTTCTCCGTGCCTCTGCACCGCAAAAAAAGTAATGCATGTGCAATGAGCCGGACCATGGTACGGTTACACGGACGCCAAATTATGCAGTGGGTCCGGATATGGTTATAGAAGTCTATAGTTTTTGTTTGTGACGCCAATTGCAGCGTGCGCAGGGTACAGTCTCAGGGCCCTTTAAGGTGTTGCAACTCACGTACCAGGTTAGGAATGCCAGAGTGGGGAAATGTCTCTGTATGGTAATAGTAATAGTGTCAACGGTGTCTCCTACCTGGGTACGGCTGGACTCCTGGATCCTGGCTCACTTGCAATAAATGAGTGTATTGCTAGTAGGAGTAATTGAGGAACTTGGTAGCAATGAATGAGATCCAGACTTGGGATATAATATAACTTTTTTCTTTACTGGAGGCAGCATCAATCCATATGAGATACAGCAATAGTCTTGGGTCCCAGCAGGTATTGGCAATGTATGACAGGGATTACTATCTCCTCTGCTTCTATCATATGCCTGGAGAATATGGCAGGAATCTATATCTTCTGCTCTATCTTCTGCTGTGTATGGGACTGACTAGCTGAGGAGGAATTTGGCTTCTCCTTGTCTATGGATAGTACTCAGTTAGCTCACAGGGAATGGCTCTTCCTGGTGGACCGGAGGTGGCTGCTTGCTTGTCAACCAGCTGAGGCTTAAGGCTCAGACTGGGGATGAAGATCTTTGGTCTCAGCCGAGACACGATCCTGGGTTGGGATTCCTAGAACTGGGAGCAACTACCAGCACAGCCTTCCCCTAGCCGGGGTGGCTGGCACACACTAACTATAACTTCCTTCTCCTCCCCATGAGGCAGGACATGGGCCAGCCCACTTCTGCTCATAGAGGGGGAGCTAAACTGGAATGTACTATTCCAGTTTAGATATGCTAAACTGAACTAAGGTCCTGCTGACACATTGCTGCCACCTGCTGGTGTACAGTGGGTCCGGAGATGGCAGCCTCAGTCTGTGCCCGTGCATTGCGGACCACAATTTGCGGTCCGCAGCACAGGCAAGGCCGGCACACTGTCATGTGCATGAGGCCTTAGCAAGGTGTAAAATAAACCATCACTATGAGGAGAAATAGTTCCCATGTAAATTATGGTATATGTCGAATATTTTTCCCAACTGTATACAAATAGTTTTGAATGTCAGTGGGTATAATAGCTTCTGTATATCTACGTGTTCTATGTGTAATTGCTTACAGACTTTTATATAGTTACTTTTCTGTCTGTGAATTATTAACATAAGCACCAAAGAAGATGGCTGTAGGAAATAGGATAACTCGATCAATTTCAGGAAAAGAAGATGAATAAGTCGGGTGCATTTTCCTTTAGGTTATTTGGGAAAAGTAGAAAGCGAGCATCTGGCTTCTTCCTTCTTATGATAAATGGTAGGAATAAGGAGACGGGTAGCCATGTGCCACAGGCCTGATTCTCCTTACATTTTCTGCAAAGAGAATTGAATTAGCTTCTTAAAAGAAAATATTCTCTGAATTCGCAGATGACAACCAGCAGCAACATGAAGAAAGCTGGCCGCACTCTCTTATTCGCCCCTACAGAGCAAGGGAACACAAATTCTAGAACTGGGGACTAGTCACCATCATCCACTGTTTGGGAACCCATGCCCTGGGTGTGGTGATCGGCTGTTCTTCTCGCTGACCATGCCCTGGGTGTGGTGATCAGCAGTTTTTCTCGCTGACCATGCCCTGGGTGTGGTGATCAGCAGTTTTTCTCGCTGACCATGCAGTGGGTGTGGTGATCGGCTGTTCTTCTCGCTGACCATGCCCTGGGTGTGGTGATCGGCTGTTCTCGCTGACCATGCCCTGGGTGTGGTGATCGGCTGTTCTCGCTGACCATGCCCTGGGTGTGGTGATCGGCTGTTCTCGCTGACCATGCCCTGGGTGTGGTGATCGGCTGTTCTTGTCTCTGACAGCCTAAACATATTTAACCACCTCCGGACCGCCTAACGCAGATCTGCGGTCCGGAGGTGGCAGCCCTGCGCAGAGTCACGCATATATGCGTCATCTCGCGAGGGCCGGGATTTCCTGAGAACCGAATTTTTTAACCCCTAACAGGTATATTAGACGCTGTTTTGATAACAGCGTCTAATATACCTCCTACCTGGTCCTCTGGTGGTCCCTTTTGTTAGGATCGACCACCAGAGGACACAGGTAGGTCAGTAAAGTCGTACCAAACACTACACTACACTACACTACCCCCCCCCCCGTCACTTATTAACCCTTTATGAACCCCTGATCACCCATGATCACCCCATATAAACTCACTGATCACCCCCCTGTCATTGATCACCCCCCTGTCAGGCTCCGTTCAGACGTCCGTATGATTTTTACGGATCCACGGATACATGGATCGGATCCGCAAAACACATGCGGACGTCTGAATGGAGCCTTACAGGGGGGTGATCAATGACAGGCGGGTGATCACCCATATACACTCCCTGATCACCCCCTGTCATTGATCACCCCCCTGTCATTGATCACCCCCCTGTAAGGCTCCATTCAGACGTCCGCATGATTTTTACGGATCCATGGATACATGGATCGGATCCGCAAAACACATGCGGACGTCTGAATGGAGCCTTACAGGGGGGTGATCAATGACAGGCGGGTGATCACCCATATACACTCCCTGATCACCCCCCTGTCATTGATCACCCCCCTGTCATTGATCACCCCCCTGTAAGGCTCCATTCAGACGTCCGCATGATTTTTACGGATCCATGGATACATGGATCGGATCCGCAAAACACATGCGGACGTCTGAATGGAGCCTTACAGGGGGGGTGATCAGTGCAGGGGGGTGATCACCCTGATCACCCCCTGTCATTGATAACCCCCCTGTAAGGCTCCATTCAGACGTCCGCATGTGTTTTGCGGATCCGATCCATGGATCCGTAAAAATTATACTGACGTCTGAATGGAGCCTTACCAGGGGGGTGATCAATGACAGGAGGGTGATCCGGGAGTCTATATGGGTGATCACCCCCCTGTCATTGATCACCCCGCTGTCATTGATCACCCCCCCCTGTAAGGCTCCATTCAGACATTTTTTTGGCACAAGTTAGTGGAAATTTTTTGTTTGTTTTTGTTTTTTCTTACTAAGTCTCATATTCCACTAACTTGTGTCAAAAAATAAAATCTCACATGAACTCGCCATACCCCTCACGGAATCCAAATGCGTAAACATTTTTAGACATTTATATTCCAGACTTCTTCTCACGCTTTAGGGCCCCTAAAAAGCCAGGGCAGTATAAATACCCCACATGTGACCCCATTTCGGAAAGAAGACACCCCAAGGTATTCCGTGAGGGGCATATTGAGTCCATGAAAGATTGAAATTTTTGTCCTAAGTTAGCGGAAAGTGAGACTTTGTGAGAAAAAAACAAAAAAAATCAATATCCGCTAACTTATGCAAAAAAAAAAAAAAAATTCTAGGAACTCGCCAGGCCCCTCATTGAATACCTTGGGGTGTCTTCTTTCCAAAGTGGGGTCACATGTGGGGTATTTATACTGCCCTGGCTTTTTAGGGGCTCGAAAGTGTGAGAAGAAGTCTGGGATCCAAATGTCTAAAAATGCTCTCCTAAAAGGAATTTGGGCCCCTTTGCGCATCTAGGCTGCAAAAAAGTGTGACACATCTGGTATCGCTGTACTCAGGAGAAGTTGGGCAATGTGTTTTGGGGTGTCATTTTACATATACCCATGCTGGGTGAGAAAAATATCTTGGTCAAATGCCAACTTTATAAAAAAAAAATTGGAAAAGTTGTCTTTTGCCAAGATATTTCTCTCACCCAGCATGGGTATATGTAAAATGACACCCCAAAACACATTCCCCAACTTCTCCTGAGTACGGCGATACCAGATGTGTCACACTTTTTTGCAGCCAAGGTGGGCAAAGGGGCACATATTCCAAAGTGCACCTTTCGGATTTCACCGGTCATTTTTTACACATTTCGATTGCAAAGTTCTTCTCACACATTTGGGCCCCTAAATTGCCAGGGCAGTATAACTACGCCACAAGTGACCCCATTTTGGAAAGAAGACACCCCAAGGTATTCCGTGAGGGGCACTGCGAGTTCCTAGAATTATTATTTTTTTTGTCACAAGTTAGCGGAAAATGATGATTTTTCTTTTTTTTTCTTTTTTCCTTACAAAGTCTCATATTCCACTAACTTGCGACAAAAAATTAAAAATTCTAGGAACTCGCCGTGCCCCTCACTGAATACCTTGGGGTGTCTTCTTTCCAAAATGGGGTCACTTGTGGCGTAGTTATACTGCCCTGGCAATTTAGGGGCCCAAATGTGTGAGAAGAACTTTGCAATCAAAATGTGTAAAAAATGGCCTGCGAAATCCGAAAGGTGCACTTTGGAATATGTGCCCCTTTGCCCACCTTGGCTGCAAAAAAGTGTGACACATCTGGTATCGCCGTACTCAGGAGAAGTTGGGGAATGTGTTTTGGGGTGTCATTTTACATATAACCATGCTGGGTGAGAGAAATATCTTGGCAAAAGACAACTTTTCCCATTTTGTTATACAAAGTTGGCATTTGACCAAGATATTTATCTCACCCAGCATGGGTATATGTAAAATGACACCCCAAAACACATTCCCCAACTTCTCCTGAGTACGGCGATACCAGATGTGTGACACTTTTTTGCAGCCAAGGTGGGCAAAGGGGCACATATTCCAAAGTGCACCTTTCGGATTTCACCGGTCATTTTTTACACATTTCGATTGCAAAGTTCTTCTCACACATTTGGGCCCCTAAATTGCCAGGGCAGTATAACTACGCCACAAGTGACCCCATTTTGGAAAGAAGACACCCCAAGTTATTCCGTGAGGGGCATGGCGAGTTCCAAGATTTTTTTTATTTTTTTGTCGCAAGTTAGTGGAATATGAGACTTTGTAAGAAAAAAATAAAAATAAAAAATCATCATCATTTTCCGCTAACTTGTGACAAAAAATAAAAAGTTTTATGAACTCACTATGCCCATCAGCGAATACCTTAGGGTGTCTACTTTCCGAAATGGGGTCATTTGTGGGGGTTTTCTACTGTTTGGGCATTGTAGAACCTCAGGAATCATGACAGGTGCTCAGAAAGTCAGAGCTGCTTCAAAATGCGGAAATTCACATTTTTGTACCATAGTTTGTAAACGCTATAACTTTTACCCAAACCATTTTTTTTTTTTTTGCCCAAACATTTTTTTTTTATCAAAGACATGTAGAACTATAAATTTAGCGAAAAATTTATATATGGATGTCGTTTTTTTTGCAATATTTTACAGCTGAAAGTGAAAAATTTCATTTTTTTGCAAAAAAATCGTTACATTTCGATTAATAACAAAAAAAGTAAAAATGTCAGCAGCAATAAAATACCACCAAATGAAAGCTCCATTAGTGAGAAGAAAAGGAGGTAAAATTCATTTGGGTGGTAAGTTGCATGACCGAGCGATAAACGGTGAAAGGAGTGTAGTGCAGAAGTGTAAAAAGTGCTCTGGTCATGAAGGGGGTTTCAGCTCGATTGTAAAGGTTTACTAATCGAGGAGTCTGCTGTTTTACAAGAGTTACCCTTTAAAGGGGTTGTTCACCCCTGCAGGCCTTTCGGTCAGGCCCCCCCCCCCCCCCCAACATGGCCGGACCTGAAGAAGGAATCACATTTACCTGATCCTCCCCACAGGGTTCTGGCTCCATCACTCCACTGCAGCTCTCGGGTCTCCCAGCGTCAACATCCAGCTTGACGCAGATTATGTGGCAGCTGCAGCCAATGAATGGCTTCAGTGGTGACCTGTCCCCTGTGCATCATGTCACAATGTCACATTGTGCATGGGGGACACATCACCACTGCAGTCAATCATGGATTGCAGAGAGCTGGATGCCAGGAGTGAACAACTCCTTTGAGCTAATCATATATGTAACATTTAAAGGAGTATTCTGTTTAGAACAAGTTATCGCCTATCCACTGGTGTCTGACCAATGGGAATCCTACTGATCCTGAGAAACGGGTATTCAATTTCTCTGTTGGAATAGAGCAGCAGGTGAAGCATGCGTGCCACAGCTCCATTCATTTTCTTTGAGACTGCAGGACATTGCTGTCCTATAGTAATACATTGTACATTTGCCTAATCCTCTTCCTGCAGACCATATTTTGATGAAAATAGGAATTTAAAGGTGGTGTGTGTTCCATGTGGTCTCTGTCGATGTGTGGCCAGTAATGATCTTGGCTTAGGCTACTTTCACACTTGCGGCAGAGAGATCCGGCAAGCAGTTCCGTCGCCGGAACGGCCTGCCGGATCAGGCAAAATGTATGCTAACTGATGGCAAGACTGATTAGGATCCTGATCAGTCTTAAAAATGCATTGAAATGCCGGATCTGTCTTTCCGGTGTCATCCGGCAAAACGGATCCGGCATTTATTTTTTTCACCTTTTTTTCAGTCTGCGCATTCAGAATACCGGAATGCTGGACCCGGCACTAATACATTCCTATGGGAAAAAATGCCTTGCATTCAGGCAAGTCTTCAGTTTTTTTCGCCGGAGATAAAACCGTAGCATGCTGCGGTTTTCTCTTTTGCCTGATCGGTCAAAACGACTGAACTGAAGACATCCTGATGCAAACTGAACGGATTGCTCTCCATTCAGAATGCATGGGGATAAAACTGATCAGTTATTTTCCGATATAGAGCCCCTGTGACGGAACTCTATGCCGGAAAAGAAAAACGCAAGTGTGAAAGTACCCTTACAGATTGGTGGTCCAGAACCCACATACTTCCAATAGGTGTAGATGCCAGAGGCACATATTCTTCCAAAGGGTATAGGTCCTAGAGGACCTTTCAATGGCCATGAGTTATACTTGGATAAATATTCTTTCTTTATTGTGTTTTCTTAGGTGACAAAGCTCCGAGAAAAGCTCCAAGATGTCAAGAAGGAGCGGGAGCAGGAACAGCACCGACATACTGTTCACATATCTGAACTGAAAGCCAAACTACATGAGGAGAAGATGAAGGAGCTTCAGGCCGTCCGGGAGATACTGATACGCCAGCATGAACTTGACGTAGCCCGTGTGGTCAAAATCAAAGACTGTGAAATCCAGCGTTTACAGTCCACGGTCAACGTTTTACGGGACGGAGCCGCGGACAAAGTCAAGACTGCTTTATTGAATGAAGCCAGGGAGGAAGCCAAGAGGGTGTTTGATGGCGAGCGCATAAAATTACAGCAGGAGGTCCTAGAACTGAAAGCCGGCAAGAAACAGCTGGAGGAAACGCTAAACAATGTCATGCAGGCGGATAAAACCAAGGCGTCGGATCTGCGGATAGCTTATCAGACGCATCAGGATGAAGTCACCCGGATAAAGCGGGAATCTGAGCGGGATATCCGCAGGCTGGTGAGTTGTGTAGAACAGGTTCTGCAACCTTAAATTGTGTTTTTTTGGTGTGTTTTTTTTAAGATCTCTGCTTGCTGTCCATGAATGTGAATATTGTTGCTTAGGCCTTACAGTTGATTTGTTTGCTACAGTTGCATCCATCCTTAACAACAATCTTTTGTGAACTAAACAGATCAGCAGCAGAAACCACTGTCCTGTCCTGTCCTGATAGTTTGTTACAGTGTATCAGTACAGGTAAACTGTATCTGCCTAGAGTCCCGACAGTTTAGTGGTTATGGGCTTGTTCACACCAGCATTGTCTTGTCTGCATTTTTTTTCATCAGAGGAGCAAAAAAATTATAATAATCTGGTAAATGGATTGATTGATTAGTCCTGTACCTCACCTGGATCAAGAGGTCTCCCCATTCAAGATTGTCTTTTAGGCTGGGAGATTGTCTTTCTGGTGCAGCTCTCTCCCCATCACTGCTCAGGGGGCATGTTCTTTCTGGTGCAGCTCTCTCCCCATCACTGCTCAGGGGACATGTTCTTTCTGGTGCAGCTCTCTCCCTATCACTGCTCGGGGGGCATGTTCTTTCTGGTGCAGCTCTCTCCCTATCACTGCTCGGGGGGCATGTTCTTTCTGGTGCAGCTCTCTCCCCATCACTGCTCAGGGGGCATGTTCTTTCTGGTGCAGCTCTCTCCCTATCACTGCTCAGGGGGCATGTTCTTTCTGGTGCAGCTCTCTCCCTATCACTGCTCGGGGGGCATGTTCTTTCTGGTGCAGCTCTCTCCCTATCACTGCTCGGGGGGCATGTTCTTTCTGGTGCAGCTCTCTCCCCATCACTGCTCAGGGGGCATGTTCTTTCTGGTGCAGCTCTCTCCCTATCACTGCTCAGGGGGCATGTTCTTTCTGGTGCAGCTCTCTCCCTATCACTGCTCAGGGGGCATGTTCTTTCTGGTGCAGCTCTCTCCCTATCACTGCTCAGGGGGCATGTTCTTTCTGGTGCAGCTCTCTCCCTATCACTGCTCAGGGGGCATGTTCTTTCTGGTGCAGCTCTCTCCCTATCACTGCTCAGGGGGCATGTTCTTTCTGGTGCAGCTCTCTCCCTATCACTGCTCGGGGGGCATGTTCTTTCTGGTGCAGCTCTCTCCCTATCACTGCTCGGGGGGCATGTTCTTTCTGGTGCAGCTCTCTCCATCACTGCTCGGGGGGCATATTCTTTCTGGTGCAGCTCTCTCCCCATCACTGCTCAGGGGACATGTTCTTTCTAGTGCAGCTCTCTCCCCATCACTGCTTAGGGGGCATGTTCTTTCTGGTGCAGCTCTCTCCCCATCACTGCTCAGGGGGCATGTTCTTTCTGGTGCAGCTCTCTCCCTATCACTGCTCAGGGGGCATGTTCTTTCTGGTGCAGCTCTCTCCCTATCACTGCTCAGGGGGCATGTTCTTTCTGGTGCAGCTCTCTCCCCATCACTGCTCAGGGGGCATGTTCTTTCTGGTGCAGCTCTCTCCCTATCACTGCTCAGGGGGCATGTTCTTTCTGGTGCAGCTCTCTCCCCATCACTGCTCAGGGGGCATGTTCTTTCTGGTGCAGCTCTCTCCCTATCACTGCTCAGGGGGCATGTTCTTTCTGGTGCAGCTCTCTCCCTATCACTGCTCAGGGGATGTGTCCTTTCTACTGCAGCTCTCTCCCTATCATAGTTCAGGGGATGTGTCGTTTTTGCTGCAGCTCTCTTCTTATCACAGCTCAGGGGATGTGACCTTTCTGCTGCAGCTCTCTCCCTGCCACTGTCACAGCTTCTAAAAGTAGATGGAACTGAGCATGTGTGACAACTTTAGAAGGTGGACTTGGACATTGCTCTACAGAGTAAACACCAGGGAGTGCCATCACAATGAAGTAAAGAGAATAGCTTGCAACTGAGAGTAATTTACAAAACTAACTAGTTTTTCATGCAGAATTATAGTAAAATAACATTTAATGGTGGAACTGCCCGTGATTTTCATGGACCCATAGACTTCAATAGGTGTGTTTGGTGCACATCATGAATCAAAGTAGTGCATTGTCTCTGTAAAAATTTTTTTTTTAGTGACCCACCATCAGTAAAAAGAAAAATACTGGTGTGAACAGACACATTCAAATCAATGCATACGTGTGACATCCGTGGAAAATGCGGACAGCCATGCATCATAAAAAAAATGTATTCTCAACATCTGTGTGTAGTATTTAGAGTATTTACTCGAAAGGAGCGGGAACAGCTCGGAGGAATTGGAGCTCCAAGTGCAGGGCGCCTTCACATGTGGCAGGTTTTGTTGCAGAAAGTTCTGCCACTGAAAATCAGTTCCATGCCTTTGAACAGGGCTCGCACAAATCCACGTTCTTCTCGCCACAACAAACCCATTTAGATGAATGGAAGTGATTTTCAGTGGCAGAAATTTCCGCAACAAAATCTGCCACCTGTGAAGGCGCCCTAATAGAAAACTGTATATCGTGACTGAGGTTTATTTCGATAAGATGGACGGTCCCTTTAATAATCTAATCGCATGCCAAAATTAATTTCCTCTGTTCAAATCTGATTAGCCTTTTAGACATTCACGCGTTTCAAGCCTAGAGGCTCTTACTCATAGCCTATGACCTATAAGTAAGAGCCCTTGGCTTGAAACAGTAACTGCTAATCAGAATTTAAATAAAGACAAATGCGATTTTTTTTTTTATAAAAATTTTTTTCCCCCCCATTTCGGAAACTTCCATAATGGCCACAACATGACTATCAAAAGTAATGCCATGGACCGGTCTTTTAAAGGGCCTCTGTCAGCAGATCTGGTCCTATGAAACTGCTGACGTGTTGCATTGCTGAGAAAAATGAAGTCCTCACACCCGGCCCTGTCAGTCAAAGTGCAGAGGGCCTGACAGAGAGAGCTGAGCCTCTAGGTGTAATGGCAACCCCCCGTTGCTCCTAAAGACTCATTTGAATATATAATAAAACATATTTCTCAGCAATGCGGACACATATGAACATGGGACCAACTCAGATGTCTTCAGCTGCCAAGTGCACATGTAACACGTCAGCCAGTGTCATAGGTACAAAACTGCTGACAGATGCCCTTTAAGGATGGTTTCTTAATGCTGTAATACAACCTCTGTACCTGAACAGGATTGGGATCACCAGAATCATAGAGTGATGTAAGTTGAGTTCAGTAGAACCGCTGGAGGTCCGGGTGTTGGGCGGGTAATACAGATGTCAGAATGCGGTGTGCACCAACCTTATTTGGCCTCTTTCACTTCACTCAATTTGGTTTCGCCCTGTTTTTGTTAATTTTTTTTTTTTCTGCAGAAAAATTGGAGACGTTTGTGACTTAACAGCAAAGCCATCTGGTGTCTTCTATTATACATGGCTACTGGAAAATTACCGTCTGAAGCTATTTATGCTGATTCGGGCCTTTACATCTGTTTTCTGTGTGTGAGCTGCACAAAACCTCATTTTGTAATAAAACTGCTTATGCAGAGGTGCGAACTCGCCAGCACCTGGATGTAGAGATCAGCATTTTATGTGGTGTCTGAGACTTTTGCATCTGTAGGTGACCTCAGGTTTATAAGCGTTAGGCCTCATGCACGCGACAGTATCCGTTTAGCCGTCTGCAGACCGTGGATCCACAAAATACAGATGCCACCCATGTGCCATCTGCAATTTGCAGACATTTTCTATCTTTTAGCGGAAAGAACATGCATAATCCGTGTGCTTTCCACGTCCGTATGTCTGTTCTGCAAAAAGATAGATTCTATACTATAATTGGCTCCAACATGTTGACCACAGACCTATTGAAGTCAATGGGTCCGCAAAAAAATGCGGTAGCAACACGGACTGTTTCCATATGTTGCGGATCTGTAATTTGCAGGAGATCTTTATCTGCAGACCAGTTTAATCTCTAGCTAAGGCCCCTTTCACACGAGTGAGTTTTCCGCACGGGTGCAATGTGTGACGTGAACACATAGCACCCGCACTGAATCCTGACCCATTCATTTCAATGTGTCTGTGTACATGAGCTTTTTTTTTTACGCATCAGTTCTGCGTTGCGTGAAAAATACAGCATGTTGTATATTCTGTGTTTTTCACACAGCCCTGGCCTCATAGAAGTGAATGGGGCATCAGTGAAAAATGCATTGCATCCGGAAGCAAGTGCGGATGCAATGCGTTTTTCACGGATGGTTGCTAGGAGATGTTGTTTCTAAACCTTCAGTTTTTTATCACGTGTGTGAAAAACACATCAAAACGCATTGCAACCGCGTTGGAAAAAACTGAACGCAATCGCAGACAAAATTGACTGAACTTGCTTGCAAAATGGTGCGAGTTTCACTGAATGCACCCTGAACGCATCCGGAGCCAATGCGGGCCTAAAGGTGCCCATAGACATTAGATGATTTCTCCAGAACCTGCCAGCCGTTTAATGTGCATAGAGGTGTAACAACTTAACCCCGAAGGCAGATAGGGGAGGGGGAATGATCAGGGGTGCTGGAGTTCAGGACACACTCCTTTTGAGGGCACATGCATGCTCGATCAAATACATTAGCCACAGGTGTCTGCTGTTTAAAATAGATGGCACCTGCTGCACTTGCGAGCAGGCACCATCTTTAAAGACCTGCCCTGTGCCATACAGGGCACTGGGCGGGAAGGGGTTAACCTAATGTGTATGGCCAGCTTAAGCTGGATCTGCTAGTGATCTGCAGATAAATATCTCATGTTTGGGCTGGTTATATATGTCAAACAAGCTTATAGTCTATGTCTGGCAGTCTAGGGTGCTTTAGGGTTTAAAGGTAGATTGTCAGTAGTTTTGACCATGCTAAACTGCTGACAGCAGTAGTTAGGGGCTGCGGAGAGCAGGACAAACATACCTTTTGATCTGTGCATATGTCATTTTGTTCTGCCAGATTCTGCTCCTGCAAGTGTCCAGGAGGAGGAGCTTCACTGTGAAGTGCTCTCTGCATTGAGCTGCTTCACAGCCCCCCCCCCCCCCCCTCTGCTCTGAGTGACAGCTGTAGTGGTCTCCTGATTGGATGCTACACTTAGCACACAGAGCAGAGGGGGGGCTGTGGATCAGCTCAATGCAGAGAGCACTTCACAGTGAAGCTCCTCCTCCTGGACACTTGCAGGAGCAGAATCTGGCAGAACAAAACTTCATTTCACACTACTTCTGATGATTAAATGGTATGTTTGTCCTGCTCCCCTCACCCCCTACCTAGTGCTGTCAGCAGTTTAGCATGGTCAAAAATGTTGACGGATTCCCTGATAGGCTTCATGTCCGAAGTAAAATTGGAAACGTTGCCTCCACTTTGCTGTCTCATGTTTGCAGGTCAGATGGGGGTTGATACAAGTGGAAGCATGGGTGAAAATGCTCGCAGTGGAGCAAACAAATGTGACATCACATATCTGTGTTTTCTGAGAAAACCAAACTGGTGAAGTAGGGGTTAACAAAAATGCCCAAGGAAACTGATGACTCCGGCCAGAAGAGTCTTGTAATAAATCATGTGGAATTGTAACTCCTGCCATGGAGGGGGGTGGGTTAACAGTGCCCTGGCACGGTCTTTAGGGATGGACCTGGTCCTGAGAAGAGATTTCATTTGCTGAACTGAATCCATCCTACAGCGTTCTCCCGTCACAATGGCCGGTAGCCATGACAACCGCCTGTTACTTGGGATACAATTTTTTTTTTTTCGATCATCTTTTCGTTACATAAAATAACTGCTTTGTACTGATTGGATCTTATACTCCATTCACATCCAAAAGGATAGTGTTTGTAGATTCTCATCGTTATATAAGGGTCTGTAAAATGTGAATTTAGATTGAAAGGTTGAGCCAAACAACACTTTCGAAAGTAACCTGCGTAGACATAGCAGCGCGTTCAGCTCATCTATGAGAAGTCATTTCAGGACAAAGCTAGATAAGTCTGAGGCAAAGACATTGGCAAGATGATTCTGCAGAAAATAATGTTAACATGTGGTGTGATGAGCTAGACCAGTAGTCTCCAGACGCTGGGGGTTGTAGTCTGTCCTGTCGCAGGTTCAGATCCTCAAGAACCCCTTTTAACATTGAGAAGATAAAAATGAAGATTAGGTCAAAGGCTGAATCCTCACTGTTGTCAGAGAGATCGATTTACCTACATTTCCGGACTGGCCACTTATTCTATAAATGTATGTGAGGTCTGCCTTTAAGAGACATTTCTTAACATGCAGGAGCGTGGAGTCAGTTGTCACTGACCGCCAAACTCCACATAAAGAAGGCATAGAGGCGGTTAATTACTGCTTCTGTCCTACCCATCACTGGATTCACAGCACTCAATGAGCATCACATATACAGAAAAGGAGGAAGCCATGACGCCAGTTCCTGTCTCCTCAGGTAACTGCAGGAGCTGCTGGGTCTTAGCCGACCCAGATAAACCTAGCGTTTAATCTCTGGGGGCTGTATTCCCTCTGTACTTGCAACTTATATATCAGCCCCAGTTAAAGGAGAAATCTGCTATAAAAAAATAAAAAAGTTAAAATTTCCCCAGCCACCATAAACTATCTATACCCTAATGTAAAATTACTGTAAGTGAAAGGAGACCCATTGAATAAAAATAGAAAGAGTATTTTACTATATTTGTATCTATAGATAAAAATATCTACCCATCTATAATTTTTTTATTTTATTTTTTACATTTTCCCAGATATAACCGGAATACCCCTTTAATCTTTTATAACAAGTTATCCCCTATTCACAGGGCCCCAGCGGTAGGACCCTCTGCATACTCTGTAGACCCCCCCCCTGAAATGGACAGAGCGGCTGGTCGGAAAAGTGCGCCGCCACTTCTTACATTTCTGTGGAAGCGCTGAAGAGAGCCGAAGTTGCTCGAGTATCTCCAGCACTTCCATAGAAATTAATGGAGCAGCGGCGTGCTCTTTTGACCAGCCGCTCCACTGGGTACAGGGCCCTCTTTCTCATTATCAGTGGGGGTCTTAGCCGTAGAACCCCCACCAATCTCATAGTTATCCCCTATCCACAAGGGGATAACTTGTTATAACTGGCAAGGGGTTGTCCGATCTGGAATATTAGTACAACCTACTAAATTATCCAAAGGATGAATAATGTGTGCCAAAATGTGATACCATAACCAATTAGACAGAAGGCACACATGTACAATCATAACATTTTATTAAGTAATAAAAATAACAACCATAGACAATTTATAAAAATGAATAGCAGCAGTGCAGGCAAAGCACTGCGACAAGCAGCTCGTCCACCAAACCCAGGATATAGAAAATCCAGAATAAGGGAAAATTCAAAAAATGTAAAATGCCAGACTAGCAGACAATATTAAACTATACCCAATATATATATTTATAAAAGCCTCCTCCCCAAATGAATCACTGAACATGTGCAAACAGCACAAAAATGGGCCAACAGGAGGGCAGAATATAAAGCACCTCTAGAAAACCCACTGACAGAATGGAGGAAAAAACCATAGCAGATAAATAAATTACCTAAAGTTTATATGGAGGCTCAGATGGATCAGACCCAGGTCCGGTAGGGAGCGCACCCCGACGCACGTTTCGCTCCGCTTTCTCAAGGGGCGTACGTGTTTGTACCCACTGACACACTACATATACCCTAAATGATTGAAGATCAAATAAATTCACCTGATATCGGGCCAATGGCTGTACAGCAGGGCGGAACTAAGCAAACCCTGAGCAGGTCAGTGCTGACCGCGTCGTCTCGCGTGAGAATGCGATGACGACGCCACTGGTCACATGACCTGCCGCAGGCAGATCAGGAGATGGAAGGGAGAGAAAAATGCATCGCTAGCACATACCACTCCCGCAAAGAGTCCTCCGCTGACGTGAGTCATCCCATGGCAGCCTTACATCTAATGCGGAGAACAACTGCCCGAATCCAAGGCCGGAGCTTGCATCAAGTTGTGGTCACGTGATCGCGCGTCACCTCCCGTCTCACCATGGAAACCGGCAACAGACTCGCGAGAACATCTCGCGAGAACAGGGCCGTCGAGAAATAAAATCGCGACCACATGATCGCATGTAGCGTCCCATCACACCATGGTGACCGGCAATAACTCCCTCATCAGAACACCAATTTGGCTGTAAGAAGAAGGGAGGCAAAGAAATCCTGCTGTCTAACTTCCTCAAACATTAGGATACATACAGCATAATGTATTAAACAAGGTAAATAACCAATGCCCAACACATAATAGCAAGAGGTCTATAAAAGACCACCACAAAAAGGATCATACCCAAATAAAAACTATACAGGCCATCTATAGACAATGTGTAAATATAATAAATGAAAACCGTGCTAATTTATATATACACCTAAGTGTATTAAGTAATACTGATTACTCATAACTCGTATCAGTCCCCCTATATACTCTCACACCGTATGTAGTTGGACCACGACCTATATCAATAATTACGAACCATAAGTGTGTACATATAAAAATGTCATATAGTAAATATAACAATAATAATAATAGCCGTATTAAAATACTTAATAGATTAAAAATAGAAGTGTATAATTACTAAAGCACAAATTGACCAGAAAATTATATAATAATAAAGTGCGGTGACGTGCAGGTGACATGCAGTGAATATAATATATAAAAAAAATTATAAATACATAATTTTCGTCTAATTCTACAGCACATCAGTTTAATATGGGTATAAACTACAGTGAGCAGTCGCCAAAGTACGGTATGCGTCCAGAGACTATCCCCTAAATGAATTTAAGATGTTAGTCAGGTATAGGGGTGACTCCAATGATGCTGTCTTCTCAATCTTCTCATATCCACTGTCCTAACACGAGGGTATATCCACCAGCCAAATGACACCGGGCATATGCATGGTCTGTGGGTACCAAATCCCATATGTGTCAACCTGTTAAAAATAAACAACAACAATGTTAACATAAAATGACAGTCAAAAACACATGAGCAAGTGGCTGGTTTGGAACCCGGGTCGTACGGACGATATAGCACTAGCACGCCGAAGGGAAACTGAGCAAGAACACACACCACAGAGGGAGAACAGATCAACAGGGATCTAAAGGAATGGGACAAAGCTGTT
This sequence comes from Bufo gargarizans, assembly GCF_014858855.1. Classification (NCBI taxonomy): domain Eukaryota; kingdom Metazoa; phylum Chordata; class Amphibia; order Anura; family Bufonidae; genus Bufo; species Bufo gargarizans. Next base: position 68,949,387 of record NC_058080.1, read on the forward strand.
GCCCTCATTAAGACCACGCGGTGTAATAGTATCAAGGAGAAAAATCCATTTGGTTTCTCTTTGGGCCAATGTTTTTTTTCCAGTTACCACTACGTGTATCTATTATGATACGGTCAATACCTCTTACCCGCAGTAAGGACCCACCTGACTGATGTTTATCCTTGAAATGTCTTGCCAGGGTTTTCAACTGTGTCTCATCTTCCTCATCTTTAGCTGCTATAATAGACAGCACATGTTCCCTGACTCGTCTCCTCAGCTGGCGGGATGTCATCCCTACATAGATCAAATTACACGGGCAAATAGCCCGGTATATAACCCCCATTGTCAAATTAGTTGATGGAATGTGTAATCCTAAAAGTCTTGTTGTTTGAAGAGTCGTGGAAGTGTGTTGCTCTTTCCATATTGGCACAGGCAACACACTTGCCACACGGCTTACTCTCGCAAGGGGCCCCTCTTGTACCAAATAGCCCCACCTCTTTGCGGGTGTAGTGACTTCCCCACAACCGGTCCCTCAAGTTTTTTGCCCTCCTAAAAGTAATCGAAGGGTGTGGGGGTATGACACTCTGTAATTGGGGATCCTGCAGTAGGATATCCCAGTATTTTGTTAGGGCATCATTTACCTCCTTCCTCTTGTTATTGTATCCAGTAATAAATCTCAGTTGCTGTGAGTCTTCCCGCGTCGTTTTCTTATGTAGGAGGTCTCCTCTCCTTGATGATCTAGCCCTCTGATAGGCCTTCTCGATACAACGCCTGCCATATCCTCTCTGTTCGAATCTTTCCCTCAGGTCCCTTGCTTGGACCTCAAACATCTCATCGGAAGAACAGACCCTCCGGGCTCGTTGGAATTGTCCTACTGGTATGCTTTTGATTAAATTGCCAGGATGTGACGAATTAGCATGCAGGAGTGCATTTACTGATGTTTCCTTTCGATACAAGTTGGTTGTAATCCGTCCTCCTGTATCCACCTGAAACAGTACATCCAAAAATTCTATATTTGTACGAGCGATCTTGTAGGTGAGCTTGATGTTCTTATCATTCTCATTTAGTAAGCCAACAAATCGTCCGAACTCCTCTTCCGTCCCCTGCCAGATAATCAGGATGTAATCTATATAGCGTCCCCAATACTGGACGCCATTGGCCTCTGGCAGGGGATCTGTCTGGAGGACCTCCCTCTCCCACAGACCCAGGAACAAATTAGCGTATGAGGGCGCACAGGATGCCCCCATTGCCGTCCCCCGGAGCTGCAGGTAGAAGGATCCCCCAAACAGAAAGAAGTTGTGTGTTAGTAAAGGCTCCAACAGAGGACAAAATGGCACCTATGCTTACCCATATTGGTGCTGTTAAGAAAGAATGCTGCTGCTTCTAATCCATCTTTGTGTTTAATAGATGTTTACAACGATTCCACGTCACATGTGGCAATGAGCATATCTGATTCCAGATGGATATCTTCCACCTTCCTTAAAATATCCATCGTATCCTTAAGATGTGAGGGTAATTCTTCCACCAGAGGTTGTAGAAAGTAGTCAACATATTTGCAAATCGTGTCACTCAGACTGTTAATACCGGGAATGATGGGTCTGCCAGGTGGGTTTATCAGATCTTTATGCACCTTGGGCAACAGGTACAGTGTCGGGATTACTGGATATTCTGGAACCAAAAAGGAACACTGTTTAGTTGTAATAATCCCCTCCTCGACGCCCATTTGGAGTATCATAGGTAATTTCTGTTGGAATTTGATAAGGGGGTTAAAGGTTACTTTCTTGTAGCATTCAGTATCATGTAGTTGTCTATAGGCCGCTTTCTCATACATAGTGGATGGCCATACTACAATGTTGGCCCCCTTATCGGCCGGCTCGATAACCACATCCGACCACTTCTCCATCTCTTTCAGGGCTTTCCTCTCCTGAATGGTACAGTTGTCTCTGCCCCCATATTTAGTTATTTTAGACAGTTAGGATATAAGGACACGGCCGGAAAGCTTTTAGACTTGGGAATCGGGGTCTTGGGGAAACTCACCAGGATGTTCTCCCTCTAATTCTTGTTCCTCCAATAAGGATGTTAAGGTCCTAAGAGCTTCCTGTTCGGATAAGGTGGTAAAGTTGGGATCCATTCGTGAGTTAAAAATCTTTTTAACAATCAGACGTCGGGCGAAAAGATGTAAATCTTTCACTGCTGAAAAATGATCAAAATTACAGGTGGGTGAGAAGGATAAACCCCTCTCTAAAATGCCCAATTGATCCACAGTGAGTGTCCTTTTTGACAGATTTATTACCTGCAATTTGTGACCGCCCTCCTGCCGTCTCTTGTTGCCCGGCTGGGCAGCCTCTCCCATCTTGCGTTTATTAAATCTCCTGGGATATCTGCGTGTATCCTGTCCGGATACACTCTCGGCCTCACTGACAGAGGTATGGGAGGATACTGATGCAGAACGTGATCTTGCACCCAGTGTTGTATATTTCCACCGGTAGACCCTATTAGTTTCTTTATCGTGTAGATCTGGAATATTGATGATATATCACTAGGATATAAACACTATATGCAGCTGCACACTGCTCGATGCACAAAGACACATGCAAACACTGGAAAACATGGATAAATCTGAATTAAATTATCGCTGTACTTACCATACTAAAATTAATGTGTTTCCTTTCGCCTCCAGCAAGCAGAAGTTTTGGAACAGCTGAATTGGTATTTTAGAAACTTGAGGAAAATGTTGTTCTTTTGTTTTCAGATGGATGAAATTAAAAGCAAGGAGCGAGTGATCCTGGCACTAGAGAAAGAGCTGGGCATACAGGCTGGTCACACACAGAAATTGCTCCTACAGAAAGAAGCTCTGGATGAGCAGTTGGTGCAGGCAAAGGAAGCGGAGAGGTACCACAGCAGCCCCAAGAAAGAGCTTCCCACTGGTGTCGCCGATATCTCTGAACTCATGGGACATGCGGTAAAAACAAAAGAGGCAAGTTCTGTTACAGAGAAGCTGTGGGATCAGCAGAGATGAGCTAAAACAATGTCATGGTGTCCTTCATAAAAATCTTTATAGGGATCAAAGATCTGTTTTTGTAAACGCAAAATCCACAATTTAAGGTCAGATTCAACTCAGAAGTTACACAATTACTTTTTTTTTAATCTTTAAATCATAGTCTGTGTCCCCAAAATGTCACAAAATGGTTTTGTGAGACAAAAAATTCTCAGAATCGCAAAAGGTGATCAGCATTACAGAATAAGAGACAATACTTTGCTGTGTTGCAAAATGGCATTCAGTGACATTGATCTTCTGTGTCAAATTGTATTCTGTGATACAAAATGGTATTCTATGACAACATTTTTTAATATTTTTACAAAATTGTATTATGTGCACAAAATGGTATTGTCACAAAATGATAGTTTGTGACAAAATGCTGTTATATGTCATATGAGAGTAAAAATTATTTTCTGGGGCTCAAAATAATATTCTTAATATTCTTAAAATAATATTCTTTAACATAAAGAGTATTCAGATACAAATTGGTATTCTGTGACACAATTTTCTCTGAGGCAAAAAATGTGCCAAGAATATTCTGACACAAAATTGTATTTTTTTACAATATGGTATTATCACAAAACTGTATATTATGTCACAAAATGGTATTCTGTGACACAGTATGGTATTGTCACAAATCTATACTGTGACACAAAATCGTATTCTGTGATTGAAAATTGAAATTTTGTGACAGTATGGTGTCACAAAATTGTATTCTGTGACATTGATTTTCTGTGATAAAAGTTTTGTGACACAAAATTGTATTCTGTGACACCGTATAATACTGGTACAAAATGTTATTCTGTCACAAATTTCTGTGACTCAAAATGGGATTCTGTCACAGAATGGGTTTCTGTGTCACAAAATATCATTGTGTCACAAAATTTTATATTATGAAATAATATAAGTGATATTCTGTGATGGAGCCCCCCTTTTGAGCAAGTTGGAAAATGTTAAAATGGTTTTATGTGACAGTAGAGTATTGTTACAAAATTGTATTATGACACTAAATAACATCTTGTGCACAGAAAATATTTGACACAGTATAATACTGGCACTAAATAGTATTCTGTCAAAAAATTATATTCTGTGACTCAAAATGGGATTCTGTGACACAACATAATACTGGCACAAAATGTTATGCTCTCACAAAATTATGTGTAGATGAGATTCTGTCACAAAAAAGCATTTTGTGTCACAAAAACGCAATCTGTGTCTCAAAATGGGATTTTGTGTCGCAAAAAACACATTCTGTGTCAAAATTGGTTCTGTCAAAATTGTGTCTCAAAATGGGATGTTATATTATAAAGTGGAATTCTGAGTCTCGATATGTGATTATGCCACAAAAATGCAATCTGTGTCGCAAAAAGGATTCAATCTCAAAATGGGTTTCTGTGTTACAAGATTGTCGCAAAATGGGATTGTCACAAGATGGGTTTCTATGCTGATTGTCAAAAAATGGATTCTTTCACAAAATAAGATTTTGTGTTATCATAATGGAATTCTGTGTCTCAAAATGGTATTCTGTCACAAAATAGGATTCAGTGTAAAAAAAATAGTATCTGGGTGACATACGATCGATTCTGTATTACAAAAATGGGATTCTGTGTCTTAAAATCGATTGTCATAAAATCTGTTTTGTCTGTCACAAAATTGGATACTGTGTCACATAATCAATTGTCACAAAATGGGATTTTGTATTGCAAAATGGGATTCTGTTTCACACAAAATGGGATTCTGTTTCACATAAAATGGCATTCTGTCAGAGATTTTGTGTTAAAAAGATTTGTGTCACAAAATTGATTGTGTCATAAAATGGGATCCTGTGTTTCAAAATTGATTCTGTCACAAAATGGTATTCTTTGACATAAAATTATATGACTGAGCCCCTCCTCTTTCAAGCAAAAGTTAAGATTGCATTCTGTGATGCAAAATGGTTTTCTGTGACTGGTATTGTCAAAATTGTATTATGACACTGAATACCATCTTGTGCACAGAACATATTTTGTGACACGAAAAAGGCAGTATGTGACTCAACTTCCCATTTCAAGCCCGTCAGAAAAAGTTAGAAGCCTTAGTTGTGCCAAAATTGCATCAATTTGTGCCACTTGTTAGCCAGATTTATTGTGCAAACATATTGCTAAATTGGGGCCAATAGGTAGTCTGCATTGCAAAATAGTATTGTTATACAAAATGATATTCTGTTATACAGTTTATTCTGTGACAAAATGCTTTTTGCATTACAGAGTAATATATGGCACAAAATTTATAATGTCACAAAATGCTTTTGTGTTGCATAAAATGGCGTCCTGTGTCACAAAATGCTGTTCTACTTTACAGAAATGTATTCTCTCACAGAATTGTCTTTCTTTATTGTCTTGTGCCTATATGTTACAGCAATTTTGTCACAGAATACCATTTTGTACAGTATGTTCCACCAAATTATTTTCTGTTACAAAATATTTTTCTTGCCACAAAATTATATTCAATCACAAATTCTCAGAATAGTATTAGTATTCTGCATTACAAAATGGTATTATGTTAATTTAAGGAAGAAATCGGCCATCCTTACTATAACGATGATATTTCACACGCTAAAAACACAAAGCACTGTGGATCTGCAGTTCACAATACTAGGGGAAAATCTAAGAAGTCGCAAATTTTGTCTTAGAACTGCACTTGCAACAGACCCCCCCTATTGTTGTAAAATAGCAGTGACTGCAAATTTTCAAAACATTTACAAATGACATCCTAACAAAAGATTGTTTTGTCCCCTCTCAGGAGCAACATGTGGACGACCGAGACCTAAGGAGGTTCCAGTTAAAGATTGCCGAGCTGTATGCTGTGATCAGGAAGCTGGAAGATAGAAATACCCTGCTGTCAGATGAACGGAGTGAACTGGTATGGGACTGGAAAAGCATTGAAGGGGTGTTGTCCTTGTAACAGGTTATCTCCTATCATTGGGGTCCAACTGCTAGGACCTCCACCGATCACTAGAACATGGAACGCTGTACCCTGAATGGCTCCCTGTAGTAGACGGAGTGTAGGCCAAGCATGCGCACTGCCACCCCATTCATCTCTGTGAGTACAAGCTGTCTCCGGGGTTCGGTTTTGAGCCTTACATTGTTAAAAGGAGACCCTAAAACAAGTTATAGGTGCACACCCAGGCCGCACTAGAGCCGGAAGCTACAAGCTGCACGCACGGCACCATATGTAGCCATTAAGGCATTAGATGGGAGGGATCGCAGTATATATTGTGGGCGACCTAAGTTCCCAGTGTCTCGAAAGGCAGTATATAGACTTCAATGGCGGCTGCTATGAAGCCAGTACATAGGGCTTTATTACATTGAGACAGCCATAGAGTGTATATAGACCGCATTTTGGGATCCTATATATTTCTCTGTAGGTGGAGTGATATAGAAAGTGAATCTCCAGTACAGAGATAGTATTAAAGGAAGTGAGTTTGACTGATGAAACAGCGACTCTGTGAGTCATAGTATATGGCGCATTAACATATTAGTGGGAGGCAGATAACAGTGAGATTTTACGTGTTAATATGCACCCCTGTATATCTGAGGCCCTAGCCTGAAAAGTACATGTTTGTGAACGATCACCTTATGTCAGCGTTATCCAAAATATTCCAGAACTGTAAGGGTTACATAGCCTCATAAATCAATATAATGCTATGTGACCCCGGCAGTGCTGGGAGGTCAGGACAGCAGGCCAGGAGCTGTCTGATACTCTTTCTGCGAGTCCAGAGCGTGACAATCATTTGTATGAAACCAGCCTAAAGAAGTGGGGGGTTGGTTTTTTTTGGGTTTTTTTTCCCTGCAATTCATTTTGTAAAGAGCAAAGAATTTTTTAAATCTAAAACGACACATTTACATCTGATATAAAAATGGGCAATGAACTTGGTTGAAGGATTTATAATTATAATTTTTTTTTAAATAATCCAATGTATCATTAGCAGACATTGGTTTCTGCAAATGTATTTTTCTTCTAGGTGAAACGCGTCCGGGAGACAGAAACCCAGCTGAAACCTCTAGTTGAAAAAAACAAAAGGATGTCCAAGAAGCACGAGGACACTTTACAGACGATACAGAGGATGGAAGAAAAACTCAAGGCCTTATCGAGAGACAATGCGGAAATGGTTAGAAAAGTGCTGTCCGTTCGTGGTGGCGGTGGGGGGTGATGTACAGCACACAGAAGGGCTCCATAACAGCATAGTAACGTTCTCTTCAAACGTGTACATTTACATAGACACTATCATTGTGTTAACTATTGTGGCATAATAAAGTCACAGATTATGGCACTTAATAATATACAACTTTTTCAACTTCTCATCACTTTGTCTAAAGTGGCAAGAAATTGACAGGGCTTGGTGGGAGGGTCAGAGCTTAAAGAGGACCTTTCATAGGTCAAGACATTATAAACAAAGTATCAGGATACGTAGGGCATAGTGCAGGGATCTAACTGCACTTACAATTTTTTCTGAGCGCCGCTCCGTTCGCCCGCTGTGGCCCCCGTTGTATTCTCCCGCCTGGTATGCTAATTTTAGCATCGGAGCAATGAGGAGGAGACAGAGTCTTTCTCCGTGGGCGTCTCCTTCTCCCTGGCTGTAGCGCTGTCCAATGGCAGCGCAGAGCGTCACAGCAAGGAAGAAAAAAAAAATCTCACCTTCTCTACAGCCAGGGAGAAGGAGACTCAGTCTCCTCCTCATTGCTCTGATGCTAAAATTAGCATACCAAGCGGGAGAATACAGCGGGGGCCACAGCGCCCAATAAAAATTTATTAAAGAGGACCTTTCACCGCTCCAGACATGTCTGTTTTAATAGCTTCATGCATTCCCCATGTAATAACAATTCTGGACCATCTATTCTTATGACTCTATGTTCCTCATTCCTTTTCAACTAGAAGTTATGAATGAATTGCTAGCAGTCTGCAGTAAGGGTACAGAGGGGAGGTAACCAGTTGGGGGCGTGTACCTGCACAGTCTAACTCTATCCAATCAGTGCTGACATTTTCACACTGTGCAGGGACACCCCCCCCCCCCCCCCCCAACCGGTTACCTCCCCTCTGTCCCCTTACTGCAGACTGTTCGCAATTAATTCATAACTTCTAGTAGAAATAATAAAGAAATAGCACAACATAAAGCCATAAGAACAGATGCTCCAGAATTGTTATTACATGGGGGATGCATGAAGCTATTAAAACGGGCATGTCAGGAGCGGTGAAAGGTCCTCTTTAAGGGACATCTGCCTCTTAATAAATTTGGTGCATCTTACATCAGCGCACAGGGGATCAAAACTGGCATAGGGGAACGCCAGTCTTCATAAAAGTCCCCCTATATCGATAGTTTGATTGCAGTGAATGGGACTCAGTGCTACAGATGATGCAGCCTTCATTTTCAGGATCGTAGACCCTCACTGATTATAAAATGACGGCATTTCCTAGCAATACGCTGTCACTTTATAATTTGTGCTTATGCATCATAGAAGATATGTACATAGCTATATGTATTAGTTTGGTTTCAGATAGCCCTAATGTGGCCATATTATGCCTGCAATTCAGGTCAATGAAAGCGAGATTAGAACTTCCACTATGATCAAAGTTCTCCTTCTTGATGATCCGGCCAGGCGAGATGACTATGCAGAAACCTGGCCCTGTCAGTTAAGAAGGAGAGGGAGAGGCTGGCAGAGGAAGCAGGAGGAGCAAGGGTGCACATAGTGGCTTGGACCCGCTCTTGGTGCACTTAACTGCTCATTTACCTATGGAGTGAAGGTAAAGTGAAAGGTATTACAATCAGCTGAGCTCACCCTGCAAGGCATTGCTCCTGGTGACTACTTTTATGTATCCATGCACAGTAAATAGGTTAGATACCTATTGCTGCTCCCGCTAGTCTACATGGATCTGAAAGCGGGTTTTTCTTTTTCTGGGAGGTTTCATCCTCATTATAAATGGTGATGGTTTCTATCAATAGATAAAATACCTTCTAAATAACCTCATGGATGGATACAGTACAAGTAGATTGACTGGACTCAAAATCCTGTTAATGGGCTTCCCTTGCCTTTACAGAAGGAGAAGTTGTCCACTGTGAGCTCCTTGAAGCACCATTCATCGTTGGATGATCTGAGTAATGCTCAGGAACAAGAGATTGAATTCTTACGACTTCAGGTCATGGAGCAGCAGCAGATCATTGGTGACATCACAGTGGTAATAGTCATGATATATTGGGTCCTGTGTATAGTTGCATGCTTTTTATTTTCAGGTGGGGTTTATACTGTCACATTCCCAATCACACTGCACACCTGCCCAAATGCAGGATTGCTGTGTCTTACCATTGTCTGCAGCTTGGTTATATTTACAGTCTCGTTGGGCCCTGTGACCCACTGGAGTATGTAGCCAACCTTTAATTTCATCTTGCCCCCCTTGATGGGAATTACAACTGATGCATTGATGATGATGATAATTTCCTTACCATGCCAGCTCTGCACTCCCAGGTCTAATCAGGTTGCGGGCACTTTGGGGATCATGTGCTGTACAATGTGTATGTGATCCTACCCCAGTTACCACCCACAAGGTATGCAGTTTTGCGGCTGTGCAGTCAGGCAGCTTTGGGTGCTGTGAGCTCATGGAGCATTGCCAATAAGTCTCCATATCATGGAGTACTTCCAATCAGTGTTCATACAGGGCTGATCCCTTTAACCCTTTAGTGACCACCAATACACCTCTTTTATAGCAGTCACTAAGTTGCTTCAGACAGGGCCGGTGCTTTCTCACAGCTGCACGGGTCTTCCATGCAGCGGAGAGCGAGCGTTCAGCTCTCACATGGATGCTGCACTGCTGCTCTAACAGCACAAACTGGCAGGAGCGCCGATCCGGGCCATTTAACCCCTTATATACCATGGAAAATGGTGCCTGCCACATGTTAGCGGTTATAGAAGGAGCAGACTCCCTCTGGCAGGGTGCCAACGTGTGTGTATATGCAGGCTGAGACTTGGTATAGGCCCCAAGGCTGCCTTCATTGTTCCCTAGCAGGCCACGCCTCACTGGCGCAGCCTGCTGGTTAGTGTCAGTATAGCATTGACATTAAAATGCAATGCACTACAGGAATAGAGAGCATTGTATTTTAGAAGTGATCAAAAGATTGCCTGTTATAGTCTCCTTGTGGGATTATTAAATGGTTTAGAAAAGTAAAATACATGTTTTAAATAAAAAATTCCAATAAAAAAATACAACTTTTTTCCATTAAAAATGCTTTTCAATGGAAAAAATGAAAAAATAAAAATCTCCCCCACGTTTGGTATCATTACGTCCATAAACACCCACAATACGCAAATGTGTAAATCATCCCATACGGTAAATGACGTAAAAAGAAAAAAAATTTCAGAAATTACTGCTTTTTGCTTAGGCTGATTTCACCCAAGCGGTAATATTGTCTGGTATTGAGATCCGTTGTAGGGTCTCAGTACCGGAAAAAAACACTTCTGTTTTGTCCCCATTCATTGTCAATGGGGAGAAAACGTAACTGAACAGAATGGAATGCTCCAAAATGCGTTCCGTTATCATACCGGAGATCAAACCTCAGCATGCTGCGGTTTGCTTTCCGTCCTGGGATGCGGAGCAAGACGGATCTGTCATGACCCACAATGCAAGTGAATGGGAACGGATCTATTTTCTCTGACACAATAGAAAACGGATCCGTCCCCCATTGACTTTCAGTGGAGTTCCTGTCGGATCGGCCTTGGCTATGTTACAGATAATACAACCGGATCCGTTCATAACGGATGCAGACAGTTGTATTATCAGTAATGAAAGCGTTTTTGCTGAACCCTGCCGGATCCAGCAAAAACTCTAGTGTTAAAAGTAGCATGCTCAGACCGAAAAAAAAGTGAAAAAAATAAATGCCGGATACGTTTTGCCGGATGACACCGCAAAGACGAATCCGGAATTTCAATGCATTTTTCTGACTGATCAGGCATTTTTAAGACTGATCAGGATCCTGATCAGTCTTACAAATGCCATCAGTTGGCATACGTTTTGCCGGCGATGGAACTGCTTGCCGGATCACTCTGCCGCAAGTGTGAAAGTAGCCTACCGCCCAAAACAGGTTGGTCATTAAGGTGTTAAGCAGAGCCAACCCCCTACCCGAGCTGCTAGTATGATATAATTGGTATGCGTTTCCTTCTGCCTTCCATATTTTCATGCATAATAAGCATAGACTTGGTGCTCAAGAATGAAGCATCTGTCATAGATCTGTTCAGACTGGTAATGGGATTCCTGTGTTTTACTTTACATTACTCAATATCGGCCATTAGTTTTCATCCTGAGAGGCTCTGCGCGGCACTTGTCTGGGCGTTTAAGGCTGTGAGAGGACATTATAATATGCATGCCATGAGTAGGCAGACGTCTTGTGGATGGAGCATGTGATCTGATACTTCTATAGGGAACACAAACTAACCTAGGATCAGAGACTCTGGATTCTCCAGGGTGTTGGTCTGGCCGGCAGTGACACCTGCTGCTCTGTATAACAGGGACCGTATCGCCTAAAAAAGTGTATCTACCTGTAAATATAAAGTAGTAACTCCTTGTAATATCTAGTAGTCCTGAAAGGTCCTCAGGAGGTAACTGCATATCTCCAATGGCGTAGATGACCCCAAACAGAAGCTACGTACAGTAGATTACTGCAGATTCTGAGCAGGATGCTGGAGAACTACAGCACAGGAAGAGATGCAGGCTGCGCCCTATGCAGCAGCATGCATGTCACAGGCATTGTGCAAACTCCAGTCCACTGCAGGAAGGGCGGGGACGATTGGCTGGCTAGCCTTACATCTTATATAGGAAGCAGCCTGAATGACAGCAGAATACACCGGCCTATGCAGAGGTTGTTTCCCTGAGTAGTGTTGTATTTTTCTATGCAACAGCCCAGGCACAATCTGTCTAGTATTTAGTTAAACAAGAGGGACATTAGACATTTTGTATTGGAAACTGTGCTTTTTATGGTAGTTTACCTTGAAGGTGAAATGATGACGCCCATCATGTGGTCATGCTTCTCTTACTGTCCCATTATGCCCATGTACTACACGTCCATTTTATAATTCTGTGTTTTGTGTCTTTAGGAAAAAGAGCGAATGCTGAGATTCAAAAAGCCGAAAAGAAAAAGCTTGAAGCACCCGAAGGTACTTTGCATTGTTATAAATCCTTATAGTGTAGCTGTTGTTTCAGTCTGCTGGGACAGTGATGATAAAAATATACTTTATTAGGGAAAGATGTTTCTCTGTACCAGAAAACAGGGTGTTAAGAGTCTTCTTAGCAAAGATCTAACTGAGCGTTAGTGAGGAGAGTCTGTCTTCAGTCTTCAGATCTACTGAGCGCTGAAGACACCTGTGTATAACATGCAGAGGCTTCCAGCCTTCCTCCTGTCCCTGACTATGGACGTGTGCCATAACAATCACTGCCCATCTCCCTGCCCATCTGACTTGTTACACACAGGTGTCTTCAGCGCTCGGTAGCAGGGATTGACAATTTGGTCCAACTTTACACTCCTTTTGGCAGGCTTGCATTGAGATAGAATTTTACACCAATATTATGACTCAATTTTGGCACAAACTGCACATCTTAGGCCATTCCCTTTTCCAGTTAAGCCACACCATGTCTCATTGGTTAAGCTAGGTGAAATGGAATTTTCTAAAACTGTGTGTGCCAATTTGCACCAAAATTCTGGCACAATTTATGGCAGTGTCATAGTGCACTCACATTAGTACATGTGGGCCATGGGATTTACTTGCTAAGACTGTTAGGCTACTTTCACACTCGCGTTTTGTGCGGATCCATCATGGATGGATCCGTTCAGATAATACGACCGTCTGCATCCGTTCAGAACTGATCCGTTTGTATTATCTTTACCATAGCCAAGACAGATACGTCTTGAACACCATTGAAAGTAAATGGAGGACGGATTTGTTTTCTATTGTGTCAGTGAAAACTGATCAGTCCCCGTTAATTTACATTGTGTGCTAGTACTGGTCCGTTTGGCAAGCAGCGTTTTGGTGTCCGCCTCCAGAGCGGAATGGAGACCAAACTGATGCATTCTGAGCGGATCCTTTTCTATTCAGAATGCATTAGGGCAAAACTGATCCGTTTTGGACCGCTTCTGGGAGCCCTGAAAGGATCTCACAAATGGAAAGCCAAAACGCGAGTGTGAAAGTAGACTTACTTGTTCTAAGACGTATGTTGTGATTGTGGGTGGAAGTATGGAAATCTATATGTGCAACGTGCTGCCCCCCCAGGGCCCTATCGCGTCCCAGGTCTTTATAAATGCTGAGTGGTCTGGTGCGGCCTATATGTGTCACGGTGCTACTACCTGGATACAGCAGGACCCCAAGCTTAGGCTCCGAAGCAAATAAAGGGGAATAGTTGAGTTATGGGATGAAGAATAACTTAAAGGGGTTGTCCAGGTTCAGAGCTGAACCTGGACAGCCCTCCATTTTCACCCCGGCAGCCCCCCTGACATGAGCATCGGAGCAGTTCATGCTCCGATGCTCTCCTTTGCCCTGCACTAAATCGCGCAGGGCAAAGGCATTTTCAGAGTTCCGGTGACGTACCGGGCTCTCCATGGGGCTCACAGGAACCCCGGTGACGTCACCGGCACTGATGGGCGGGATTTGGCTCTGCCCTAGCCAGTAAAACGGCTAGGGCAGAGCTAAAGCCCGCCCCTCAGAGCCGGTGACGTCACCGAACACACTGCTGGGCGGAAGTTACCGCCCGGCAGTGTGTTATTAAAAACAAAAGAGCCTGTGCCCTGCGCGATCTAGCGCAGGGCACGGGAGCGCATCGGAGCATGAGATGCTCCGATGCTAGGCTCAGGGGGGCTGCCGGGGTGAAAATAAGGGTATGTCCGGGTTCAGCTCTGAACCCGGACAACCCCTTTAAGTCCAGACCTTGATAAACTTGAACAGCAGCTTTACTTGGATAAACTTGATTCCAGACAATATTCAGGCTTTTCTTACATTCAGGCTTTCTCTTGGTTCCAGCAGGCTTTGGCATATACTGGCAGGCAAACTTGGTAACTATGCTTTCTCGCTTTCTCTGCTGGGCTGACAGGCACGCTTAATAAATCTGCTTTCTTTCTCTCTGCTTGGGTCTGGTTACTGGACTTTCGGTCGGTTCTGGTATCCTTGGATTGGGGTGCCTTTGACTGTTATCTCCCTCCTGAAACTCAGTAAAGTAAATTAGCATGGAGTGTGGGTGCTCTACAAGCTACTTCCCTTTTGTGGCTCCTGCTCCAGCCGAAGAACACTTTCCTCTGGTTGCTATATTTTCCATACATCTGATTCCATGGCAAGCATAGCTTAGCCTGCACTGGCTGTTATAGGCATGTTTGGCTGTGACTGTGCTCAGGCATTCAGGCTTACACTTCACTGTCTAGACTAGAACTAACTAGCACTGCTGCCCCTCCGTTCTGGTAGGATGCAGGACTGGCCCACTTCTACTGGCGTCCACTTCCATTCTAAGTATCTGTCTTCCATTTACACTGCCACCTGCTGGTGAGCCAGGCATAGTACCCTTAGAAAACAGTTGCATAACAATATCAGTGCACACTTATGAAGGACCTGGAAATACATACAAGAATGACATTGGTGTTAGCAATAAAAGACAGTAGCGGAGTGGAAGAATAGTAACACCACTCCGGGGTGTCACATATGCATCCAGATCCCCTGCTGAATAGCACAGACACAGCCTTTATACTGTATAACAGTGTCTAACTTGTTACCCATCAGTACAGTAAAGGAAAACCACAGTCTGAATGCTTACATTGAACAAGACTTAAAGGGGTTGTCAGAGTTCAGAGATGAACCTGGACATATCCACATTTTCCCTCAGGCAGCCCCCCTGATATGAGCATCGGAACATTTAATGCTCCGATGCTCTCCCTTGTGCAAGGCAAGGGCTGTTTGCTTATATTTTTTAGACTTCTAGGCGGAGGCTTCCTCCTAGCATTGTTCGCGTTGACATTACCGACACTGATGGGCAGGCTTTAGCGCTGCCCTAGCCGTTTTACAGGCTAGGACAGGAGCTAAAGCCCTTTGACGTCACCGGGCTCACTGCTAGACAGAAGCGTCCGCCTAGCTTTATCCATGGAGAGCCCGGTACGTCAACGGAACTCTAGAAAAAGCCTTTGCCCTCTGCTACTCAGCGCAGGGTAAAGGAGAGCATCGGAGAATGTAATGTTGTGATGCTCATATCAGGGGGGGCTGCCTGGGGGGAAATGGGGATATGTCCGGTTTCAGCTCTGAACCTGGACAACCCCTTTAAAGGAGCCAAAAAAGAGATTTGACAAGGATTAAGTTCTGTTTCCTTTTTAGTTCAGAAACAACTCCACTCATTGGCTGTGCCTGGTATTGCAGCCTGGCACCTTTTAATGGACTCAGGCTGAATTTGCAGTACCAGACACAACCTGTGGAGAACAGTGGCACTGTTTCTGGGGACTAAAAAAACACCCATTCTTCTAATCCTGGACAAATCCCTTTAAGACAAGAATTTTATCTTAAAACAGGAGGTATTATAGTTTTTGTTTTACATACCATACCTCAGTTTCATCACCCCTCGATGACTGGTGTTTCGTATGCTGGACTTAATTACAAAAAATAATAATATGCTAACGTATGATGTACTTAAGAGGCACAGGCCTCCTAATAATTTGGGGGCATCTTTGGGAGGTCTATGGAGCAGAAAGGAGCAAGGAGCTGGCGTAGATTTCAGGTGTAAAGTTTTCTGGTGGTAAATATGTCCGGCTGCAGTGGGCCCACCCAGGTTTTTCTTTTTTGCAAAAAACACACAAAAAAAAAAAAAGTATAATGAGACTTGTTCCAAAATTTCCGACTCTTCTGTACCACAGAGCTGGTGTAGAGGTATAGTAAATCCCCCTGCATAGTATTCTAGGATAGTGTGCAAAAAACAGACAGGATGTTGTTGCCTCATAACCTGGTGGACAATTGTAACCCCAGGAAAGCTGCAGCAAATATAATACTTTCTGTAAGAATAGAGGCATTTATTCCAACGTACATCAGACTTCTTACTTTTCATCTTAAAGGGACACTCCAGACCAAATGTATCTACTTTGTTATATCTAGTGCAAGGCCTGGTAGGGGCCAGTGCAGGACTAGGAGAGAATTCCAGTGTCATGCTCTGCCCCTTCAGGACCTGCTCTAGTCAGACAATAAATCGAGGGAAAACCCTTTTAAAGGGGTATTCTGGTTATAACAATTAGATGGGATCTGATTACTGGAACCCCCACTGATTACGAGAACGGGGACTAATGGAGCAGCTGGTTGTGCATGTGTTTGGCTGTTAGTCATTCTCAGGGCTGATTCAGACGACCGTATCCGTTTTTGTGGTCTGCAAATTGAGGATCTGCAAAACATAGATACCGTCCCGCGTGCATTTGGCATTTTGCGGAACCGAAGGCCAACCCTATGATAGAAATGCTTATTCTTGTCCGCAGTTGCGGATAAGAATAGGACGTGTTCTATCTTTTTGCATGGCCATGGAACGGAAGTACGGATGCAGACAGCACACAGTGTGCCGTACGGATCTTATGTGGCCTTATTGAAATGAATGGGTCAGCAGTGTGGACACAAATATACGGTCGTGTGAATTAGCCCTCAGTGGGAGTGCAGGAGGTGAGTGAATGGAGCGGGTGGCGTGCCCTAAACCAGCTGCTCCATTCATTCTTGTGATTGGTTCCAGCTATGTGGATAGGTAATACCCCTTTAAGTCAGTGTTCGGTCAGTGTTTTCCATCAGTGATTTTGGGCCAAAACCAAGGGCGCAGAGGTGTAGCTATAGGGTGTGCAGAGGTAGCAGTCACTACCGGGCCCAAAGACCCTTGTGCCGCATAAGAAGCCCCATTCAAGTCAATAGGGCTAGATGCAATACCGAGCACCGCCACTATGCAGTGTACGGCACTGTACTTGGAACGCTGCCTTGAATGGGCTACATTCACTAGAGCTCTGGTGAGCGTGGCGGCTCCTTGTAACAGCTGATAGATGGGGGTGCCAGGACTCTGATTCCCGCCAATCTGATAATGAGTATTGGTCATGATTATCAATTCCTGGATAACCCCTTTAAGCCTGATTTCAGACTCGAGTAATACCCGATTTTAGATTCTAATGTACAGGTCTGACAAGATGAGCCAAAATTATAACTCTTATTTGTTCTTTGTTATTCACGTGGTCTTCACTAAATGCTGCCAGAGCTCTGTGTGAGAATAGTCCAAAAGGGGATACTGCTAAGATCCTGAGAGTTATCCTCCAGCTCTACAGAACACATCCACTTGTACTGTAATTGCTTTGTACATAGCCATCATAACCTATAAAAGATGAATTCTAGTGCCAAGTGATTGGCTCCAAAGCCACCTCCAAATGGGGGTTGTCTTCTGCTGGACTTTTGTTTCCTGCTCTTATGTCGGAGGATCTTCAGGTACTCTGGTGGTACATTCTGCAGCGTGGCAGTATTAGTATGATGGACCTTCTATAAAATACCTGTGTTGTCCTGATGGTGGGGCTATTCCATAACTTGTAAAATCATCCGACTTTTCATCATTGATAAATCAATTTGCGGTGCAGAGAAGCCTCTCTTAGATAACCACCGAAAGTTAGAGAGAAATAAGTTGTCTTCTAGAGGGGTGGTCCTCTCAAAGAAAAGAGCCCTTTCGAAGAGAAAATAGAAATCAGGGGTTGGCTTTTTGAGCCGTTTCACTAAATATTGCTGTTTTACTTATACGGGTGGACAGCTGCTTCTACAGTATAGACCTGAAGGGAAAGGGCTGACTAAGACTGTTACAGGTGCTGGGCTTCCACCCCTAGGGATGCCCACCAGGTCCTTGGCAACAAATTTGGCCAAGCAGCTGTTTCCCTCCATGTCACTGCATGGACTGGAGGATACAATATTAATGTACTTTAACCCCAATTTTTGCAGTAATGTTTTAGTTTTTCCATTCCTCCCTTCCACCACTCATAACCTTTTTATTTTTCCACAGTTTTTGAAGGAACACTTTTTACTTTGTTACTATTTTATTTAATTTTCTATATAAAGTATTGAGAAAAATTGGAGGTGGGTGTGCTGTAGTTTATGTTCCTATGAATTAGGGGATTTAGAATTTTTTTTTTTTCTGCTTAGTGGCCAAATTGTGTGGGATAAATAACATAATTTCTTAATATTTTGATAATTTTTAAACCCAGCAGTACCAATTATTGTGTTAATTTTTTTGTTTTTGTTTTCTTTATATGATCAATAGGACAAGGGTTTATTAATGTTTAATATTGGTAAGGTTTTTATTATTGACCGTGGCATCTGAGGAGTTAAAAGGCTGGGTTGGGAGTTATCTTTGTTCTTGGCTGTCACAGGCTAAGCACACGAGCCAGCAACATGCAACGTATAAGTATGTCGTAATGCATTAAGGGGTTAATATTAATGTGTATAATGAATGACCAAAGACGTATAACTATGGTCACCAGAGCCTCATGTACTCTGATTGATAACAGATACTGTACTACTAGTCAGACTCAGTCAGTCCTGCATGCACACAATCAATACCCTACAGTGTACTGCTGATGATGATCGCATTTTACTCCTAGAACAGTGGTTACCGGCATAAAACGCTCAGTAGACTTGATGCAAAATAAAATAAAAAATGTTTTATTTAATTTTTTACCACTGCTTTGTAGAGAGGGGAAAAAAGAGGGGGGGGTCCAATCTTAGGGGTTCTACAACAACAAACCAGCACCTGGGTCTCAATACTTTTGGATTGCATGTAAATAAAAATGGTGTACTTGGAAAGAGTAAACAGATGGCTCACTATGAGTGATCACGTTAGGTGCTCTGGACGAAAAGAGCCACCCCTTACTCTGGTTGGGTAAATTGATAAGTGATTTGGACCGGCACTCAAAACACCCAGAGGAATGTGGGTCCAAACTAGTTTATTCAGATACAATCAAATAAAATAAATTGATTATAAAAAATCGACTACAATGGATCGATCTAATAAAATTGAGAAGGTAAAATACATGCATAAAATTAAAAAGCAACTAAAAAACAATATCCTTAATCGATAATTACTCGATTTTTCTGGAGACCTAGATGTTTCTCACAATTAAAGTCCCAGTGTAACAAGCCCATATCATATGGGTGAGTCCCAGTGGAGATGGTAAAAGCTGTGTCCCAGTAGGAGTAATCAGGATTGTATCCTCAAAGCTCTATATAGAGAACAGGGTTTTTCCTATTCAGGCTAGCATAGATGATAAATGCAACCAACTTTCACAGTTCAACGTATAGAATTTTTGTTACTCGCAACCTTCGGTGCTGATCAAGAGGTTCTTTTGTATGGGTATTGTTTCAGGTGGCGTCCCACCATTCACATCCAAGTCCAGTAGTACGGATTTCCCTCTGCAGCAATTCTCAGGATTTCGTCCTAGGATATCACAGGACTTGCTCCGTCTGTAGGTTTTCGTGAGTCAAATTGACATATTTTCCTTACGTGATGGATTTCAATACATGGCCATGTAAAATAGCAGTCGAGTTTACACACAGGTACTCCGCCCAGACGCGTTTCGAGATAGCTTATCTCTTCCTCATTGGATAACCTGTGGTCTGAGAACCTCGACTTTTAAACTCTCCACCTCATTGACCAAATACTGTGATGCGGGTCTGAGGGATGGGATCTTGTCGGAACAGGAACGCAATTTTATCTTGGGCACACAGGGAAGACTACCTGTCTTCTACTGTCTGACCAAGATACATAAGAGCCTGGCAAATCCACCAGGGCGACCCATAATATCTGGGATAGGATCACTTACATCAAATCTCTCCCAGTAGATTGACACCTTATTGCAACCTGTGGTGAAGAAAACCAGATCATATATTAAGGACACCACAGAGATTATAAGTGTCTTGGAGGGCCTGGACGTACAGGTAAATTAGACTGTGGGCACCCTGGACGTCCAGTCTCTCTATACCAGCATTAAACATGATCTGGGAATGTCGGCTGTAAGATCCCAGCTCGAGATAGATGGCACCATTTGTATTCAGCAGGTGGGTTTCTTGATGGAGGGGATTACATTTATACTCCACCATAACTATTTTGTAGAACTATCTGGTTCGCCCCCCAGTTATGCCAACTTATTCTTGGCACAATGGGAACATGATGTCATCAGTCCCAAACTGGGGACGGACCTGGTCCTCTGGCGTCGCTACATTGATGATATCCTCTTTATATGGGGTGGAGATGCACGACAGTTGCAACCCTTCCTAGAAAGTCTAAATATCAACAATATGAACTTGACCTTTGTGCCCACGGTAGGACAGGAACATGTAGAGTTTTTGGACATAAAAATATCAAGACACGAAAATAAATACATCTGCAATACCTACAATAAGCCGACTGCAAAAAATAGCTTCATACTGTTTACAAGTTGTCACCTACCACAGTGGCTTCTGAATATCCCCTCGGGTCAGTTTTGACGTATTAAGCGCAACTGTACCGAGGCATCAAGCTTTGAGGATGAATCTATTAAAATGAAGGAACAATTCAGAAGCAAAGACTACCCTGAAAAGGTCATAGAGGGAGCCTTGGAAAAAGTAAGGAGGATAGATAGGAAGACTTTCTTCCAACCGAAAACACAAAAGGAAAATAGGAAGGAATTAAGGAAATTTTGCCATACAGCTCACAAGCCAAACAGGTACGTTGTATCATTAACCAACATTGGCACTTCTTGTTGAGGGACAAAATTGTAGGCCCCATGCTACACACCTCCCCTCTGATCACATTCTCCAAAGTCCCTAATCTAGGGTTAAAGATCGCACCATCCATTAGAGACCATACAAAAAAAGATGGTACCACTCTCCAGAAATGGTTAAACATGAATGGTTTCTACAGGTGCGGTAAATGTCTGGGATGTAGGAGCACGACATTCCCAAGAAAAACAACCAAAGTACAATCTACTCAGAACAGTTTCTCCTTAGACATTAAGGGCTGTTTGACATGTGACTCCTCCAGTGTCGTCTACCTGATCCAATGCCCATGCCAAAAACAATATATTGGCAGAATGAAGAGACCCCTGAAGGTGAGGATCTCGGAGCACCTTAAAGGGTTTCTACCACTTCGGTGTCACATATTTAGCTGTCAGACACTAGCGATCCGCTAGTGTCTGCTCTGCCCAACCATCCTAATATAATTGCTTTTGGGGCAGCCGTTTTGATAAAAAAAAGAACTTTTATTAATATGCTAATGAGCCTCTAGGTGCTATGGGGGCGTCATTAGCACCTAGAGGCTCCGTCTACCTTCAGAAACTGCCGCCGCCCAGCGCGTCCCTCCAGCCCGCCCATCTCCTCCTGAATGCGATCCTCCTTGTGAGCGCCTGTATTCCGCGCATGCGCAGTGAATGTCTGACCGCTTCCTTGCTGAGACATCTCCACTGCGCCTGCGCGATGACGCCATAGTGCTCCGAGGAACAGGCGCAGTGGAGATGTCTGAGCAGGGAAGCTGTCAGACATTCACTGCGCATGCGCGGAATACAGGCGCTCACAAGGAGGATCGCATTCAGGAGGAGATGGGCGGGCTGGAGGGACGCGCTCGGCGGCGGCAGTTTCTGAAGGTAGACGGAGCCTCTAGGTGCTAATGACGCCCCCATAGCACCTAGAGGCTCATTAGCATATTAATAAAAGTTCATTTTTTATCAAAACGGCTGCCCCAAAAGCAATTATATTAGGATGGTTGGGCAGAGCAGACACTAGCGGATCGCTAGTGTCTGACAGCTAAATATGTGACACCGAAGTGGTAGAAACCCTTTAATAATATAAAAAAGGGCTTCGAGAACCACTCACTATCAAAGCATTTTAAAACTGTACACAATAGTGACTTTAGGGGTATCTCCTATGTGGCGCTGGAGAAGGTAGACGTACACTGGAGGGGAGGCAACCACATCATGAAAATGTCACGGGCTGAGTCTAGGAGAATTTATGACTTTGGTAGCCTCCTCCCAGCAGGCCTGAATTATAACCTTGAGATTTTTGGGTTCAATTCAGAACTTTACATATCACTTATAATTTTTCACAAAAAAGTTAGTACATGATGGTAGTAATATATTACAGGCACATTAGAGTAATAATTTTCACTTACAAAATAAATAGAGCACGTTTTTCACACTCAAAACGGGATAAATGGATTTAGAATATCTTTCTGATAAAATTCCGCATTGAGTATAATAAATGAGTTTTTGCACACATAGCATAAAAAACGCACATATATCTGAAAAAAACGCACCAAAAACGCACATACACATTATGAGTTAAAAAATCGAAAAAAAAAAATAATAATTTTCTTAAAAAATAGATAAAATCGGGAAAAATCTGAAAAGAATCGAGTAAAATCGAAGAAGTCAGAAAATAAAAAATCGAATGAATATAATAATCGAATAAGAAAAATATTGCCTGGGCTTGAGTTAACAAAATAAGGATTAAGTAGGAATTGATATGTCAATAAATGAAATATTGGAATGAAGAACTGGTTATTGTAGCAGTTAATGTGTGATTGCAATTCCAAAGATATAGATATAAGAATGTATTTTGTCTGCTGTTTATATATGTGATACATAATTTCTCACACTCGATAATTCTGACAAAATGTCTAAGTATAAATAATCGACAAGAATAGACCAGATGCTTCCTAAAAAAATCAGAAACCCTCATTTTGAAACAACTAGGGGTGGTAACCATCCAACCAAATTACCAACACCTGTTGGAATCCAATGTGGACAATTAAGGAATGAGGTGGAGAGTTTAAAAGTCGAGGTTCTCAGACCACAGGTTACCCAATGAGAAAGAGATAAGCTATCTCGAAACGCGTCTGGGCGGAGTACCTGTGTGTAAACTCGACTGCTATTTTACATGGCCATGTATTGAAATCAATCACATAAGGAAAAATTGTCTATTTGACTCACGAAAACCTACAGACGGAGCAAGTCCTGTGATATCCTAGGACGAAATCCTGAGAATTGCTGCAGAGGGAAATCCGTACTACTGGACTTGGATGTGAATGGTGGGACGCCACCTGAAACAATACCCATACAAAGAACCTCTTGCTCAGCACCGAAGGTTGTGAGTAACAAAAATTCTATACGTTGAACTGTGAAAGTTGGTTGCATTTATCATCTATGCTAGCCTGAATAGGAAAAACCCTGTTCTCTATATAGAGCTTTGAGGATACAATCCTGATTACTCCTACTGGGACACAGCTTTTACCATCTCCACTGGGACTCACCCATATGATATGGGCTTGTTACACTGGGACTCACCCATATGATATGGGCTTGTTACACTGGGACTTTAATTGTGAGAAACATCTAGGTCTCCAGAAAAATCTAGTAATTATCGATTAAGGATATTGTTTTTTAGTTGCTTTTTAATTTTATGCATGTATTTTACCTTCTCGATTTTATTAGATCGATCCATTGTAGTCGATTTTTTATAATCGATTTCCATCGATTAATATTGCATTTTGATTTATTTTATTTGATTGTATCTGAATAAACTAGTTTGGATCCACATTCCTCTGGGTGTTTTGAGTGCCGGTCCAAATCACTTATCATGTAAATAAAAATGTAGTAAAGCCAGTGATCTATAAAAAAAAAAAAATAATCTGTATAGCGCCACCTGCTGTTTGTTCTTTTCTGTCCACCTCACTAAGGTTGTCGCATGCGCTTAATTTAAATCTTCTGTTAGAAGACGTGGCAGTTACAGGGAAACGGCTACAGCACAAATGAATGTGGAGAGCTCTGGATCCACGTGAGGTACAGGGCTGGTTCTAGCTTTGTTAGAAAGTATGTACTGTATGATTTCCCCCCTTTTTTTTTTTTTACATCAATCATAGTGTAACCCCTTGACAACCTCTGCTGTACATGTATGGCGGCGAAAGTCATCACCCGCTGATCGCAGACATTTAACCCCATCAAATGCCGTGGTCAAATGTCACCACAGCATCTGAGTGGTGAAAATGCGGGTAAGCTATTACTTTACAGTAATAGCCCGGGGCCTGCTTGAGGCGCCGATACCTATCACTGGTATATTCCAATATAGGCCTGCAGGTGGCAGCACTGTATTGGAATTTAGTCAATGCTGTGTTATGTAATTGATTAATGTACATCACAAAATACAATTGCCAATCTAGTGATTCCTAGTTATAGTCACTTAAAGGGAACCTGTCATGTGGATATTTGATTATAATCTAACTAATTGTATATAATCATTAACTACTAAAAAGTACCTTAGATGTATTCACTTACTGCTGTGACAGATGGTTACCTCATAATATACACACAAAGATGCCGCATGCTAATGAGCTGATATGAGTCCAGCGTTTATTTAATTCAGAGATATAGCCACTCCCCTGCCCACCTGCTGCTGATTTATATGGAAAATAACTGTCAATCAGCAGCAGGTGGGCGGGGAGAGTCAGGAGCTCATAAATATTCATGACTCATCATTATCAGCTGGAGATTTTCAATATAGGATGTTGGCAGATTGACTGGGTCAATTAAAGAAAGCGACCCAGCATTTTGCTAAGAGAATCAGTCACTTATTTATGTTGCCCTTAGTTAGGACACCATAAAACTGGTGGCAGGTTCCCTTTAAGGTAGCTTAACCTCTTCCGGACACAGGGCGTACAGGTACGCCCTTATGTCCTGGTACTTAAGGACACGGCTGGCGGTGATCGGAACCCGGTGCCTGCTCAAATCATTGAGCAGGCACCTAGGCTAAATGCGAGGGGGGTCTTCTCTTCCGGGTGTACTTGATGACGTCATCGGCGCAGGCACATTGAGGATGGAGCTGGCGGCCGAGCGAGCGTCTGCCTCTCAGTGCGCCTGCGTCATCAAGTACACCCGGAAGAGAAGACGCCGGCATCGCTGGCGTCTTCTCTTCCGGGTGTACTTGATGACGTCATCGGCGCAGCGCATTGAGGATGGAGCGGGCAGCCGAGCGAGCGTCCGCCTCTCAGTGCGCCTGCGCCGACTGAATGCAGTTACGGCACAGGCGCGAGATCTTGATAGCAGACAGGGCCAGCCAGAGGACGATCCCGTTCGCTGGCCCTGTCAATCAACATGCGGAGGGGGCGTCTTTAGGATAGGAGGATGCAGCTGCTACCAGCAAGTAGCCGCCCTACTTGCTGGTAGACGGGTAATTAGCATATTATAAAAGTACGTTTTTAGCAAAATCTACTGAACCAAAATGATTAATTACATTATGTATGGATAAATCGCAGTATAGGGATTATAACTACACAAAAAAAAACAGTTTAGTGGGGTGACAGAAGCCCTTTAAGAAGAAATGCTTTGAAAATAATTTTTTAGCTGTTCAGTGTCAGTGAAACACAGATGCAACACGGACAGGAAAAAACAGACACACGGACCCAACACGGATCCTTCATGGACAGCTTCACGGATGCATTACTAACCACCTGCTCATGGATTTGAGCACGGACGTGTGAATGAAGCTTTACAGGGGCGCGGAGTGTTGGATCCCTGCCGACCACATATTGATGGCCTATCCTGAGGATAGGCCATCGATAGTAAGAGTGGACAACCACTTTAAGGGTCATGGAAAGGATATGGGGGGAAAGATATACCAAGCCCTTCTGTTCTGGATGGCAAAACCTGGCGCCATAACAAAGGGGCCCATTTTGATCTTAGTTTTTGGTTCCTGCTTTTCTATGTACACTATTGACTGACTATACATGTGCCCAGTAGACAGGGCTTTGATCTAAAGTTTGCATACTGTGGCTGGAATCCAGCTGAAAAGCACATTTGGGCGGAGCATTTTAAAAGATCCACACAAATGTACTTTTCAGCTGTGTGCCATGAGCATTATACATCTGGATCAGAGTTCTGTCTAGTGCCCGCACCTAGATCCTTCCAGCTGTTGGGCATCATATAGACCAGGGATCAGCAACCTCCAGCTGTTCTGAAACTACAACTCCCAGAATCCTCCTTTTACTTCTGTGGGAGTTGCAAGAATTGCCGAGTAAGTGTGCATGTTGGGAGTTGTAGTTTCACAGCAGCTGGAGTGCCGAAAGTTGCTGATCCCGGATATACAGTAGACACCATCTTTAGATAACAAGATTTCTAACGTGCAGTGATTTTATTATTTTCATATGCTTTATACCGTTGATGTAAGTGGATCTCTGCTGATTTCACAATTACCTTCTCCTTTGGTGTCCATTATATTACAAATGACCTCTAGATAAACGGTGTAATATTATCATCAGCGACATTCTGCTCATCTGAATAACATTAGCCAGAAGGGTTTTACCTGTCTTGTTCCTCCTGAGGTTTACGGCTGAACAGCATGAGAAATGAGAAATTCTACAGCTCGGATTAGGAGATTAGGACACCTCCTGCTGCTGCAGCGCCCCTCGAGACTAATGATATCTCAGGCAGTTGTCACCAGATTTAACTCTGAATGTGACGATTGTATTAGTAAGGGAAAGGGTTCGATTTGTTCAACGGGGTCTGTTCTGCCCATCACCCTAATAACTAATGACCCCACTTGAAGATTGCTCAGTGAATAGGCAGACACGTGATAGTTAACGTGTATAAGGCCCCTTACAGACGAGCGAGTGTTCCACGCGGGTGCAATGCGTGATGCGAACGCACGGAATCCGGACCCATTCATTTCAATGGGTCTGTGTACATGAGTGTTGTTTTTCACGCATCACTGAAAAACGCAGCATGTTCTATATTGTGTTTTTCACGCAACGCTGGCCCCATAGAAGTAAATGGGGCTGCGTGAAAATTTACATATTATACCGAATCTTTTCCAATAAAGCTAATAAAGCCCTAGACCACCAGTGATGGTGTAAGTAGCCACCTTAGTCTGTGGACCCATTCATTTCTATGGGGCCACACTGTGCTTTCCGGGTCCGCAATTCCGTTCCCGAAAAAAATAGAACATGTCCTATTCTTGTCCGCATTTTCTATTATAGTGCCGGCGATGTGCGGTCCGCAAAATGCAGAACGCACATTGCCGGTGTCCGTGTTTTTTCGGATCTGCAAAACACATACGGATGTGTGAATGGACCCTTCTACTGAAATTAACCTCCTCACTGCCATAAACCGCCAGGCATACATACATTAACACCTTCCCTGCCTATTCCACTAAGGATGCAGACATTAATCTGGGGGGGGGGGGGGGAATTCATCTCTTCACTGCCCTAGACCACCAGGGATGCAAACAGTCTTGACTGCTCTAGACCTGGGTACTGTTTGCTTGGACACTATTTGTCCCTGTATATCTGGCTGTTTTATAGCTAATTAGGGAGCAGTACATTAATAATTATTACCTAGGCTTAGCAGGAGCATCTCGCCGATCCCATACTGCCCCCTCACTGGCTACAAAAGTTTAGAGAGAAATCAAATCTGTGAGCCTGTACACTTTACGAAGGTGGACAGGACGTCGCCGTTCATGAACGGATTAGATGTAGACATATTTAATACTCCAGTACAACTTTTGATCCCTGAAGAAGGGAGGCTGTTTTGTCAATTGACCCTCACTTTCTCCTGCGCCGCTTTTAAACTATTGCTAGGATTTTAGAAAAACGTATTTTATTTCCTGGCAGAACAGCTGTGAACGCACGTTACCCGACAAACTGCAGACTGACTCTTCATACCCTTTAAATTGTCCATTACCGCACAGTGAAGGTTATTGAGCTGTTTTTGTGTTTTTAGTGTATTTTTAGTTTTCCTGTTTCCGTCTGTCGGCTCCTGGTTACTGTTGCTAGCTATACGGAGCTCACATGCAATAGTCTGGGGACCTGGTGCACATGTGGCAGGCTACCTGCGCCCAGTCCTGATGAGGTGGAGCAGCTCTCCGGTATATTTATAAGCAGGCATTAATATAGCGCCCCCCCAATCACTCCCAGCTTTCTGGGAGGCTAGAAACTTCCTGTGCGGTCCATCGCCGCAGCGCCTGAGCAGACCATTCAGAGAATAGACGAAGAGCTACTGAAGTGGGTGCTCTTCGCTCTCACACAATGGAAGATTTCCTACTCATCTTGTACTTCTCCTTCTTTATATGCCTCTGCGCTTTAGTCTGCCTGTATTTTTCGGGATGCCAGGAGCTGACCTATAAGCACGAAGGTAACGGGGGTACTGATGAACCTACACCAATCCTAGCTTTGTTTGCTATGTGGGAATCAGTATATGTGTGTGATATATATTCCGTATAATATGTCAATTTATTTATCTTTGTATATACCTTGTTTTCTTATATGTGTTGCATGCAGGTGTAGCAGTGTTGAATTTGTCATTTACCCCTCTCTATAGGGTCCTCATTTATGCAGTCGTCATTGTGTACATTTTCTTCACTGAGCTCTCACTGAGTCGAGATAATATGCAGATTTACCTGCAGTAGGTAACAACTGAACCCCCCCCCCACCATTAGAATATAACATCCATATTAACTATAGGTCTTTGTCTGCCTCTGCTACCCCATTATTCCATGCAGTGCAGCAGGGATAGTAAGTAAGTGACGGTAACTGGCCATTTATTGGTGTAAAAAAAAAAAGCAATGCTTTGCCCTTAAATTTAACAAAAAAGTGATTGTCCATCCGACAGCTGTTATGCATTACTTAAAGGGGTTGTCCCAGGAAAACTTCCTACAGTTTTCAAACCAGCACCTGGATCTGAATACTTTTGTAATGGGCATGGAATTAAAATGTATTATAACTAACGAGTTATTCAATTAAATCTATCTGTATAGCGCCACCTGCTGTTTGCTCTTTTTCTAATTTCTCTGTCCTCCTCACTGAGGTGGACGCACATGCTCGGTTCCATCCTTCAACTGCCACCAGCTGCAGTAGAAAGGACACGCCCCCTAAACTGACAGCTGGAAATAAATCTAGTAGGACAATTGGAGCAGAGGATGGGGAGATCTCGGGATCCATGTGAGGTACAGGGCTGGTTCTAGCTTTGTTAGAAAGAGGTTGTCATGTAGTAGATTAGGTTTGATTTTCTTTTTCTTTTTTTTTTTTACTTTATTCATGGGCTAACCCCTTTAAGTGACCTTAGATGGTGGGGTGAGCACTAAGAGAGGTTGTCATATCCTATATGGTTTCAGAGACTTTTTATTTAGGAGTGATCTAGGTCTCAGCTCATCCTGAGCCTCCTGTTTCATGAATATAATGGCAAAACTGCAGTGAAGACCAAAGCAGAAGGTGCAGAGGGATACAGCACAGCTTCCATTACACAGGGTTGCATAAGTTGTTTGTAGTAGGTCATGTAGAATACGATATTACAGGAACACATAAGCGATGAGATCTGCTGTGGCAGGGCCGGGACGTTGGCTCAGATTCCTAGTCACCGATCGGCATTTATGCTGCACTGTAAGCTTCATGACTCCGAACATAACCATGATCTATACACCCACCTGGGGCTGATCAGACTTCTACAATCATGTATCCTACGTGATCACATCTGACACCTCAATCTTCTATCTAGGTCAGCTTTATAAAGTTGTCATGAAGCATCGCTTAAGAGTACCACGGGCAAAACCCATCCACTAATGCGGGGCCCGGGAAGATATGCGGGGCATATAGAGAGTCAGTACAGAGTAGGGTGGGTTTACGAATAGTGTTGCACTTGTACACACTGTGTAAGAATATGGATCAGAGACAAATGTACTGACCTTTGTAAATTTGAAGTATGGTAATCCAGTGCCATATTTATGCGCTAGACGCAGTGGTGGCTAACCTCCGTCACTCCTTTAGGTGCACAGATAAAACTAGCACCGTGATGGCTAACCTCCGCCACACCAGCTGTGGTGAAACTACAACTCCCAGCATGCTCCATTCATTTCTATAGAGTTCTGATAATAGCCAAGCAAGTGTGCATCTTGGGAGTTGTAGTTTTACCACAGCTGGTGTGGCGGAGGTTAGCCATCACGGTGCTAGTTTTATCTGTGCACCTAAAATTTTGTCTGTACGCCCAAAAAAATAAATCTAAGATTACACCACCTATAAATTGGGGTAGTTGTACTCCAAAAATGCACAGAGGCACATTTAGGTTCACACGGGCGAGATTTCCGCGCGGGTGCAATGCAGTAGGTGAACGCATTGCACCTGCACTGAATCCTGACCCATTCATTTCAATGGGGCTGTGCACATGAGCATTTTTTTTCACGCATCACTTCTGCAATGCTTTAAAATCGCAGCATGTTCTATATTCTGCGTTTTTCACGCAGCCCTGGCTCCATAGAAGTGAATGGGGCTGCGTTAATAACGCATTGCATCTGCAAGCAAGTGCGGATGCAATGCGTTTTTCACTGATGGTTGCTAGGAGATGTTGTTTGTAAACCTTCAGTTTTTTATCACGCGCGTGAAAAACGCATCAAAACGCATTGCACCCGCGCGGAAAAAACTGAACAACTAAACGCAATTGCAGCCAAAACTGACTGAACTTGCATGCAAAATGGTGCGAGTTTAACTGAACGCACCCTGAACGCATCCGGACCAAATCTGTCACGCTCGTGTGAACTCAGCCTTAGGCCACGTCCCTTTTATGTGAAGCCATGCCCCCCCCCCCCCCCCCCCATGCACACCAGTTTTTTGGTGCAAAATGTTCAAAGAAAACTAACTGGTGCATAGTAAATCCTGCCTCCTTTTTTTTTATTTTTTTTTTTGTTTACGACTCTGAGCTTGAGATTTCTAACCAAGTAGCCGCAGTTCCCCATGACAACACTTCCTGATCGGTGTTTCTGTAAAGCTCTGTAGTGTTTTTTTTTTTGTTTTTTTTAGCCCTAGGTCTTTTATGGCGAGATTGAAGCTAGTCTTGGCTTCCCATGTGCATAAATTATGGAAAAATCCCACAAGACCTGCCGTTTTGGAGGATTGTTACCATGTTAATATTGCATTACATAGAAAACAATGTGTAGCACAATTCTGCAGCTATGCTATAGTGTATAAGGTTAAAGGGATAGCCCTGCTCCGTACTGTGGGAGCTCAGATGACGCAGGCTACATTCGCGTCTGCACCAGTTTTTCCTACAACAACAACAAAAGAAAAAAAACGGGGGAGAAATGGCAACGCTGGATTCTTTATATGATGAAAACTAAAGGCGCCCGATGGAGCCCATAGTTTATAATGAGGGTTCTTTTCAGGAGTCCGTCTGCCAAAACAGTATGCTTCGCTGTTTTTTCGGGAAATGACTTATTGTTTAAATCATGTTTTATGTTAAACATATTTGTAAAGAAATATTAGTGATATTTTTGATTTGTTTTTTACAGATATTGACATGGACAATCCTGCAGTTTTCACAGTAGCCACTAAGCCTACTAATAGGCTGTACTGATCACTTTACTGCAGTCATCTGCTTATCATTACAGACAGGATTACAATCACAGCTATCACCTATGTATAGATAACAGAGGATACCATTCCCAATAGGTGATATCACAGCTCATCTACCCCCTCCTGACCTCTGCACAGGTCACGCCTAGAAAAGTCTCCCATATAAATCGATCAGATCTCCTCCTGTCTGTTGTGTCTATGGCCCATGATGGCTGCCGGGAAGCATATCTATATACGCTGTTAAGGACAGCTCAGACAACATGGCAGCCCACATAATCGTGTTCAGGAAGTGGAATAACAAAAAAACCATATAATATATTTTTTTTAAATAAAGGACATGTCACGATCTGGTTTTAACTGGCAGAAAAAAATTTCAGCGACAGATTCCCTTTAAGCAAAGCCTGTCAGTGTTCATTAGCATGTGCACAGCCAGTACGGTGTCTGTTTGGTGTTTGTTAATTATTGTTGTGCTTGGGATTAATGACCGTATAACACGGTGTGATGCTCTGGGACACTGGCGATGTCCCCCTGGGTACAGTAACGGTAGAAACGCGTCTCCCTGCGCCGACCATCACTGGAACGCATTGATGCACAGCTTAGCGAATGTATTATGACTAGTCTACTCCTAACAACTACTCTCATCCAGTGCCAGCTAGAATAAAGTTCCTTTAACCCAGCATCTGTTGGAATTCCTGTACTCCAGCGCTCGTGTCTTCTCAGACATCTGCCACATGTCGCTCTACAGCTGGCATTCAACTACAACTCCCAACATGCACTGCCTGCTGTAGTTTTGCAACATCTGATGAGCCCTTGGGTGCCGGTCTTTGCTCCTACAGGGTAGAGGTGTGTGTGATATTCTGACATGCAAATTCCAGAAATAAGGAGATTCCATTGCTGCTGGATGACAGAAACTCTCTATGGGTGGCATCAGACTACGTGTAAAAGAAAAAGCAGCATTTTTTGGGTGGCAGGTTTTTTGGAGTTAAAAAGCAGCAGACAGGTATTACACATTGGCCTCTGGGCCTTTCAGACACTGCATTTTTATCTAGTGGTGTTTTCCCATGGAGTCTTCTATAGGGAAAAAAAAGAGGTTTGGAAAAAATGCATGTAAACAAATGCCATCCCAAAAAACATTTGTAATCCAATGCACAAGGTTTTTTCCCCAGTAAAACCTAGTGTAGCAGCACCCTTAGGCCTCATGCACACGACCGTTGTGTGCACCCGTGGCCGTTGTGCCGTTTTCCGTTTTTTTCTGCGGCTCCATTGACTTTCAATGGGGCCGTAGAAAACTCGGCTTGTGCACCGTTTTTACACCGCGCCCGTGACCCGTGTTTCGAGGCCGTGAAAAAAATATAACCTGTCCTATTTTTTTCACGGCCAACGGTTCACGGGCCCATTCAAGTCAATGGGTCCGTGAAAATCACGGATGCACACAAGATTGTCATCCGTGTCCGTGATCCGTGTCCGTGACCCGTGTCCGTTTTTTCCTATCATTTCAATGGCCAACTTGACTTAGATTTTTTTTTCATCTTTCATGTCCGTGGATCCTCCAAAAATCACGGCAGACCCACGGAAGAAAAAACGGGCACGGATCACGGTACAACGGAACCACGTTTTGCGGGACGTTAAAAAATACGTTCGTGTGCATGAGGCCTTAGGCCTCATGCACACGACCGTTGTGTGCATCCGTGGCCGTTGTGCCGTTTTCCGTTTTTTTTCACGGACCCATTGACTTTCAATGGGTCCGTGGAAAAATCGGAAAATGCACCGTTTGGCAGCCGCATCCGTGAGCCGTGTTTCCTGGCCGTGAAAAAAATATGACCTGTCCTATTTTTTTCACGGCCAACGGTTCACGGACCCATTCAAGTCAATGGGTCCGTGAAAGAACACGGATGCACACAAGATTGGCATCCGTGTCCGTGATCCGTGGCCGTAGGTTAGTTTCATACAGACGGATCCGAAGATCCGTCTGCATAAAAGCTTTTTCAGAGCTGAGTTTTCACTTCGTGAAAACTCAGATCCGACAGTATATTCTAACACAGAAGCGTTCCCATGGTGATGGGACGCTTCTAGTTAGAATACACTACAAACTGTGTACAAGACTGCCCCCTGCTGCCTGGCAGCACCCGATCTCTTACAGGGGGATATGATAGTACAATTAACCCCATCATATCCCCCTGTAAGAGATCAGGGCTGCCAGGCAGCAGGGGGCAGACCCCCCCCTCCCCAGTTTGAATATCATTGTGCGGCCCCCCCCCCTCCCCTGTTGTTAACTGTTGGTGGCCAGTGTGCGCACCCCCCTCCCTCCCTCCCTCTATTGTTTTAATACATTGGGGCCAGTGTGCGCGCGCCCCCCAACCCCCCCCTCCCTCCCTCTATTGTTTTAATACATTGGGGCCAGTGTGCGCGCGCCCCCCCCCAACCCCCCCTCCCTCCCTCTATTGTTTTAATACATTGGGGCCAGTGTGCGCGCGCCCCCCCAACCCCCCCTCCCTCCCTCTATTGTTTTAATACATTGGGGCCAGTGTGCGCACCCCCCCAACCCCCCCCCCCCCCTCCCTCCCTCTATTGTAATCATCATCGGTGGCAGCGGAGTAGAAGATTTTCATACTTACCTGGCTGCTGGCTGCTGCGATGTCTGCGTCCGGCCGGGAGCTCCTCCTACTGGTAAGTGACAGCAATGCGCCGCACAGACCTGTCACTTACCAGTAGGAGGAGCTCCCGGCCGGACGCAGACATCGCAGCAGCCAGCAGCCAGGTAAGTATGAAAATCTTCTACTCCGCTGCCACCGATGATGATTACAATAGAGGGAGGGAGGGGGGGGGTTGGGGGGGTGCGCACACTGGCCCCAATGTATTAAAACAATAGAGGGAGGGAGGGGGGGTTGGGGGGGCGCGCGCACACTGGCCCCAATGTATTAAAACAATAGAGGGAGGGAGGGGGGTTGGGGGGGGGCGCGCGCACACTGGCCCCAATGTATTAAAACAATAGAGGGAGGGAGGGAGGGGGGTGCGCACACTGGCCACCAACGAGTTAACAACAGGGGAGGGGGGGCCCACTGGCCACCAATGAGTTAAAAACAGGGGGGGGGGGGTCTGCCCCCTGCTGCCTGGCAGCACCTGCCAGGCAGCAGGGGGCAGTCATGTACACAGTTTTTTTGTATATTCTAACCTGAAGCGTCTCCATCACCATGGGAACGCCTCTGTGTTAGAATATACTGTCGGAAATGAGTTTCACGATGTAGCTCATATCCGACAGTATATTCTAACATAGAGGCGTTCCCATGGTGATGGGGACGCTACAAGTTAAAATATACCATCGGATTGGAGAAAACTCCAATCCGATGGTATAACAGAACTCCAGACTTTACATTGAAAGTCAATGGGGACGGATCCGTTTGAAATGGCACCATATTGTGTCAACATCAAACGGATCCGTCCCCATTGACTTGCATTGTAATTCAGGACGGATCCGTTTGGCTCCGCACGGCCAGGCGGACACCAAAATGACTTTTTTTTCATGTCCGTGGATCCTCCAAAAATCAAGGAAGACCCACGGATGGAAAAACGGTCACGGATCACGGACCAACGGAACCCCGTTTTGCGGACCGTGAAAAAAAACGTCCGTGTGCATGAGGCCTTATAATGTACCAAATATAGACCCGGGAATTTATATTCTTTCCATTCAGACTTGGGCTGTTTTAGGACGGCCTGATCATTAATGCATAGAGCGGGTGCATGAAATTCCCGGCAGCTCTGAAAGCTTTTTTTGTTCTTTGTTTTTGCGGATTTCTCCAGATTCTCATCATCTGTTTCAGTGTAAAATTTACCATCTCTGAAACCCCCTAATATATTTCTGTAGGTCCACTATAGGTGCTGGGGGCTTAGTCTATGAAACCCGGCAAGCTGTTCCAACATGGAGACTGCCGCGTGCCCGCCAGACCCCATTGACTATATTGGGAAATAGTGGGGATCTGACTGTGTCCCGGCATAAACGTCAGGATTCGGACAGTCAGAAATTGGTGCATGAAGCAGGTTTTGCCCACATATATGCTGGGTAGCGGCAAGACCCCTGCTGTATCTCATTTTAGTCAATGGGGTCCGGCTCACGGCACTATCCGGCTATACTGGATCCAGAGAACTCAGGCAGACTGCTCTGTCGGATTTCTTTAACACATATGTGAAACGAGCCTTGTTTTGACACCAGCTGCGCCATGATGGTCACTTTAACACGTTTTGTTGTATCACTGTAATGTGTTTTTGTCGTGTTAAAGGGTTAAGCCAGTAAAGAAAACGGTCAGTATGGGGAATGTGCATGCATGGTGGGCAAGGCGTTCCGCTCAGTAACCAGCAGCTCTCTTCTTCAGAGGCATGTTGTGGAGACGTTTTTTGGATTTGATGAAGAATCCATTGATTCAGAAACCTCGTCAGTCACCTCATACAACACCGATAAAACGGACAGGACGCCAGCAACGCCCGAAGAAGACATCGAAGATGTAAGTCGCTGCAGTAATCCATAACTGTATACTCATTTCTTGAGCAGGCTTTCTTTACTGGTGTATTATTAAAGGGGTTGTGTCGTTTAGACTTTTGGCGTCATTTCGCTAGTCCAGGGGTGGCCAACCTTACATACACAAAGAGCCAAAAAAACAACAACATATGACTACCAGGAGCCACACGCTATACAATTACACACGAGTAACTGTATTTTTCGCGCTACAAGATGCACCTAGGTTTTAACAAAGAAAAATAAGATAAAATAAATATTTTTCATCCGATCTGAGATCTGCTAAAAATATTTTTTTCTTATTTTTCATTAGCAGAGAAAAAAAAAATGTATTTTTCATCAGACCTCAGATCAGACTCCTAAATCAGATCCCCAATCCTAATCTGACCTACAATAAGATCCCCAAACCTCATCAGACCTCCAAAATAAGACCCTCAATGCTCGGATCAGGCAACAGAAATCAGACTCCCAGTGTCAGATCTCCCCCCCATGCTCAGATCTCCCCCTTCTCAGATCTGACCCCCCATGATCAGACCTGACCAACCCATGCTCAAACAAGACCCCCATGCTCAAATCTGAACCCTCATGCTCCGATCTCCCCCCCCCCCCCCCCCCATGCTCCGATCAGAACCTCCCATGCTAAGATCAGACCCCCATGCTCAGTTCTATAAATTAAAAAAAATATCTTCCCTCTCCTGATCAGGCACTGGGCTCCTGCTACTCTGCAGGTCTGACACGCTCTCCACTGTGACCTGATGAGCACAATGTCAGGTCATAGTGCGTGTCTCCACATACTACGTTCTCACACTGTGTGCATCAGGACATAGTGGAGAGTGAGCTGGAGCTGCAGAGTAGTAACAGTGCCCTATCGGGAAAAGAGATCTGAGCATGGGGTGGAGAGTGAGCTTTCCTGGCTTCACAGCTAGAGCCTCACTTGAAGAAGCAAAGAGCCGCATGTGGCTCAAGAGCCACAGGTTGGCCACCCCTGTGCTAGGCTATGCCATCCCACTTCTGAGACCCGCACCTATCTCCATACCGGATCCCCAAAATTGAGAGCGCACACTGTACATCAAGACCAAAAAACATTCCCCTAATAAGTGGTGTAATATTTTTTTTAAATGGGTTGTACAAGATTAGAAAAAATGGCTGCTTTTTTTTTTTTCCCAGACGAGGCCCCCCGTCTACATGGGTTGCAGATCAGCTCCATAGGGCTGGGCTGCAGTACCACGCACTAGACAGGTGTGGCACTGTTTTTGTATGAAATCATCTTTTATTTTTTTACTCCTGTACAGCCCCTTTAAGCCCTCCTCCCTGTGTCATTATCTTTGTACAAGACTGAGGCACAAGGAGCTGAGCATTTCCCTTAGTGCGTCAAACGTAGAGAGCGCTGATCCGGCCACGTTTTGAGACTGTGACGCATTATACATTTCTTGTGCAGATATTTTGTATGATTTATATTTAATGATGATTGGCTCTATTTTCTCATTCCCCCTGAAGAGCACTCCTAAGGAGGAAGCTGATTTAAGATTTCGTCAGCTGACCCGAGAGTACCAGGCCCTGCAGAGAGCGTACGCCTTACTGCAAGAGCAAGTGGGAGGGACGCTGGACGCAGAAAGAGAAGCCAGGGTAACTTTCATTTATATTCAAGCCATCAAAATGGACAGCTTTCTTCTCTCACTGCTCCCTAAAGACGAGCACCAAGCGCAATGAAGGATCAGAGCGGAGTTTGTTAAAACGAACATGTTGCCTATTATATTCTGTGTGAAACACAGAGAAAGAATGCACCAAACAGATGTAACACTGACTATGCTGGCAAGACACAAATGAAGGTATTAAAAGCTGAGACTTTTGCCAATATGTTCCAGTAATGGAGATATCGGAGCCCATCATGCACCACGTCATGGTTCTCAGCATGGCAAGGGGTCCTGACCGCTGCTCTAACTATGGTGTGAACACGGTCTGGGGGTGACATCTGTTTGGTGCATTCTTTCTCTGTGTTTCATATGATTGCTACATTCCGTGTAGTTTGCTCTTGTGGTGCATGTGGACCGCGCCGACATCCTCCATTGTATGCATATTTTGCTGGGGTCAGTCGATCACTGCGGTCCACATGCGGTCGGGCTGCTCCCCCTAATTAAAGACATGCCACTGTGTCAGGGGCTGAGCAGCTCCTCCAGAATTGCCACTATATTTTTTTGTTTTTTGGTTTCTGTCTTCTATATTCTGTGTGTCTTACAGTTACGTCAAGGCTAAATTTATAGTTTTTCTTGTGCTTTACTACTGAAAAAAAAAGGAAAAATTTGCTTTTGTGTTGACATTTTTTGTCTTGCATAAGTTTTTTTATATTTCCATGTACAAAGCTGGGTAAGAGTTTTTTTTTCCCGCAGGGTGAACTGTAGTTTTTATTGATACCATTTTGACTTTTTGATCACTTTTTATTCAATTTTTTTTTTTGGGTGGGTGAGGTGACAAAAATGGAGATATTTTTTTTTTTTTTTTTATGGTGTTCACCGTACAGGATGAATACTTTTATATTTTAATGGTTTGGTTACAGACAAGGCTTAATAGGAAGATTACAGTGGCAGGCCTGGGAGCCTTTGTAAAGGGCCAGGCGCAGACTAGAAAGCTTAAAGTGGCCCTGGAAAAAAAGCAAAAACTAAAAGTGGCCCCATGTTGTTGACGGGTCCAAATTGAGAGAAGGCAGGGTTAGCACAAGTAGGTGGAGTCAGGAATACCATGTTGTGGCACAAAATACCGCCCCAGCAGAGCCAAATACCACATAGCGGTACAATATACTTCCCCAGCAGAACACAAATATCACAGTGCATTGCAAAATAATTCCTCAGCAGCACAAAATATATGTCCCCCAAATTTGCTTCTGTGTTGGCCAGCGTCGGTTGCCTCAGGATTATAATACCATTGAATTCAGGAGTCAAGAGCACAACTGTGGCCGCCGGCCAAGTAAATAAGTGCTTGACACTCCCAGCATTAAATAACAGTAGGACCATTACTTCTCAGACTGGTAGCTGTGAGGAGGGCTCAGGTGGCCCCCTGGGAATTAGCCACCTAAAGTTTCCCTGTAGGTTCTATGGCCAATCCACCCCCTGATCAGGGCCCGGGCTGCCAGGAAAACTGATCAGAACCCAACAATTTCACCAGCCTTCCACCTCTGACTAAGGGCTCATTCACACGACCATCAGGGCTCCTTGCCTGTGCTGGTGAATCCTGTATTGTGGTGCCGATCTATAGACTTAAATGGGTTTGTGATCCACAAAATATAGCAAAAGATAGGACATGTCCTTTGTACACCGTATAATAATTGTTTTTTGTCCTCCACAGTCCCGGGAACAGTTACAAGCCGACCTACTGAGGTGCCAAGCCAAGATCGAAGACTTGGAAAACTCTCTATGTGTTAGAGGACAGGTAACGGCCGGAAAAGCCTCTCTGGATAAGCCTGTGTCTGCACTTCTTTGCACTATCGTTTTCAGCCTTGTATCTTGGTGGTGGGCAAAGTATTTGTAGGAATCTTGTTTATTTTCATGAAGGATTATTAGGGCACTTTCACACTTGCGTTTTTTCTTTTCCGGCGCTGAGTTCCGTCCTAGGGGCTCAATACCGGGAAAATAACTGATCAGTCTTATCCGCATGCATTCTGAATGGAGAGCAATCCGCTCAGGATGCATCAGGATGTCTTCAGTTCAGTCTCTCTTCTCTCCGTCCAAAATTCCGGAACACTTGCATTATTTTCCATTTAAATGCGTTAATGCCGGATCTGGCACCAAGTGTTGCGGCAAAACGTATCCGGTTTTCCAGTCTGCGCATGCGCATACCTTTAAAAATGCAAAAAAATTAATAATTACTGGATCAATTTTTTCCGGATTACACTGGAGAGGCGGATACGGTGTTTCAATGTATTTGTTAGACTGATCTGCATCCGGATCCGTCTACAAATGCTATCTGTTTGCACACGGATTTCCGGATCCGGCAGGCAGTTCCAGGGACGGAACTGCCTGCCGGATCTTCACAACGCAAGTGTGAAAGTACCCTTAGTCAAAATGACGACTACTGAAAATCTGTATTTTATAAACCTTTGTATGCACAGAGCATGTTCCAGAAAGATTGTACCTAGTAGTCTGCAGAGTGGTTCTCCCTGATCATTTTGTACTTTTTTCTGATTTATAGGGAATAAGAAATATAATAATAAACTATTTTCTTATTCTAGTTAACATCTTATAATAAATCCTATTCTTTTTCTCTATTTCCATTCTTTTTTTTCCCCCTCTTCTCTTCCTTTCTTTTTTTCTGATTGCCGTATTGTGGACATGCATTCTTTGAGTGTCGGGGTGTGAAAATTGCAGATTTTGGGGGTGTTTATGAAATAAATGGGGGCACATTTATTAAGACTGGCATCTAAGACACTAATCTTAATAAAGCCCTATAGCAGGCGGTGGTTCAGGCAAAGTTATGAAGAGTCTCCAGCCTCTCCAAATGTAAGACAGCTTATACGCCTGAAACAAGCTTAGAAAACGGTAAATGAGACGGGCCGCCCACTCCACGCCCACAATTTTAGACCGGCATGAGCGAAGTCGCAACTAACCGCTGAGCCTCCATCTGTGCCTGAAATACGCCTAATATAGGCATATTTTAGTATAATAAATGACTCCCATGGTGTGTGTATATATACTGTGTATCAGCCTGTGTAATATCGCCAATAATTCTTAAGAAAAATGTTTAATATAAAATCAGGATTTAAACAATAGGTCATTTTCTGGTGATACATTCCCCTTAAAGGGGTTCTACAGTTTGTTTTAACTGATGATCTATCCTCTGGATAGATCATCAGCATCTGATCGGCGGGGGTCCGACACCCGGGACCCCCGTCAATCAGTTGTTTGAGAAGGCAGCGGCGCTCCAGGAGCGCCGCGGCCTTCTCACTGTTTACCGCTGGCCCAGTGACATCACAACTAGTATCATGGGCCTGGGCGGGGCTAAACTCTGTTCACTTGAATGGAGCTTAGCCCCGCCCAGGCCAGTGATACTAGTCGTGACGTCACTGGGCCTGCAGTAAACAGTGAGAAGGCCGCGGCGCTGCTGGAGCGCCGCTGCCTTCTCAAATAGCTGATCAGCGGGGGTCCCGGGTGTTGGACCCCCGCCGATCAGATGCTGATGATCTATCCAGAAAGAGAGAGTGATGCTCTTGCTAATTGATGGACCTTTAACTCAGAATGCCCAGATACGTTACAGTGATCCCTGACGTTACAATGGCCTCAGGATACA
Source organism: Bufo gargarizans (assembly GCF_014858855.1). Classification (NCBI taxonomy): domain Eukaryota; kingdom Metazoa; phylum Chordata; class Amphibia; order Anura; family Bufonidae; genus Bufo; species Bufo gargarizans. The sequence goes on from NC_058080.1 coordinate 68,990,582, forward strand.
ACCTTCTCAACCTCCATTCAAAAAGCGGTGCCTTCAATGCCATGGACAGCCTGGATAGATGGCTTATGCCATTGCTTGGAAGGTGCAGCCGATCAATGCTGGTAATTCACTGGTAAAACACTTGTTTTACTAAAATGCCTGCACTGACTGGCTGTCTAGTGGCGCCTATCCACTCTGAAGTTCTGCTCTTCACCTGTATCAGGCAACCCGAGGGCGTCTTCGTGTTATATTTCTGGTACGTGTGTACTGTACGTGACCCTGAAGAAGCTCCTGTCCTCTACCTAGAAAGTGGCTTACAGCTTTTATTATTTTTCTTATTACTCATTTTTTATATTGAAAGTTTTGCAATATCTTTATGAATAATCCAATTGTTTTTCTTTATTCATTTTTTTCTTATTTTGAGATTATATTTTGAGGACTTTGGAACCAATTACTAGTTTTCTATAGTGTCATAGCCTTATAGCCAAGATTTTAATATTTATGGCTTATCCTGCCACAAGCCCGGCTGGACGACTATCAGCTTCAAAGAAACTTAGAGGGCTGTGCTAGGAGGATGAAACACTCCATCAGTTAGATCAGATGGAGCCTCTGCCGCTGCTGCTAAGCTAAGTTTTGGCTGCTGTTTGCACTTTATCTCTTGACTATTTTGCTTTGTGCACTTCATGTATTGGCTACTTTGTAGTGCTGTACTTCATCTAGTCAAGTCCCCTGATGAATTGGCCCTAGGCCAATGAAACAAGTCAGGCAGTGTGTTTTTGGGATATAGCTGTATTTTGCTTGCTATTGTGGGCTCATTTATAGTATATCCCTTAGTGTGCCAACATAGTTCCCTCCCTTGCTCCCTTCTCTGACGAAACTGGGCAGTCACATGGCGCAGCGTAGGGACAACTTAGGAGGTGTATAGGGAGGGATCAATAGGAGAAAGAGACCCAGTCTCCCTTCCCCTCCCATCCCTTTGCTCCCGTTCAGGTTTTTTGGCACTACATATAGGAATTTTGTACTTTTTCACCATTTGAGTGTCTTGTACTGTAGCGAGCGACCCTTTTGGGTATTTTTAATGTTATATTAAAAGTTAAGTCCTATTTGAGGTTATCCACCAGTTCTGTTTTTTTTTTGTATTTACAATTGAGTACCCATTTATTTTATTATTTGGTCATCATTAGTGACCATTATACACCTGTGGTTAATTTAATATCTATCCTTAGGAGAGGCCATCAATATCAGATCAACAGGGTTTCTTCTACACTCCACATGCCCGCAGATTCCGCAACCCTCACTGATTATATATTGAAGGCCTATCTTGGCATACCCCTTTAAGTTACAATGGTCTCATTAGTAATACTGCCCCTACAGTGCCCCCAGTAGAAATAAGCCCCCCTATTGTTCCCCAGTGGTAATAAAGCTCTCTACTGACCCCCTCAGTAGTAATAAGGCCCCCATAGTGCTCCTAGTAGAAATAAGGCGGATCTATAAGACTCTCCTATAGAGCCCCCAGTAGTAATGAGAATGCCTAATGTTCGCTGCATTTAAAATGCCCCCAGTATTTATAATGCCCCCTACTGTTATAATGCTCACCCTGAAGTGCCTCAGTATTTATAGTGCCACCTACTGTTATAATGCCTCTACAGTGCCCCCAGTATTTATAATGCCCCCTGCAGTGCCCCCTGTAGTTATATTTCTCCCTTTAATGTCCTCAGAAATTATAATTCCTCAGCACCTCCACCAAACAGTCCAATGTAAATAACATTTTTCCCTCCTCCGCCATAGAGTCCCATGTAATAATCATCACACCAGCCCCCTCAATATACAGTCCCATGTAAATAACATCCCTCTCTATCTACAGCCCCCTCCAAAATACAGTCCCATGTAAATACCATCACACCATCTCTCCAGCCCCCTCCAAAATACAGTCCCACGTAAATAACATCACCCCCTTTCCAGCCGCCTTCAGCATACAGTCCTATGTAAATAACATCACCTCCTCAATATTCTGTCCCATGTAAATAACATTACTCTCTCTCCCAGACACCTTCAACATACAGTCCCATATAAATAAAATCACCCCCTTCGCAGGCACCTCCAACATGCAGTCCTATGTAAATAACATTACACCTCAACATTCAGTCCCATGTAAATAATATTACTCCCTCCCACAGTCGCCTTCAACTTTTAGTCCCATGTAAATAACCTCACCCAGCCACCTTCAACATGCATTCCCATGTAAATAACATCACCCCCTCAACTTTCAGTCCCATGTAAATAACATCACTCCACCCCACTGTCTCATATAAATAACTTCTCTCACTTCGGCCCTCACATAAGTCCCAGTTAAATAACTACAACTCCCAGCATTGCTCTGCCTCTCCCTTCACTTACCTTTCCTCATGTACAGACCTCACCACAACTTCTTCCCAGGGATTCTTTTCACTGCTGAGCCGTCCTCTCCTGCACTGGTCACATGATTGTGACACACATGATTGTGACATCATCGCAGGACCTTTTAAGCTACTGCATTTAGGTTTGATCACATGACCTGTGATGTCACCACTGTTCCTTCAGCTCTTGCAGGGCATTAGATTCAATTGTATTGCTGTCCTGAGGAGGGCAATACAGTTGGATCTATCTGGCAGGCAGTACATTCAGGGCCTGAGACAAAACATCAGGGGCGCAGGCCCCAAATGTTTTAACTTAGCAACGCCCCTGGGGTGAGGTGTGGCTAATGAGCAGCAACACTTGTATACAGTCTCCATTGCCACAGCAACACATTTCCACAGTCTGTCCTGTCCGTCCTCTCTGTACTTCATGTCTCCTCATGAACTAAATTCCCCAGAGATTCAGCTAAAGTTTGTATCATCTGTATTCAGGATCATAATCCCTGACAAGCAGAGAGGAGGAAGAGGATGAGGCAGCTCTTTACCTCAGTGTTGTAAAGTAACTTGTCCTCATGTGTGATCAAGACAGGTTTTGTGTGAACTGATGGGACAGCGGCCATTTTTTCCCCCCTGATGACTGCTTCCCAGACAAAACGAGCCATTATATATAATGAAAGGTATTTCAGAATATATTCATAATAAAGTAATTAAAGGGAACCTGTCACCGGGATTTTGTGTATAGAGCTGAGGACATGGATTGCTAGATGGCCGCTAGCACATCCGCAATACCCAGTCCCCATAGCTCTGTGTGCTTTTATTGTGTAAAAAAACTGATTTGATACATATGCAAATTAACCTGAGATGAGTCCTGTCCCTGACTCATCTCACGTACAGGACTCCTCTCAGGTTAATTTGCATATGTATCAAATCTGTTTTTTTTACACAATAAAAGCACACAGAGCTATGGGGACTGGGTATTGCGGATGTGCTAGCAGCCATCTAGCAACCCATGTCCTCAGCTCTATACATCAAATCCAGGTGACAGGTTCCCTTTAAGTATTTTCATTTTCTTAAATGGGTATTCCCATCTCAGACAATGGGGGCATATCGCTAGGATATGCCCCCATTGTCTGATGCACTTATAACGAGAACGGAGCGGGGAGAGCTGTGGCTGGAGGACCCCAGATTTCCCGGGGTCCGTCCTCCACCAAGCCCTGCTTCCATAGAAGTGAATGGGAGCGTACCGCGCATGCGCGGCCCAGGCTCCCATTCATTTCTATAGGGCCGGCGGAAATGGCCAAGCCCTCGCTCTGCTATTTTTGGCGGCCCCATAGAAATGAATGAAGGGCGGCTGCGCATGCGCAGTGCGCCCTTCTTCACTTGCGGGGCCCGTTCTCGATATAGGTGTGGGTCTCAGCGGTGGGGCCCCACCTATCAGACAATGGGGGCATATCCTAGCAATATGCCCCCATTGAGATGGGACAACCCCTTCAATTCCTGGAGAACCCCTTTAAATGGTTTGTCCCACGATTAATGTAAAAAATGAAAATCGGCCATCATATAGTACAATCTCTTTCTAACAAAGCTAGAACCAGCCCTGTACCTCACATGGATCCAGAGATCTCCCCATTCATTGCTCTGCTAGATTTATACCAAGCTGGCAGCTAAAGGGGAGTGTCTTTTCTGCTGCAGCTCAGGAGGCGTGTCTCCACTCTCCCTATCACAGCTCAGGAGGTGTGTCTCAGCTCTCCCTATCACAGCTCAGGAGGTGTGTCTCAGCTCTCCCTATCACAGCTCAGGAGGCTTGTCTCAGCTCGCCGTATCACAGCTCAGGGGGCGTGTCTCAGCTCTCCCTATCACAGCTCAGGAGGCAGTTGAAGGATGAAACTGAGCATGTGCGGCCTTCTCAGTGAGCAGGTCAAAGAAATAAGGAAAAAAACAAACACAGGTGGCGCTATACAGATACATTTTATTGAACAACTCAGGCAAAATTTTTATTTGCAATTACAAAATTATTCAGATCCATGTGCTGGTTTGAAAACTGTAGAATATTTTTTGTGGGACAACCCCTTTAATGCAGCAGCCAGGCTGATCTATCAGTCTTACCACTACTCCTATGCCTCCACTCTGTGCCAGTCATTGCATTAGTTCATATACAGTATAGAATCCAATTTAAACTGCTCGTTCTCACCCACAAAGTTCTCCACAGTACTGCACCCACCTACATCTCTTTCCTCATCTCTGTCCAGTGGCGTAGCGTGGGGGGGCCATTGCCCCGTGTGCAAAACTGCAGGGGGCGCCAACAGAGCAGCACTGCAAATTAGGCGAGGTGAGGCGATCGCCTCAGGCGGCAAGGCCCTGGTGACAAGTGGGGGGCGGCAGCAGGGAACAGGGAGATGAGCGCTTCCATTGTGGAAGCGCTTATCTCCATAGTTATCTGTATCGCCGTCCTCAGGACAGCGATACAGATAGATGTGCTAGGGCAGGGGAGGGAGAGGCGTCTCCCTTCCCCGTTCCTCTGAATGAAGTCATCGAGCCACCTGAGCCGTACAGCACAGGACATAGGCCGGAAGAGGCCTGCATCGCATCGCTTGCCAGTCTGATGGAGGTAAGTATAAGTGTTTATTTTTTTCATATGGTACAATACGGAGAGGAGCGCTATGGGGCACTTGTTACTGACACATGATTGGGGGGGCATCTATGGGGGGGGCACTTCTTACTGGCACATGATTGGGGGGCACTTCTTATTGGCATATTATTGGGGGGCATCTATGAGGGCACATTATTGGGGGGCTCTGTGGGGGCACTTCTTTCTGGCACATTATTGGGGGGCACTATAGGGGCATCTACAAAGAAGGGGTATTTTATATGGGGGGCACTGTGGGGACAGGGTGGGAGAGGAACACTATATTGGGGGCTTCTACTGAGGCCACAAAGAAGGGGTATTTTATATGGGGGGCTTTGTATAGGGGCATTTTATACTGGGACACATCATGGTGGGTACTATGGGGAAGGGGGGAGAGGAGTACTATACGGTCATCTACGGGGGCACTGAGAAGGGGTATTTTATACTTGCAAATTATGGGGGACAGTGAGGGCATCTACTGGGGCACTATATATGGGGCCTTTTATACTGGTTCATTATGGGGGGCACTATATAGGGGTATTTTATACTGGCACATTATGGGGGCACTATGGGACATTAGCTCAACTGGGGGCATTAAAAGGGGGTATTTTTTGCACTAGCACTCATTATAATGAAGCATTTTTTTGTACTGTCACATTATAAGGAGAATTATTACTACTAGGGGTCTATGGGGAACATGATTACTAGTATGGGCACTATGGGGGCAATATTACTTCTGGGGCACTGTAGGAGCACTATTACTACCATGTGTGCTCTAGCAGAGAATTATTCCTATTGGTGGGTATTTTGGGAGCACTATTACTGTGGGGGCACCTTGGCACAGTATCGGCTTACCACAATCATATTTGGGGGATGTTGTGTTTACACTATTAGTGTCAGGGGCACTATTTGCTGGGCACAGTTATTTTAGGGCAGTGTGTGCCAATAAATATTGAAGGGGGCATTATCTGTGTGGTACTAGTATTATCAGGGGGTTTATCTTTTTCTGCAGTATAGTATTTTGGAGCACAACGAACGGCACAGTATTGGGGGTGGTAGGATGATTTGTCCAGAAGATGGGAGGATGATGGAAAAGTAGTAAACTAAGATTTAATTTTTTTTTGTCAAACTGCAGAGACGAGAAATGGCTGAAAACTGGTGGTTTGGTCTGAAGGTCTGAAAGGAGAAGATGAGGAAAGAGAACATCTACATCAAAGGAGACGTCACTGGATGTAAGAGGTATGGGGCGCTGTATTGCCCTGTATGTTCTGTAGTGATGGGAGGGTGGATATAGAATTTGGCCCACAATGTAGCAGCCTGGCCCCAGACTTCAGGTCACACTGTGCGTGTTCTGAATTCTGGGGGCTCACACCCATCTACTACGTTATCTGTACTCAGAGAGTTATTACTGTGTTATCTGTGGTGTTACATAGGACTGCAAGTGATATCTACTGCATTATCTGTAAAAAGGGGCGTGGCCACAGGTTGGGGGGGTGCAATACTTGGCTTGCCCCGGGTGCTGGCAACCCACGTTATGCCACTGTCTCTGTCTACCACCCTACCCATGCTCTACATTCTGCAAATGATTTATGACTGACATCCACCATAATCCAAACCTCTTAGGGCTGTTTCACACGAGCGGATGCTGTGCGTGTCATCCGCAGCGTGAATGAGAGCCAAGCCCTGTTCCGGACAGCAGAGACACGGAGCAGTAACATGACTGATAATTCTCTTTGCCTCTCTGTGATCTTTTTACTACAAAATCACAGTGAGATAAAGTTGTCACCGTTATTTTGTAGTAAAAAGATCACAGAGAGGCAAAAAGAATTATCAATCATGTTAATGCTCCGTGTCTCTGCTGTCCAGAGCGGGGCTTGGCTGTCATTCACGCTGCGGATGACACGCACAGCATCCGCTCGTGTGAAACAGCCTTTACTCCCGCCTTCAAGATTTCTCCCGAGCTGCACGAGTTTTTTGGAATGCCCTACCCCAAGAATCACAATATACACAGTTTTAGGTGCTTCCAAAAAAACATCTTTTTCGGGTGGCCTATCACATCCCCGATCTAACTCCACTCCATATATAGTCCATTTATCATTTACTGAACCTGATCCTCCACCATCTCTTCACCGCACCCAAAAGCACTACAGATATCGGCTGATGACCGGCTCATGAAACTTTAGATCTACTGCCCTATTTTCCCAAGATGGCTGAACCATTGTACAAAACAAGCACTTTTACCTTTTGTGTCGCCCCTGTCTTCTCCTAGATTGTAAGCTCTTGCAAGCAGGGTCCTCATTCCTCTTGTTCTAATTATTGACTTGTCTGTTGCTATGCTATTCATGACTGTACATGAACTGAATTGTAAAGCGCTGCGGAATATGTTGGCGCTATATGTGGAAAGATGATTATTGTTATTATTTAAAAAAAATCCAATTGGAATTGAGAAAAAAAAACGCAATTCCACCACAGTTTAATACGTTTAATTTTATGCCGTTGCCTATGCAGTACAACTGACCTGTTATCTTCATTCTCTGGATCAGCACAATAACATTTTTTTTTTTCTCTTGCATCGCCATATTACAGTCCTGATCAAAAGTTTAAGACCACTTGAAAAATGGCAAAAAATAATATTTAGCATGGCTGGATCTTCAAGAAGAAATGGGAGTGAGCATTCAATTTAATGAAAACAACGAATAAACTGAAACAGGCTGTTTTTCAACTGATCAAAAGTTTAGGACCACACCTCCAAAATAAAACTAAACACCCCCCCCCCCCCCAAAAAAAAAACAACTGAAATCCAACTTCCAAACTCAGTAATGAGTAGCTCCGCCGTTATTGTTGAACACTAAAAAAATTAGTTTCGGCATGCTTGATGCAAGCGTTTCCATGAGGTGAAGACGGCCGCACGAAGGCCATCTACTGTCTGGAACTGTTGTCCATTTTTGTAAACTTCCGTTGCCATCCATCCCCAAAGGTTCTCAATTGGATTTAGATCAGGGGAACACGCGGTATGGGCCAAAAGAATGAAGTTATTCTCCTGGAAGAAGTCCCTTGTCCTGCGGGCATTGTGTACTGTAGCGTTGTCCTGTTGAAAAACTAAGTCGTTACCACACTGACAAGGGCCCTCAGTCATGAGGAATGCTCTCTGCAACATCTGGACGTTTGACACTCCTGCACTTCCTGAAGCTCCATTGTTCCACTGAAGGAAAAAGCACCCCAGACCATTATGGCGCCCCCTCCACTGTGGCGCGTAGAAAACATCTCTGGTGGGATCTGCTTGTCATGCCAGTAACGTTGGAAACCATCAGGACCATCAAGGTTAAATTTTCTCATCAGAGAATAAAACTTTCTTCCACCTTTGAATGTCCCATGTTTGGTGCTCTCTTGCAAAGTCCAAACAAGCAGTTCTGTGGCATTCAAGGAGACGAGGTCTTTGAAGATTTTTTTTGTTTTTGAAGCCCTTCAGTCTCAGATGCCGTCTGATGGTTATGGGGCTGCAGTCAGCACCAGTAAGGGCCTTAATTTGGGTCGAGGATCGTCCAGTGTCTTGACGGACAGCCAATTGGATCCTCCGGCTCAGTGCTGATGAAATTTTTTTGGGTCTTCCACTTGACTTTTTTGTTCCATAACCCTCAGGATCATTTAAGAAATTCCAAATGACTGTCTTACTGCGTCCCACCTCAGCAGCGATGGTGCACTGTGAGAGACCCTGCTTATGCAGTTCAACAACCCGACCACGTTCAAAAAGGGAGAGTTTTTTTGCCTTTGCCATCACAACGTGTGACTACCTGACAGAAAATGACAATGAAGCCACATCTTTGCACAGATTTGGCCTTTTAAAGGCATGTGGTCCTAAAATTTGGATCAGCTGAAAAACAGCCTGTTTCAGTTTAATCGTTATTTTCAATTAATTGAATGCTCAAAAAATGTTTTGTCTCACTCCCATTTCTTCTTGTTGCATGTTGAAGCTCTACTTGGAACCTTGTTAAGATCCAACAATGTAAAATATGATTTTTTTGCCATTTTTCAAGTGGTCTTAACTTTTGATCAGGACTGTATGACCTTCATCACCTTTTTATAGTTATGTCTACAGAGCTGTGTGAGGACTCATTTATTGCAAGACAATCTGTAGCTTTGATTCTATTTGGCATCGTGTATGACTGTTCTATCGCTTTTTATTAGTTTTTTGAGGGGAGATGAAGTGACAAAAAAATGGCAAATCTGTCTTTTGATTTATATTTTCTCATTACGGCGCTCACTGTATGGGAACAACGTGTCTATAATAGTTCAGGCATATTGGGGCATGATAATAATCTTCCTTTTTTATTAATTGTTTATTTTTAATTTGGGGAAAGGGGTTGATGTGCATTTGTATTTTTTTTTCCACTTTTTTAAAACTTTCCAACTTTTTTTCCCCCTACTTATTTTGAGTCCCTCTAGGTGACTTTAACATGCCATTGTCAGATAGCTTCTCCCCTAGACTGCAATGATTTAGCATTGCAAGCTAGGGGAGATTTACTGTGTTCCTATGGAGCCCTGCCACAGGCAGGAACGTCACGGTGGCAGGTCTGGAAGCCTTGAGAAGGCCAGAGGTTGCCACAGCAAAGGAACGGTTCCCTTAGTCTTACCGTGGTGGAGGGCCCCGGGAGCACAGTGCCCCCAGGATGTCATTGCTCAAATGCTGTGGTCACAATTGATCTTGGGCAATGCCTCCGGGTGTCTGCTGTGTAAAACAGCAGGCACTCAGCAGCTTCATCCTCTGCTCAGAGGTGGTTTTAGTCCGGACATCCACCCTAGCGGCCACTATACATGCACACGGCAGTAAGTGTTTTGCAGTCCATAGATCGTGGATCCTGGCTGTAAGCATGCCATCTCCCCCCTTCTAAAGAAAAATCCTATTCTTGTCCGCAATCATCAAAAAATGCGGATCTTCTTTGAACCGAAACTACCGCAATGTGCATGAGGCCTTTGAGGTAGTTTTCTGCCACATTTGAGTTTCTATTGATATGAATTTTTTTTTTTTTTTTTTTTTTTTTTTGTAATCCTATAATGATATTGTCAGTGTAAGTTTTACCAGTCAGTAGCTGGTTCACACTGCCCTGTATGTTGGGTTGCAATATGGCAGTAGCATCTTCTCCATTGTGGCCTCAATAGGCGTCTGCAAGGGTTTAGCTAAAGATCTGACCCTCATCCTGGTAAACAAGGCTTATATTGGATTCTCATTATTATTCGGTGTCTGTGCCCCCACATAATGAGACTGGAAAACAAACATGAGAGCAGCCGGGCTGCCGGATTCTCCTCTTACATAAGACCTAGTGTTGTGAAGAGACACATTACACCCTCCGAAAATAAGCCAGTCTGCATCCATTTTCAGTTTTCTGATTATAGGAAAAAGCAGTTAAAACCCAACTACATACACCGTGGTCTGAAAAGTGACACATAATCCACCTATGTAGAGCGTACTAGACTTGGGGGCAGCGCCAGGACTGTGGGGGGGGGGGGGGGCAGCGCTAGGACTGTGGGGGGGGGGGGCAGCACAAGGACATGGGGGGGGGGGGGAGAGCTAGGACTGTGGGGGGCAGAGCTAAATGGGGAAGCAGCACTAAGACTGCGGTGTAGTTATCTAGTCTGTTCCATCAGTGTTTCTACTAGGGTCTTCCTGACCCCATAGCCATAAAATTGTGTTGAAATTAGAGGGATCAAAATGTCAAGTCTGTAGCCAAATGCAAATTATTAAAAAAATGTCAAATATGTGGTGGGTATATACGAGAGAGGGGTTTCAGAAGGATGTGGCAATGCATAGCTAAATGGATTCATATTCATATATAGTACATTAGGATAAGGGTGCACACATTGGTACATTTTTAGGTGTTATGGCAAGTTTGTATTGGCACATGTTGGGTATATTCTTAAAGGGAGTCTGTCACCAGGAATTTCTGTATTAAATCAAGCACGTTGGTAGGGCTTGGTGAGCATAATTTACTGTAACAGTGCCTTTATATGCAAATGAGCAGTTAAGTGCACCAAGGACAGGCCTGAGCCCTTCAGTGCACCCTAGCTCCACCGATTTGCTCTGCCATCCTCACCCTGATAGGGCCAGACTTCTGAATCTTCATTCTGCCCAGCCCTAAAATGTTGCGCCATCAGCCATGGCACACGCGGAGTACACTTCTTTTCGGCCTGGCAGAAACGCGTAGCACAGCACAAACGTTCACGACCAGGGGAGATGAAGATTTAGAAGCCTGACCCAGTCAATTATTTATGAGAGGTGGGGGGGGGCTGGCTGAGGAGAGTGATGGAGGTGAGGTACACTTAACGGGGTTGTGCCATTACAACTTCTCCCCGACCCACAGCTTTATGATGTATACTACCAGTGCTGAAATCTTTACAAAACATTGTGTGTTTTTTTTTTTTTTTTGCTTTATTATGCATTATTTCATGTTTTGTACTCTATTCACATACAAAGCAAAAGTATATAATGTCAGTTAATTAATATCTGCTTACCTTAATGAAGATCTGTTACCTCTTTACCTCTTCTGTTTTAGTGTTTGATATTGGGGGAAATCTATGTGCATGCCGCCATAACAACCCCATTCACATGTATGGGTGGTTTTCAGTGGCATAAATTTCTGCAACAATTCTGCTGCATATGAATTCACCCTTAGGGACTGTTCACACAGTGGGTTTTACCTGCGGAGTTTTGGTGTTGACAGCTGCGCCGAAATTCTGCCAAAAACACGCCGGCAGCCGACAGTTGTTTTTCTCGGCCTCCGTTCCGTTTTTTTTGCGGATAGCATGGGGACCCATTCATTTCAATGGGTCAGCAAAAAAATGCTGATAGTTCATCCGTTTGTGTTCCGCGTCCGTTGTCCGTGTTTCCCTTCAGCAAAAAAAATAATGCATGTCCTACTTTTTTCACATTTGCAGACAAGGATAGACATTTATTACAAGAGATCTGTGCAAAAAAAGTATCCTTCCAAAAAAATGGATGCCGCATCATTTTTTTTTGGTGGACACACAATTTGCGGACGCAAAAAACAACTGTCGTGTGCATGAGGCCTTAGTGGGAGGCAAAGCTGAGGATCGAGGAGCGGTTTTTGAGCTTCCCATTTATTTCAATGGCAGAATCAGCGTGGATTGTGCTCCAAAATAGAACATGCTGATTCTTTTTTCCATACTGTTTTTTTTAAGTTCTGCCCTCCATTGAAATAAATTGGAGGCATTTTTGGCATGGAAAACAGCGCCCAAAAAAACGTCCTGTAAACTGGTCCTAAGGCTGGGTTCACACCTGAGCGTTTTACAGCGTGTTCCTACGCGCTGTAAAACGCACAACAGGCAAGAACCAATGATTCCCTATGGGAATGGTTCTCACCTGGGCGTTTTACAGCGCGTACGATCGCGCTGTAAAACGCCCGACGCTCAAACAAGTGCTTGAGCTTTTTTTGGGGCGTTTGTCGCGCGTTCCCGCACATAGATATTCGGGAACGCGCGACAATGTGTGCACCCCTGTCTCTGTATGCGCGATTGTAAACGCCCGTACAATCGCGCATACAGAGCGCTCGTTTCAGAACGCTCAGGTCTGAACCCAGCGTAAGGGGAAGTTCACTTGGCAGCTTTTTGAGCGGAAATTTTGCCGAGAACCCGCTGACGGCCACGCCCTTTCTGCCTCCTATATATCTCAATGGGAGGCAGCGCTGACAATTGTGGAGCGGCGGCTTAAAGCCACGGCCGCGCTGTGAAAGAACATGTCCTTTCTTTTGTGAAGGCTAACCTCCGGCACTCAAGCTGTGGTAAAACTACAACTCCTAAGATGCACACTTGCTCGGCTGTTCAGAACTCCATAGAAATGAATGGAGCATGCTGGGAGTGGTAGTTTCACCACAGCTGGAGTGCTGGGTGTACAATCCCTTATGGTTCTTCACAACTGCAGAAGGATTGGATGTTTGCGGTGAGACAGGATTCCTGATCTATTCTTGAACTTTACCTCTGTCTTCCTCAGGATTCCAAGTGGGTGGAAGAGAAGCAGCTTCTTCTGAGGAAAAATCAAGATCTGGTAGAAAAGGTATTGTCTGATGGCGGTATATGACGCCGCTGATGTGGCGCTCTGTAAAATGAATTGGGTATTCATGGTCAGCTTCTAGTGTTCAGGGTTAAGGAATCATCCTTGTTTCCACCAACAATTAGGTCATGAGGGGCCGGTCTGGGGTCTGCATGTCCTTATGTCAGTCAGTTAATCACCTCATTAGCTGCAAATTAGAAATTAGTCTCCAGTAGCCATTTTAACCCTTTAATAGCCGCTCTTTCAGTGCAGGTTCTCAGTCTGCAGCGACATCTTATGGTATCACTGCTTTAGAGCGATTAGCATTTTAGTGATCCGTTCTCCTCCTGCTGCTGACAGCTCTTGTTCTTAGCCCAGCTCCTGCTCTTACGGCCGAGATGGAGGGAACTTCCAGCCCTGGCCGTTTAACTCTTTCATCACCACAGTCAAGAGTGACTGAGACCACCCCCCCACCCCATCCTTCCCTTCTCTCCTTTGATCAGATCACTGGGTTTCCCTGTGAGGACTAAGGAACCACTGTGCAGTCAGCACATTGCTTATCAATGACTGATATGTATTCAGAATTTCAGTTGCCATGGAGATTTGCAAATCAATCTCTGAAGCGACTGACTGGAGAAATGAATGCTACAAGACGCACTTTACATACATTTATCTGTCTTCAAAATTCAGTTGCAAAGGTTAGAACACCCGCTGGTTAAATGGCATGCATCTAAAAAGCTATAAGGAGCACCAAACCTAGACATAAATGCTCGCATGGTTTGTCAGTCTGCAGGATTTTCTACATGTTCGCGAAACAAGCAGTCTTTGAGAAATCTTGTAGAGAACGAAGTGGTTAATTTCCTCCTGAACCCTTCCATTTTCTGCTGACAGATAGCTGAGGGGTGTGGCTTATAAGGGGCGTGGCTTATAAATGGTGTGTCTTTGTGTTCCTTCTCTCCTATTGCAGACAGGAGTGGGAGGAGACTGCTTCTGCAGGGAGTTACCTTGCTGTGCAAATGTTTTAGGTGTGGAAAAATGCTGCAAAGTAAGAATGCCAACAGAAATAGTAGTGTTAATAGGTTATTGTTATCAATTAGAGAAATCTAAATCCATTCAAGATTTTCTATGACCACCATTTGCCTTCACAACACTTGCACACATTTTTTGAGGGAACTTGGCAGTGAGGCTTCTTCTGTGGATGTAGGCTTGCTCAGATCCTTCTCTCTCGTCGAACCGCAGCCGAACCGCAAAATATAGATACCGGCCTTGTGCATCCTGCGATTTTCGCAGGTCCGATTATCAAAATGCATATTCTTGTCCGCAAAACAGACAAACACTCCCAAAAGACAAGGTGCTCACTCCACGGATCCACCCGAATCCAGAGAGAAAAGTGCAAAATATAAACAATAGGATGGCACTCAATTATCTGGGACCACCAATGTAAAGTGACAATGACCACATTTAATGTAAATCTAATATAAAAATTGGCATAAAACTATACATCCAAAAATAATACAAATGTGCCCAATTGGGCATAAAAACATGCATGGCGCAAACAAGCAGTGTGATGACCGCTGGTGCAGAATGTGGACTTGATCCCTGGTGGGCAATCAGAGTATGGACTCGGATTGCCCACCTGGGATCAAGTCCACATTCTGCACCAGCAGTCATCACACTGCTTGTTTGCGCCATGCATATTTTTATGCCCAATTGGGCACATTTGTATTATTTTTGGATGTATAGTTTTATGCCAATTTTTATATTAGATTTATGGTAAATGTGGTCATTGTCACTTTACATTGGTGGTCCCAGATAATTGAGTGCCCTCCTATTGTCTATATTTTGCAAGAATAGGACATGTTCTATTCTTTCGCAGTGTGCTTTTTAGGGCCCCCTTGAAATGAATGGGTCCCAACCAGACTACAAAAAATGCTGCTTGAATACGGAAAAAAAGTTAGGTGGATGAAGCTTTATGCTGAAGGTAGTTCTTGATGACATTGGCCGTACGTTTAGGATCATTGTCCTGTTGCAGAATAAATGTGGAGCCAATCATACGCTCTCCTGATGGTACTGTGTGATGGATCTGCCTGTATTTCTCTCTATTACGTATACCACTAGTCCTAACCAATTTCCCAACTCCATTTGCTGAAAACTTAGTGCAGCAGCTACAAGACACATCATGCTTACTTCTCTTTGGAATCTGAAGATGTCCAGCAGTGCCATCAGCTCACAACTGGCAGTTGGGACCCAGGTACACCCAGCTAATGTGCAGTGTCCCAGGGGGTCAGTAGTGTATGCTGGGCTTTGTAGTGCAGATTGACTCACTAACCTGGGATCCACTGTCGTCTTCAATTGGGGCAAATACTGGAACAGGCAGGTATTTAACAGTTCGTGACGCCAGTGTCAATTAAACGGTGACACGCCGTGTAGGGTATGGTAAAAGAATGAAGCAAGCACAGGATAGCCAACAAAAACTGGAACTTTTACTGAATATCAGTCAGGATAATACATGGACACAGGTAGAGCACAGTTCCATGAAAGACGGTTGGTTTTCCATAAAGATACAGGTGGTTCTTGGGAATTACAGAATGGCCGGTCTTAGCAATGTATAATACAGAGTGTTGATTGCAGGAGATGCAGTACAGGCGGCTTGCACACTATTCCTGACTGGTCCTGACACATGTGACTTTCCCTCCAAGGTCTAATGCCCTTTATCTGGCGTACCCTTGAAGCTGTCCTTATCTAGTACCTCCTCTGTTATCTTGAGTACCTCTTGCTTTATCTGATCGGCCTCTGTGGTAATCTGTGTCTTGGCTGGTGGCTTGCTTATGCTGCTTCAGCTAAACGGATGATGACTCAGGAGGGGAACCTTTTCCTTGGATCCGGAACCCGGTTACAGGGCCTTTACTACCCTCTCCTAGTCGGCAGGCTTCAGGCCTGCTCTGCTCTCACAGGCCCATAGCCTGGCCTTCTCTCAGACACAGGATCATTTCTGACCTCTGCTCCCACTGTCTGTCTCCTGCTACTACTTCCTGACTGGGCCTTATATAACCTAGGGTTCCCTAGCTCCCTCTAGTGACTCAGAGCTGGAACTACACCCTAGCCGGCCTGCAAATGCACGTTTCACAGTAACAGGAAAATACATAGCATGACATTATAAGATATTCTATACCAACCTCCCCAAAAATACAGGGGGAACGACAATACCCAAGTGACCCTTCTGTAGTGACGGGGTATTACTCTCCCGTACACTACATACCCCGCTGCTTTAAGCTGAGTACGACCTCGTACTCCATCAGGGCCCGCCCAACTGGAATCATGACCTGAAATAGAGGAAGACACATGCATACATACATATATGTCAATTACACTCTTATCAGACCCAATCGGAAATGGTGAAGTCTGGTGACAAGGGGCGTCGTTCTCTTTTTCACAGGATAGTGAGTGGAACGGGGGCGCTGACCTGGCACAGCGGATGTTGAAAGAACCAGGATAGTCCATGACAATAAATAAGTCCATAATAAATTAACCTCTCAGAGGCTTGCACATAGGAAGTCCATCTCTGGGCACATATACTTGAATAAAAAAAAACGGTTATTAAATACTGTCAGCAGCACATATATAAAATGACAATACAGGACTCTGACAATACCAGGGCCTTGTTATCCTGGCAAGTCCTGCTTACCCTTTAAAATAGTGCTGACATAAAAATGTCTTTTCAACCTGAAATGGGGGTAAAAAGGGGTAAAATGGTGCAACACTTTAAGGCACAACTGGGATAATAGCAGCAGACCGGATGTCCCAAACATAACAAGGGCAGCTGGAAGCAGTGGTATACAGTGGCACATTATTCAACTAGGATGCCACCGGCCGTGTGTAACTGGCAGCGAGCTTCACCAGCTCTGCCAACTGGAGGGACAAAACGGCCATTAAGGAGATGGACATGAGGGCAGGAGTACTCACAGACGAGTATCATGTTCTTCCTCGGATGATGAATCGACGTACGGAACCTGCAGCAATTGTTCTGGCAAGGCCGGCCACATTTGGAACCCGTCTCCCCTGACAATTTTTAGAGGGGGAGGCTTGTCTTTCACGGCCTCCATTTTGGCCTCCGTCCTCGGAAACGGAAACCACCGCACGCCTCCTGCGCAGCCGAGGTCCGCCACCCAATACACCCTCTTGCGTAGGGCCTCTAGTTCAGCTTTAGTGCAGGTGAGCGGGGCTACCGGAGGTTCAGGGGCTGTGACCGCTGGGGTAACAATGGCAGCTGCTCCTTGGCGCCGGGCCTCAGCACATTCCTCTGCTCGCCGGCAGCTGTCCTGCCGCTCCTTCTCTTCCTCACGTCTCACTGCATCCGGAGGGGGATACCGCTCCTCCAGCCCCTGCAGCACGATGGGCTCCCAGAAAACGTCGGGACTGAGGTACGCCTGGCTATGCAGATGGGTGGTTCGGGCCTGTTCCACGTGCGTTCTCTCTGTCTCAACTGGTTCTGACCTCTCTTTCCCAGAGTCCCAGTTCTCAGCCGGCGCCTTCGGGCGAGTCACTGCGGTGGCGTAGGGACCCCTTAGACTTTCGGCGGGGGTGTACTCAACGATCTCTCCCACAGTTAAATTATGGAGATGCTCCGGGAGATAGTGCCGCTTCACCGATCGCCGGTTTACATAGAAGTCCCGGCCAGTCCCCAACTCCTGGATAAACCCGTAGCCTTTCTCTTTATCAAAGGACATCACGATCCCGCGGCGCCTTTCTAGCTGGGGCTTACCCGGAAAGGAGTCTCCTTGTATGGACTTAGCCATTTCTTCAAACCGCTTCTTCCGGCTGGTGTTCTTTTTCGCCACCGCGGCTCTCAACTCCTCCATAATAGCCGGCCATTCTGCGTGCCGGCGACGGATCGGTGGGGACTCAGGTCGGGCGATACTTAAGTCCATGGCCTGGGCCCAGGGGGTGGCCGTCCAGGCTAGAGGGTCCCACGGCCCCAACTCAGGAAAGTCCGGTGGAGTGGCGCCCCACTCGCACGTGGTCTCGACTTCTAGCTCTGCAGCACACGCCATCTCTCCTCTTCCTGGTTGCAGCGTTGACACTGACTCCTCCCACGCACTGGGCCGGTCTACCTCCATCTGAGGCCCGCCTCCCAGGCGTAACTCTTCAGGGTAGTCAGTCGCGTCGTCACTCCTCAAGATGGGTGGCGCTCCAGGGCAATCTCCTCCTTCTTCTTGGAAGGTTTCGGCGCCAAATATTCGCGCCTCTGCACATCCTGATGGCGCAGTAAAAAGCCTCATGGCGTCGGCGGCCATTTTAGATGTCCTGATGCTGCAATTCACTGACAGCAAGCAGGATGATGAAAAGTCCAATAAATCACAGTCCACAAATACGATTTTTCTCTCTGGGGGTAGCGCAACACAGTACAGCGCATCCGATTCCTCCCAGGCACAATTGTAATCCACAGATTAGGAATAAAGGTTACAGTCTTTGTAATACGGTGGTGGAATAGTTAAAGCACACAGTTCACACTTCTCTGCACTTCAGAAGTATGCGGATCCTGTTCGTGACGCCAAAAAGAGCGATGCAGTGTCCCAGGGGGTCAGTAGTGTATGCTGGGCTTTGTAGTGCAGATTGACTCACTAACCTGGGATCCACTGTCGTCTTCAATTGGGGCAAATACTGGAACAGGCAGGTATTTAACAGTTCGTGACGCCAGTGTCAATTAAACGGTGACACGCCGTGTAGGGTATGGTAAAAGAATGAAGCAAGCACAGGATAGCCAACAAAAACTGGAACTTTTACTGAATATCAGTCAGGATAATACATGGACACAGGTAGAGCACAGTTCCATGAAAGACGGTTGGTTTTCCATAAAGATACAGGTGGTTCTTGGGAATTACAGAATGGCCGGTCTTAGCAATGTATAATACAGAGTGTTGATTGCAGGAGATGCAGTACAGGCGGCTTGCACACTATTCCTGACTGGTCCTGACACATGTGACTTTCCCTCCAAGGTCTAATGCCCTTTATCTGGCGTACCCTTGAAGCTGTCCTTATCTAGTACCTCCTCTGTTATCTTGAGTACCTCTTGCTTTATCTGATCGGCCTCTGTGGTAATCTGTGTCTTGGCTGGTGGCTTGCTTATGCTGCTTCAGCTAAACGGATGATGACTCAGGAGGGGAACCTTTTCCTTGGATCCGGAACCCGGTTACAGGGCCTTTACTACCCTCTCCTAGTCGGCAGGCTTCAGGCCTGCTCTGCTCTCACAGGCCCATAGCCTGGCCTTCTCTCAGACACAGGATCATTTCTGACCTCTGCTCCCACTGTCTGTCTCCTGCTACTACTTCCTGACTGGGCCTTATATAACCTAGGGTTCCCTAGCTCCCTCTAGTGACTCAGAGCTGGAACTACACCCTAGCCGGCCTGCAAATGCACGTTTCACAGTAACAGGAAAATACATAGCATGACATTATAAGATATTCTATACCAACCTCCCCAAAAATACAGGGGGAACGACAATACCCAAGTGACCCTTCTGTAGTGACGGGGTATTACTCTCCCGTACACTACAAATGTTCAGAGGAGTCTGGCCAGAAGTGGTCTTCATGGAAGAATTGTGGCCAAAAAGCCATACCTTTTGACATGGTAACAAAGCTAAGCAACTCAACTATGCATGAAAGCATAGAAACTGGGGTGCAGAAAGGTGCAGCAGGTGATCTGGACCAATGAGTCAAAATTTGAAATATTTGGCTCTAACAAAAAACAGTTTGTTCACCAAATGACTGGACAGCGGTGCAATAATGAGGGAGGTTCCTTGCAAGTTTGGGGCTGCATTTCAGCAAATGGCGTTAGGGATTTGATGAGGATTAGTGATTTCCTCAATCCTGAGAAATACAGGCAGATACTTATTCATCATGCTATACCGTCATAGAAGCATCTAATTGGCTCCAAATTTATTCTGCAGCAGGACAACCTCCCCAAACATACAGCCAATGTCATTAAGAATGATCTTCAGCATAAAGAAGAACAAGGAGTCCTGGAAGTGATAGTACGACCCCCACAGAGCCTTGATGTCAACATCATCTAGTCTGTCTGGGATTACGTGAAGAGACAGAAGGATTTGAGCAAGCCTACTTCCACAGAAAATCTGTAGTTAGTTCTCCAAGATGTTTGGAACAATCTCCTTGATGTGTTCCTTCAAAAACTGTGTGCGAGTCTACCTAGAAGAGTTTATTCTGTTTTGAAGGCAAAGGGCAGTCACGCCAAATAGTGATTAGGATTCAGATTTCTCTCTTGTTCATTCAGTTTGCATTTTTGTTAATTGAGAAAAATAACCTGTTAACACTTTTGCTTTCTATTTTCCAAAGCATTTCTTACCTCCCAGCATCTTTTCCACACCTGCCTAAAACGTTTGCATAGTATTGTACATTACAGCCAAGCACAGGAATGGAGAAGGAGCATCAGCAACATCGCCTTAATATCTACGCATGTTTCTCAGTTTTAATTGCAATAGACAACATAGGATCAAGAGAAGAGATTTTATGGGGTTGTCTTATAAAGACAACCCCTTTTTGAAAAGTAGTCGGCTTTTCTAATTCCTGGTGTTCAGATGTATTAGGCCACATACATTTTCCACTCAGCTGCCAATATAATTATATGCCAATTAACCATACAAATGTGTCCATGTAACACCTGCAATGGGTATGCCAGAGTGGGGGGAGGGGGGTCATGAGCAGGGGCCCCCCCTTTTATGACCCCATATGGCCTTACACAGGGATGCCCAACCTGCGACCCTCCAGCTGTTACAAAACTACAACTTCCATCATGCTGGAAGGGCCACAGGTGGGCATCCCTGGCCTAACATAATATATGGGAAGGGGTTTTCTTAGCAAGATAATCACCTTCAAGGGATAAAAATTGCTGGAAATGTTTGTATATTTGAATTTCTTTCCCATCTCGGACAAGAGGGCATATCGCTAGGATATGCCCCCATTGTCTTATAGGTGCGGGTCCGACCTGCACCTACACAGAGAATGGAGCCCTGAAAGTTGTGGAGGGCGCATGCGCAGCCACACTCTGTTCATTTCTATGGGACTGCTGAAAATAGCCGAGTGCTGGCTCGCCTATTTCGGTTGGGCCCCACGAAATGAATGGGAGCGGTGGCCCCACTAGCGCAGTGCGCTCCCATTCACTTCTCTGGGGGGAGTGCTTGGTGTTGGCCGGACGCGGGGAAACCATCTTCACCGATCCGTTCTCAATATAGGTGGGACCCGCACCTTTCAGAGAATGGGGACATATCCTAGCGATTATGCCCCCATTGTCTCAGATGGGATTATTCCTTTAAAATAATTGCCATTAAGCATCTGCTAAAAATGTTCCCATAGTCCGGTCATCTGGAAGCTGCTAACTCTTATATATTAGAGATAATGTACACTAGGATTGTAAATTATAGTGGCTCACGCCACTTGTCACCGTGGTAATGGTGCCCTGCTGCAAGTGATTCACCTACTCTCTTAATTTAAACAAATATAAAATAAATATAAAATAATCAGCAGGCACTCACCATCTGAATTTCACATATATAACACATTTAATATAATTGATTAAATAAAATATTATGGATAAAATATTATGGATAATGGTACAATATATTTTAAACTTTACATAAAATATACGAAAAGAATTGATAACCATATAACCAATTACAAATGAATAAAAAAATCGAATAAAAATTCAAAATTGAATAAAAATCTGAGAAGTATCACCTAGGATTATTTTGATGGAATTTTTTCGAATAATATTCGAATGCAGTCCAATACAATACAATCCAAAGTTCTTTGCAGAATGTGCACAATTATAATGTATAATCGACCAAATTTCGATCGGTCTTTTATCGCAGATATCCTTGATTTATGCACTGAAGTGTCTGTTATTTTCAATAGGACACTAAGGCTGTGCAGTTATATCAATGGGTGACTTTCGAATTAATAATACGATATATCTTGCATAAGATTAAATAGTCAATTGTTTGTATAAAATTCGATAGCGCTTACTGTAGAGGCGTCCCTCTCACAGTTAAGCTACTCACCCAGACCCAGACCTTTTGTCTTTTCTTTTCGTATAGTGTGGTTATGGCGCTCAGCTGTCGGCGTCCCACGTGGTAGTAGATAGATACGTTTTAAGAAAAAGACGAAGTTGTTAGTTATCTTGAATGATTCTGGCTTTTTCGGGTCTGTACTTCCTAATCCTGCAGGATAATTTAATTGGTAGTTTGGTTCCTTTAGTCCGCCTGACGCGTTTCGAGGTGACCTCACCTCTTCCTCAGTGGCTTAAGCCAATTTCAAATTTTTATTCGATTTTTATTTTATTTTTTATTCGATTTTTACAATTGATTCTATCACATCCGATATTTTTATTCATTTGTAATTGGTTACCGGTATATGGTTATCAATTCTTTTCGTATATTGTATGTTAAGTTTAAAATATATTGTACTATTATCCATAATATTTTATTTAATCAATCATTATATTAAATGTGTTATATATGTGAAATTCAGATGGTGAGTGCCTGCTGATTATTTTATATTTCTTATATATTAGAATAGTGACCAGCAGATATGGATACATTATTGGAATAACATTCTTTGTTCATTAGTTTCAGAAAATTTGGGGAGAAGCGAGATTTTCTTTTTCTTTTCTTTTTATTTGATTTTAGATATTTAAATATGAACTGGACGAGAGCCAGCTGAAAAATGAAATCCAGGATGCCAGAGACCAGAACGAACTCTTAGAATTCCGCGTTCTTGAACTCGAAGTAAGAGATTCTCTCTGTAAACTGTCCCCGGGAACAGACATTGCTTTTGAGTCTCGGATTAAATACATTTAATACACTATGCTTCCTACAGCACATGGATATATGGGAGCGGGACGTGTGACTAAAGTCAAGGAAAGTGCAGAAAAAGAGAGGACACATTGCCTTTTATAAGCTGTGAGAGTTTAGTGACCAGCACATAACTGACCAATGGGAGCTGCGTATTGCACTTAATTTTTGTACATATTTCCCTGTTCTCGTCTAATTTTTTGCATGTCTAACGTGAAAGTGCACACTGTGAATTGTGTTAATCCTGTCCATTTTAATGTCCGTATTGCACGTTTAACAATTTTTTTTTTGTTCTTTTTATTTTTTCTTTAAATATATATTGTTTTACAATGTTTTCTCATAATAAAAAAAATATATGCCCTCCGGCTTCCATTTATTCCATCTAATTTCCAGCATGTAATTAAAGAATGTATGTGTGTGTATGTTTCGGTTTATTTTATTTGGCTTTTTTTGTTATTCATTATATTTATTTATTTTTATTTGTTCCAGCATGAAACCTTTGAATATTAATTTTACATTGACACTAGAAATACTAAAACAATGCATTCACTTCCACTCTTCTTCTTGTCCCCTTATATGATAAGCATGGTCAACAATGGAAATCTTAGAGACATTTTAAGGGAATTGGACGTGAAAGGGCTCATGCACACAGAGCAGTAATAGGTGTCCATAGAAGGCATATTCCATCAGATTTGATATGATCTGGAGGTATTCTATCCTAGAATGATTGTTTTTGTGGGGAATACCTCTGTCCATACAAAGGAGCCATAAAGCTTATGCCCACAGTCATACAAGCTCCATGACCGTCTGCATGAGCTCTAAATCTAGATTCACACATGCAGTTTTTGAATATTTTTTGTTGCAGATTTTCATGCAGAACGCAAGAGTAAATAGAAAATAGAGTACTCTGTCTTTCCTTTTGTACTTTTTAGCTTTTTTTTATCCACTCTCTGGCTAAAAAAAAAAACTAACTAAAACTGCATGTGTGGATCTCTTCTTTTTCTTGTAAAATGTGGCAAGTAAGAACTTAAATGGAATTTGTCAGCAGTTTTGACCATGCTGAACTGTTGACACTAGATGGGAGCTGGGGAGAGCAGGTCAGAGACACCTTTTGTGGAGCTTTTTTTTAATCGGGGGGTAATGTGAATATGAACTTTTATTCTGCCAGATTCTGCTCCTGCAAATTCATATTCACACTAATCCTGATAATAAAAGCTAGTGCTGTCTGCAGTTTTGAGCATGGTCTAAACTGCTGACAGATTTCCCTTTGAAACATCCTGTTAAAAGTATAGGCTTTCTATCCGAGGACATAGATACCAGAGAGACAGTCGATTTGGTTACTATAGGGCACCTAGAGAGTTGGGGGTCCGTTTCAGGTTGTGCTCGCTTCCATTGTACTTTGTTGTGAGAACTTGTACAGGAATTTGGATGCTTCGAGTGCAACAATGTTAGGGAGAGTTCACATCACAGTCGGATCTGTCAGAAGAACAGGGGAAAAAAATTAATCCTGTGAAAAAACTGATTCTGTGCATCA
The DNA here is from genome assembly GCF_014858855.1 of Bufo gargarizans. Classification (NCBI taxonomy): domain Eukaryota; kingdom Metazoa; phylum Chordata; class Amphibia; order Anura; family Bufonidae; genus Bufo; species Bufo gargarizans. Next base: position 69,015,017 of record NC_058080.1, read on the forward strand.
GTTATACACATTTGGCATCCACTTGAGCCATTTCCGTCTGAGATGCGTTTTCTTAGATGGGGAAAAAATGTACTGCATAACTGGTGCACAGGATCCGTTTTATTTTTTTTTTTTTTTTTACAGGGTCCCTATTTTTCTGTTCCTTTGATGGATCAGATCAGAAAATTAACGGTGATGTGAACTTTACCTTAGCAAGCAAAGAAGTGAAAAATGTCTTGAAAATTAGCTGTTATTGTGTCAATTAGCACCTGAAAGCGCCTAATTTCTGTCTTTGCTATGGAGCTCCCTCTTCTCTTGTAAACTATCACTGATAATATAATTTATAAAAGGTAAAAGTCAAAACGGGGCTAAAATTTGCAATCCAATGGTAACTTGACATATTGAAGTATATAAAAAGTGTGGATAACATGTTTGCAGAACATAATATTGGTCTACTCACCTATGTTCTTTCAGGTTTGTTAGCAACCCCTTAAAATCCCATTAAATGGAATCTGTCAGCTCCAAAACACCCCCCAAGCTAGAGTGATGGCGAACCTCTTACAGACAGAGTGCCCAAACTGCAATCCAAAACCCACTTATTTATCACAAAGTGCCAACAACGCAATTTAGCATGAATACCAATATAGCACATCTTCCAAGTAGTTATAATAACTAGGGATCGACCGATATAGAGTTTTTTTCACAGCCGATAATCTGTGAACTTTCAGGCTGATAGTGAAAAATTTATACCGATATTCTGTGCATTTTCATTAAAAAATTTCCTACACAAATCTGCTGAAAATGAACAAGTTTATTGTTAACGTTTAGCTTTTTTTTTTTGTAAATCTTTCTTTTTCATTTATACTTAATATTTTAAAGTTTGTGTTTTAAATTTTTTTTTTACTAACAGCCCCCTTAGGGGCTAGAACCCTTGTCCTATTCACCCTAATAGATCTCGATTGGGGTGAATAGGACTTTACACTCTCCCTGCTGCTCTGTGCATAGTGCACACAGCAGCATGGAGCTGACTATGGCAGCCAGGGCTTCAGTAGCGTCCTGGCTGCCATGGTAACCGATCGGAGCCCCAGGCTTACACTGCTGAGGCTCCGATCGGAAGCTGCCACTGCCACCAATGAGGAGGGGAGAGGGGACCCTGTGGCCACTGCCGCCAATGACTAATACTGGGGGGCTTGGGTGGGGAGGCGCACTGCGCCACCAATGTTTTAAATACGGGAGTTGGGGGGGGGGGGCCACCAATGAAGATAACTCTCCCATTAATTCAAATACAGGAGCCACACCCGACTTCTATGAGCAGTAGCTGCAATCCACGGCAGTTAACCCCTCAGGTGCGGCAGGGGTTAACTGCCGTGGATCGCAGCTACTTGTCATAGAGGTCGGGTGTGGCTATATGATTCTGCAGCCAGCTCCCGCCTCCTGTTGAATTTGAATGAATGAGCGAGTGAACATCATTGGTGGCGCAGTGGCCACAGCCCCTCCCCTCCTCCCTCCTCTCATTGGTGGCAGCGGCACAGGTGGGAGGGAGACACTGCTTCTTTCTCCCATGTGCTACTGAGGGAACATGGATCGCGCTGACAGCAGCGCGATTCGTCATCGGCAAGGTTAGATGCAGATACCGTTAACTTTGAAAATGCTGAATATCGGCCGATATCGGTAAAACCGATAATCGGTCAATCCCTAATAATAACCTGCCTACATTCAGTGCGCTGCCTGTGCCGTTCATAGAGCGCCCTGCGCTGATGAATGACGGGAAAAGTCTAAGGTATATTAGAACACCATAGACTGTTTCCAGGGTGTGAGTGCCGCCTCTGGCACCTGTGCCATAGGTTCGCCAGCACTGGTATAGTGTAGTAGTGTATAGCTAGGTACTGTCAAACCACTTTAACAGTGGCTGCATCCATATTGGTTGTGTGCCACATGGTTTTACCATGAGTTACTGCGGTTTTTGGCCATGCGGTGTGAAATTTTTTGAGGAGATTGATGAAACTAGCCAAAAGACAATTTGTTCTTGTTGCCTGTAGCAACCAATCACAGCACATTTTTCATTTCTCGTAGTGATCTTGTAAAATAAAAGCTGTGATTAGTTGCTATGAGCAACAAAACAATTTTTCTTCCAAGGAGTTTCATAAATCTGCCCCTATGTCCAAGCTGCACTGCCAAAAGTCTCCCCCTAGTGGTGGTCGGACTGCCAGAATTTTATCTTTTAAATTTCAAAGACAGCAGGAGATTTGGAGCTCTGTGCCAGATATAGTAGGAAACGGCTTTGACCTATTTTATCAAAGGTAGCCATGAAGTTTATAGTTGTAATTAAAATGGATCCTTCTGTCAAGACAGTAGGAAACCAACTCGGAACTTCCCTCCACAGAAAAGTTTACAAAACTGCTTCTTCATCCTGCAGTGAATTTTGTTTTATTTAATAAAAGAAAAAAAAAAAGCCCATAGATAAGACATGAGCCCTTCAGGATTTTTATGCAATTTTGTAGGTGTTGTATTATATTTTTATATATCTTATTTCTTTGGACAGTAAGTGTTACGGTTGTTTCAGACTATTTTCAAAATTGTACCTAAACTTTGGCATAACTTAATTCAAAACTACTCTAAATGGCATGAAATCTTTTTTTTTTTTCTAATATACTTTAATATTTTTTTAGGTTTTCCATATGAAATAGACACTTAAAGTTCAGGTGTCTATTGCGCTTTGGAATCTGTACACATACAGCGCTGACATGTCCTTCACTAAGGTAGCGGGAGCAATGTACAGGCAGGAGCAGTGATGTGCTATACAGAGCTCATGCCTGCACCCGCTCACTCCAGGTATGAGTATATGTTAGCGTTAGGGTACGGATTGCAAAGCGTGATTAGACACTTGAACTTCAAGATTCATTTTGAATAAATTTATTCTGACGTTTAGGTAAACTTTAAACATTTTGGTAATATACTTTAAAGGGAAAGATGTTTTTCTGTACCAGAAATCAGGGTGTTAAGAGTCTTCTTAAAAAAAAGATCTAACTGAGCATTAGTGAGAAGAGTCTGTCTTCAGTCTTCAGATCTACTGAGCGCTGAAGACACCTGTGTGTAACATACAGAGGCTTCCAGCCTTCCTCCTGTCACTACCCCAGTCCCTGACTATGGACGTGTTCTCTATCCCAACCCATCTCCCTGCCTATCTGACTTGTTACACACAGGCGTCTTCAACGCTCAGTAGACTTAGTAAGGGTCCATTCACACGTCCTCAAAATGGGTCCGTATGGGACCTATTCATTTTCAATGGGGCCTCAAAAGATGCGGACAGCACACAGTGTGCCTTGCGCATCCGCATTTCCGTTCTGCGACCCCACAAAAAAAATAGAACATGTCCTATTCTTGTCCGCAGACACGGACAAGAAAAGGCGTTTCTATTATAGTGCCGGCCACGTGCGGTATGCAAAATGCGTATCATGTCCGGTGCCTGTGTTTTGTGGACCGCAAAACACTTGGGGACGTGTGAATGGAGCCTAACGCTCAGATCTTGGCTCTGAAGACCCTTGCATCATGTTTTCTAGTACAAAGAAGCATCTTTCCCTAAGGATTCATGCGCACGAACGTACGTTTTTTTTTAGTTTTTTTTTTTCCATGTCTGTTCCATTCCGTTTTTTTTTTTTTGCGGTGTGCAGAACCATTCACTAGAATGGGGCCGCAAAAAAAAAAACTGACTCCGTGTGCATTCTGTGTCCGTATATCCGCTTAGCTGTTCCACAAAAAATAGAACATGTCCTATTCTTGTCCACATTACAGACAAGGATAGGACTGTTCTATTAGGGGACAGCCCTTCTGTCCCGCAATCGGTATCCGTGTTTTGCGTTATCCGCAATTTGCAAACCATAAAATATCCAACAATCGTGTGCATGAGAACTAATCAAGTATATTACAAAAATGTTTAACATCCCTGTCCCTACGCTATATTAAATAGAGACTGAAAGAACCGTTACATTTATGTAATGCATGGCTGTATCTACCCCACCAGATTTTTGCACGTCACCGGGGTTTTGTGTCTTGTGTTTTCCAAGACGCACTAAGTAGATTGGTTTGGGTCATTAATTTGATTTTTTAACGCATGCATCTATAAACTGTCATTGTTTTCTTTATTTCACAAATTCCTAATGATGGAGTATGCTTTATTTTCTCTAAAGACAATGGGTAATAGGGGGTTTATAAAGAAAAGCTTCACATTTTTCTCAAAAACATTTTAGTTCAAACCAACATAAGTATTGAGTAACTGTTAATACTTTCCTTGACTTATCTGGTCCTGTTGTCCGTTTTATAGTGTTTTCTTCTTCATTCACAGTCAGTCTTCACCAATGCAGCCTACAGAAAGACATACTAAAACACAAAGGTCTCATTTAGTCAACCACTTTTTTTTTTTTCCTTTTTTTATTGAAAGCCTGGGTTTATGTTTCTCTCACCCAAGTGCTACTAAAAAGTGAAGTGTGCCACAGAAAAACAACCTTTTACAACGATGCAGTCCATTGAAAGCCCTCTGCAAAAAAGTAGTAGAGTAAACCTCTTTCCTGACCCTGTGATCCAGAAGGCTCCACAGTGGTCAAGAATCAATGGCCTCCCTTCACTGAAGCTTATGGAGAGCTCATCTTGCTCCTAGCTTCCTGTCATGTCAGCATCCACTAGGAGTCCTCAGTCGAAGATTTTGGCTTTCCCAGAAGGGAAAGTGAGGGTTACAGGGGAATAAGAAACCTGATGGACACAAACAGCCCCCTCAGGGCCCCAGGACACAGATCCCATTAGACTAGAATATAGGAGTGTGTTCAGATTGTTTGAAATCAGTGGGCAAGTGCACTGTCCAATCAAGTGGGTTACTATCCCAAAGTAAATTTCCGGTACCCTCTAAGGGCAGTTCGCACTTGGGCTTTTGAAGCAAGACTATTTTCATACCACATTTTTGATGTACGTTTAAGGCGTATACCAGAATGCTGTTTACATACATGGTAAACATGCCCTTCGTACATTGACCAGATGGAAGACAGGAGTGGATTTTTTTACCCCTGTCTGGCAGGGGTACATCAGTATACATTCAAAAAGAAATGCCTGTAGTATGACATAGCTTAGTAGACTCCGCTATACCTTACAGTGGTATCCAGTAAAAAAAAAAAAAAAAAGTGTATAGGTTAAACTTTCCTGACCTTGTGGTTTAGATCAGAAGACCCTAGGTCTGCTACAGGTAACCATTGGGTCAACCTACGTACACCCAGGTCTAAACCTTCTTTTGTATATTGTACCCATCCACTACCACTGGCCCCAGTCCCGAGTCACTGATGAGAAAAGATACTTCTGTTGATCCTAGCCAGAAGGTTTTATCCATGTTACCCTATCCATAATTGCTTGTTGATTTTCTGGTGCTGAAGTAATGGTGGTGTAGATGAAGAACTGCTACTACTGCTGACGCTGAATGTTGGTGACATTCCTATTCTGCGTCTGCATGTAGCATTTTTTCTGCCATTATTAGCGAACAGCCTGTGATTTTAACAACCAGAAACCCCCACAACTACCTGCTCGTCTGTGAATGGAAAAGAAAAGGCATGATGGTAAAAGAAATCTAAAAAAAATGTTACTTAACTTTTTCTGTAGATAGCTGTGAAATGTTATGGAGGTTCACCTTAAGGCCTCGTTCACACTTCAGTGTTTGGTCAGTGATTTCCATCAGTGATTTGTGAGCCAAAACCAGGTGCAACTCTAAACACAGAACAGGAGCAGATCTTTCCCTTCTACCTCATGTCTGTGGAGGCTTCACTTCTGGTTTTGGCTCACAAATCACTGATGGAAATCACTGACCAAACACTGAAGTGTGAATGAGGCCTAAGAGTATACCCACAGCACATTTCTTTAAGACATTTCTGCACCAGATCTACTGCTTGTCGCTCGGACTACATGGGGGCTCCACCTTCAGACAACACAAATGTATTGTCTTGTGAAAGCCATCTTGCAAATTTAACATCTATGTCTTTACAAAAGTAAAGGCTCTTGCTTTGAAGCCTGGCAAGAGGCCATGACAAGTCAATGAGTGATTTTTGTGTGAGGGTGAGGAGCCCCTTATCTAAATAGTGGATGGTTTTACAGAGAAATTGACATTTCCACTTCATGAATAGAAGCTGATCTGGTTGGAGCATACATACGACCAGGTTATGTTAACATCAGTGTGATACTCCATGACATTCCTAGGTGTTCTATTAGGTTCAAATGTAAAATAACAAATTTTTTCCCAGGAGAGAGAACGAAGGTCTCCAGCCTTTAACCTCCAAATAGCCAGCTTCCCAGAAAATAATGGAAGCGCTCTGCAGCTATTCTGTCAGCAGGAAGGAATTAAGGTAGATGCAGATTCACTTCTCTCTTCTGGTGCATACCATGTGTTTCCAGCTGCCATTAACCCATGACATGTCAACCAAGCAATATCATTATTTGTACCCTTTTGACAGGAAGTCATGCATGGTCACCTTCACCATTTTACAGCTTATAAGTGATGTCTCTACTCTGTGTTGAGCTGTTTCATAACGCTTTAGGATATAATTTTTATAGTGCTAAATTTTACTTCACTTAAAGGTGGCCATTTTGAACCAGGAACTGAAATGACTTTCTTGTTAGAATTCCTTCCTGTTCATTCATAACTAGTGACGTTACAAATAGTTTCCAACCTTGAGAAGTTCAGCCACTACCACATACTTGGACCATGTAATTTACTTGGCTACAAGGCTGGTTTACTTGGCTTAGTTCAAAATGGCTACATGCACCTTGATGAACATTCAGTCCAGGCCTATTGTCTGCAGAAAATACAACAGAAAGGAGAAAAATACAGTAGAAATACTAAAATAGCATTTTCAAGCATTACATGATCCAGCGGTGGTAGTATACAGATGATAAGACAAACCTTGATGCCAGCTTTTAGTATAGAAGTATATTCTATAAGGAATATAGAGGTCCCCTTGTGTTTTACCTCTGCATCACTACTAGAGTAGACCAGGTAGCATTCCTCATGTCACATGAGCACAAATTATCGGAGAAAACCCCCATAAAAGTAATGTAGTATTCCAGGAATTAGCACTGGTTGCCTTACTATAGGAGAAGCCATCAATTCGTGGGGACAAATCCCAGGACCCCCCAATAATCAGAAAGTAGGAGTCACAATGTTACTGACTCTTCATTGAACTGTACAACACAGCACCGCTCTCAACCATGCAAGTATTTCTGGTACTGAGACTCAGTTCTTCAGTTAAAGGGACACTTTCATCAGAAAAGGACAATTTTTCTTAAATTCAATATAGAAAACACATTTTCTGAGAATTTTTCTTTCAGCAGTACTGTGTCATTGAAATTTCCATACAAAATACCATCCTTCTGTTGTAAGACCTCCTTTAGGTAATCCATAGTTATTTTACTGTTGTGAGGGTGAAATGTTATTTGAATGATATTCCTCGTTATAATAGTAGGTGTAGAATTAGGATGACATCTCTATAGTTCTTTTGAGACCTAGATAAAGATGCCCACAGAAGAGCAGAGCATTGATTAGTGTGATGCTCAATTTTAGTAACTCTGGTCAGAGTGATGGTCTGACTGAGAGAGTTGAGTGAGACTGTCAACTATGCTAAAAGTTGATACAAAGAGGAAGTTAAACAGCCTAGGACAGGAAGTAGAATACATGGAATGACTGCAAAAATTCTATCCAGGATCTGTTTTTCATAACACAAAATTGCATACAATAGTCACTTATTGGTTGCTTGATGGAAGTGTCCCTTTAAGGAGGACACTGTGTTGGTTACCACAGTTCCTTGTTCTTTTTATTGGTGGGGTCCACGTACTGTATATACAAGTAGCTGGCAAACAGCACATAGTCTATACTGTCATGTGTTTGCCAGGGCCTTTATATCCCTCAAGCATCCCCCATAGAACAGCCTGTACTGACGCTTTTTGAACAGCGATTCAAGCTCTTTGGTGAAGAGGAGGAGACCTGCAGCTGATTGCTCTACAATCTGTTGCAGGCCTTCAGTGGGACATAAAGAGTCTTCAGGCTATAGCTGCATGGTATGTATGGCTCAACAACCGTCATCTTCAAGTTGCATTGCTCTTCGTACATTTGCTTTCAGTCATTCTCAGCTTTGCCTATCTGGATTATCAGTGCCGGATATGTCCTGGTCTCACTCATGTGGCTGCTCTCTTTCAGGATGTGGATATTTCAGAGCTAATGAAGAAGCTGGATATACTAGGAGATAATGGGGTAATTGCTGATTCATCCTGATAATGAATAACTAAGCTGTGGCAGCTTCCTTCACATTTGTTTTTAGTATGCCTTAATTTTACTGAAAAAAAATTAATTTTTTACGGTGGCTTTTGGGGTGTTCTTGTTGCATTTTTGTGTTTTATTACATGTTTTTTTTTAGACCATGCCTTTTTAAAGGGGGAACTGTATACCCTCCTCTGATGTCAATTCCTCTCTATAAGAAAAGCCGTTAAAAAAAAAAAAGAAGCAAAACTATGTATAAACACCATAACATCCACAGCACATAGCATTGCTTGTACTGCATTTCATGACTACCCATAGACTTACACCTAGAGGCAGAAAAATACTGTAAAAAAAAAGTACTTTCACACTACACTAGCGTTTTTCTTTTCCGGCGCTGAGTTCCGTCCTAGGGGCTCTATACCGGAAAAGAACTGATCAGTTTTATCCCCGTGCATTCTGAATGGAGAGTAATCCGTTCAGTTTGCATCAGGATGTCTTCAGTTCTGTCTTTTTGACTGTTCAGGACTGAGATAATACTGCAGCATGCTACGGTTTTATCTCCAGCCCAAAAAACTGAACACTTGCCGGAACACCGGATCCAGCATTTTTTTTCCCATAGGAATGTACCGGATACGGCATTAAAAATACCGCAATGCCGGATCCGTCCTTCCGGTCTACGCATGCGCAGACCTTTAAAAATGTGGGGAAAAAAATTGAAACGGATCCGTTTGTCCGTATGACAAACGGTCAGACAGATCCGTTCTTGCAAAGCATTTGTGAGACTGATCCGTCTAGAAATGCTGTCCGTTTGCATGCAGATTGCCGGATCCAGCAGGCAGTTCCTGCGACGGAACTGCTTGCTGGATCACTCTTCCGCAAGTGTGAAAGTAGCCTAAAACGGTGAAGATCATCAAAAACTATAGGGGAAATTTATCAAACTGGTGTAAAGAAAAATTGGCTTAGATCCCTATAGTAACCAATCAGATTCCACATGTTATGGAGCTCTAAAAAAATATGAAATGCGTAATCTGGTTGCTATCAGGCATCTAAGCCAGTTTGATAAATCTCCCCCACTAAGTGTACTTGCTGTGGCTTCCATTTTGCTTAACCCCTAATCGGTGGGTGTCTGACCTCTGGCACCACCGCCAATCAGCTGTTTGAAGAGGTGACTGCACTCAGTTGAGCGCCACGTCCTCTTCCTAGGCCAGTGACATCACATTTATTGGTCGTATTAGCTACTTGAATGGGCCTGAGCTGCAATACCAACAATAGCCACTATACAATGTAGGGCGCTGTGCTTCATATGCTGTGAGGAGGCTGCAGCCCTCAACCAAACACTGTGGCCTCTTTAAACAGGCTGATTGGTGAGGGTGTCGATTAGTCGGACCCCCATCAATCTGATATTGATGACCTATCCGGAGTATAAATCATGAATACCAAATCCCAGACAACCCCTTTAAATTTAATAAAATCCCCCATTTTGGCCACAGTGCTAGATCTAGGACAGAAACCTCCAGCACATCCAACTGTTGTGAAACTACAACTCCCAGCATGCACACTTGCACAACTGTTCACTAAACTCCCTTAGAAGCCAACAGAGCATACTGGGAGTTCTAGTTTCACAACAGCTGGGGTAACAAAGGTTGCTGACCCCTGGTCTGGAATGTTATCTATGGCATTCTTCACCAGACATAATCCAGTATGCTCCAAGAACTCTACTACTCCTAGCATTGGCCGCAATACATTCTAGCTTTTAAATATGGAACGGGTCGCACCACTCTGTTCCGAACTTAAATCGGTTGTTCATATGAATAATAATTAAGCAATGTTTCGACCCTCCTAGGTCTTTTTCAAGGGCTTGAAAAGGTCCCAGGAGGGTCGCAATGTTGCTGTTCGTACTCAGCCACTAGGCTTCTGTTACTATGATTTTTTTATGGCTCTGTTTTAGCAATAAGGGGTTGTCCAGCATTTAAAAAACATGACTTTCTTCCTAAAAAAGCACCACCCCTGTCCATAGGTTGTGTGCGGTATTACAGCTCAGCTCATTCCCTTCAATGGGTCCTAAGTTACAATACCAGACATAACCCATGGGCAGATGTGACACTGTTTTAGTAAGGGCTCTTTCAGACATGCGGATGCTGTGCGTGGTATCCGCTGCGTGATTGACAGCCTAAGCCCCGTTCTGGACAGCAGAGACACGGAGCATTAACATGATTGATAATGGTCTTTGCCTCTCTGTGATCTTTTTACTACAAAATCACGGTGAGATAAAGTTGTCACTGTGATTAGCGTAGTAAAGATCACAGAGAGGCACGCAGTATTATCAGTCATGTTACTGCTCCGTGTCTCTGCTGTCCTGGAGCGGGGCTTGGCTGTCATTCACGCTGCGGATGACACGCACGGCATCAGCTCGTGTGAAACATACCTAAGAAAGTCATGTGTTTCTAAATCTGGACAACCCCTTTAATTCTAAAAGAGGACCGTATAAAATCATAGTTAGACCTCATCTACACAACTGTATGTGTTTTGTGGTCTGCAAACTCTGCGGATCTGCAAAACATGGCCCCTTTGAAATGAATGGGTCCGCATCTGGACCGAAAATACGGTCGTGTGCATGAGGCCTAAGAAAAACCTAGCGGCTGAGTCACCTTAATTCCACCCTGTATCCTGTAGGACATTTGTAATATTGACCTTTCTTGCAGAATCTGCGGAATGAAGAGCAGGTTGCAGTAATCCAGGCGGGAACTGTTCTGTCCCTGTGTGAAAAGGTACCAAGCCTTCATTGTACAATCCCCACTGCTTATTCCATTCATAGAATACAGGCTGCCAAAAGATTGTGCTTTGCAGGAAACAATGAGTAAATTCGGTTTTTCCAAATGAAAGTAACGGATGTGATGAGGAGACTACATATTTGGAAACTGCAGGAGACGCAGGTCACTTATATGTGGTTTAAAGGGAACCTGTCACTAGGAAAATGCTGGCAGCTGGTTATAGAGCAGGAGGAGCTGAAGGATAGATATCAGTCACTGATGGCTCCGCCCACTGGACTCCTAACCATAGAAAGAAGAGAGATTCAAATGAATGAATTATAAGTTATACTGAATCTTCGCCCATAAAACTATATTTCAATGTGCTCTGCTCCTCCTGGTCTATAACATGCTGCCTGCAGATCAGGTTGCATGTTTAACATGAGATATTCTCTTTAATATAGAAGATGGAACTTGATGGCCTTGGTTGAAGATTCAGAATTACAATTTTCACCCAAGATACATGATGATGACTATAACACCTGCCATGTGAAGCACTGGTCTCCCTGTCATTCATAATGAGACTGAAGCTTGTTCTCCGAGATCTGGTTCAACCACTAATTAGAGATTAGCATTCAAAGAGCCGGTCTGACAATTTCTCAGATCGCTGTTTTATCTCTTGGTTGCTTAGCGCCTCTCAATCAACTACCTTCACATACATTACATATAATGGGACTGAGCAGGACTTCTTAATGTTACTCATTTATATATTAATGCTTTAACCTCCAAAATCCCGCCAAGTAGGGTAGGTTCCTGGAAACCTAACCAAACCTTTCTTGTGAAAATCCGGTCCTCTAATTCTAAAAAAATGCTTCTTTTTATTTCTATGCAAATAGGGGCTCGTTCACACGACTGTGGTTTTGGTCTGCATCCGAACCACATTTTTTTTGTGGCTCGTGTGCGGACCCATTCACTTCATTGGGGCCGCAAAAGATGCGGACAGCACTCCGCGTGCTTTCCGCATCCGTTGCTCCCTTCCATGGCCCCGCAAAAATTATGAGGCATGTCCTATTCTTGTCCGTTTGGGGACAAGAATAGGCATATCTATAATGGGCCTCCTGTTCGGTTCCGCAAATTGCGGAAGGCACACGGTCGTGTGAACAAGCCCTAAAGTTAATGGTGCACTATGGGCGGCGGCCGTTCAGTTCAGTGCTCCAGCTCTGACTAGGTCTGCATTTTCATGGACTGTCAATCAAACAAGAGAGGGAGGCATCATGGTGGAGCGATTGTGCATCAAATTGGTTCTGCCCCATGGTGCACCGAAAACCTTATTTGCATTTCTCAAGATTAGAGGACTGGATTTCCACGTGAAAAGTGTGGTTATGTTTCGGAACGCCTACCCTACACGGTAGTACGCTTACTTTGAAACCAATTTTAGAGGTGACAGTCTCCCTTTTAATATAAATGATGATTTAGCCAAGAGCTGAAACTATTTGACCTGTCCGTATGGCCTACTGAGCTGTTCCATACAGAAAAAAAATATTTTTGTAAATATGGGAGCCTATGGGCATCCATTGGAGGTTTACATTAGGAATTCCTCACGCTCTATACCTCCGGCATAGTACCACAAGATGGAAGAGAAATATTTTTCATGAGTCATGTATCTTCTTCTCATGGGACCAATTATAGATGATGGTGAGATGTCACCATGTAGGGCCAGCACCTGACTGTGTCTCCCCATACTGACAGGTTATCCCCACCCGATGCCCGCTATATAACCATATATACAGATTAAATTCACAAGGACTTTAGATGTTATCTTTGTGTTTGCAGTGGCTGAAACAGATTGAGGTGACTGAAGCCGCCCTGACCCAGAAAATGATAGATCTGGAAAATGAGAAGGTAAGATTGCGAGTAAGTGGAGTTTTTGTAAAATACTTCAAGTCACCTGGTATTTCTTCATTCTCCACAACCATGAATCTTCCATTCTTGACCTGTTTCAGGCAGAAATTAGATGTTTAATCAGTTTATGTCATGGTAAAGAACTGGCAAATAAGATATTAGAAGGACGTTGTGGCATCTTGGTCCACAACATGCTGGTTGCTTGATCTGATAAGACATCATAGGCAGGTTGACTACAATATTTGTAGAATTGGTGCAGGTAGTCTTCAGATGGGACTGGAAACTCATTCATCATCATTTCTTGAAAAACTTATCTTGTAGGGCTTCCTTTATCCACATGGGAGATGTTCTGTTTCGTAATGTCAAGTTTGAAGAACGCTCAATATTTTGGATCTCCTTGACTTGTATGGTCCATATTACGCCCACCAATTCTTTTCTTTTTTTTTTTTTATTTTTTTTTATTTATTTATTTATTAGGAACTGTTCAGCAAACAGAAGGGCTACTTAGAAGAAGAACTTGATTACCGCAAGCAAGCACTTGATCAAGCACATATGGTAGGCGTTAAGTATGAACCTGATCACATTGTAGACGAATAATTCATTTTGAATATTTATTCGTTCTTGAGATAACAGGTGGTTCCTGCTTGGGTTTCTTTTTAAATCCCCATCTGCGACATTGAGGACGTATCGCTAGGATATATCATCTATATGAGATAGTTGTGGGTCTGGAACCTGGTCTTACCTCCAGAACGGGACCCAAAGTAAACCGAAAGCACTCCCCCCTCCATTCATCGCTATGGGAGTTCCACAAATAGCCGAGCGTTGGCTAGGCCATTTCCTGCAATCCTGTAGAGGTGAATGGTGAAGTGGTCATGCTTGTGTTGCCCTCGCTCAGCTATTTTTGGAATTCCCATAGTGATAATGGAGATGCATGTGCTCTGTGCTCTCCTTCACTTCCAACTTCACATCTAGACAAGAGTAGGTAAGAGAGGTGGGACCTGCACCTATCTGACATTGATGGCATATCCTAGCGATATGTCCCAGATGGTCCAACTCGTTTATGTAGCCAGGACAGTCCACACATGGAGGATTTCACACCTTCTACATTTAAGGCCTCATGCACACGACAGTTTATTTTCACGGTCCGCAAAAACGGGGTCCGTGGGTCCGTGATCCGTGACCGTTTTTTCGTCCGTGGGTCTTCCTTGATTTTTGGAGGATCCACGGACATGAAAAAAAAGTCGTTTTGGTGTCCGCCTGGCCGTGCGGAGCCAAACGGATCCGTCCTGAATTACAATGCAAGTCAATGGGGACGGATCCAGTTTGATGTTGACACAATATGGTGCCATTTCAAACGGATCCGTCCCCATTGACTTTCAATGTAAAGTCTGGAGTTCTTTTATACCATCGGATTGGAGTTTTCTCCAATCCGATGGTATATTTTAACTTGAAGCGTCCCATCACCATGGGAACGCCTCTATGTTAGAATATACTGTCGGATATGAGCTACTTCGTGAAACTCATGATCCGACAGTATATTCTAACACAGAGGCGTTCCCATGGTGATGGGGACGCTTCTAGTTAGAATACACTACAAACTTTGTACAAGACTGCCCCCTGCTGCCTGGCAGCACCCGATCTCTTACAGGGGGCCGTGATCAGCACAATTAACTCCTCAGGTGCCGCACCTGAAGGGGTTAATTGTACTATCATATCCCCCTGTAAGAGATCAGGGCTGCCAGGCAGCAGGGGGCAGACCCCCCCCCTCCCCAGTTTGAATATCGTTGGTGGCACAGTGTGCACCCTCCATCGGACCCCCCTTCCTCCCTCTAGTGTAATAAATCGTTGGTGGCACAGTGTGCGCCCCCCATCGGGCCCCCCTTCCTCCCTCTAGTGTAATAAATCGTTAGTGGCACAGTGTGCGCCCCCCATCGGCCCCCCTCCCTCTATAGCAGTAACAACATTGGTGGCAGTGTGCGGCCTCCCATCTCCCCCCCCCCCCCATCATTGGTGGCAGCGGAGTTCCGATCGGAGTCCCAGTTTAATCGCTGGGGCTCCGATCGGTAACCATGACAACCAGGACGCTACTGCAGTCCTGGTTGCCATGGTTACTTAGCAATAGTACAATAGTAGAAGACTCATAGTTACCTGCTTGCTGCTGCGATGTCTGTGTCCGGCCGGGAGCTCCACCTACTGGTAAGTGAAAGGTCTGTGCGGCGCATTGCTAAAGAACTGTCACTTACCAGTAGGAGGAGCTCCCGGCCGGTCACAGACATCGCAGCAGCAAGCAGGTAAGTATGAATCTTCTACTATTGTACTATTGCTAAGTAACCATGGCAACCAGGGCTGCAGTAGCTTCCTGGTTGGTTGCCATGGTTACCGATCGGAGCCCCAGCGATTAAACTGGGACTCCGATCGGAACTCCGCTGCCACCAATGATGGGGGGGGGGAGATGGGAGGCCGCACAATGGCCACCAATGCTGTTACTGATATAGAGGGAGGGGTCCGATGGGGGGCGCACACTGTGCCACCAACGATTTATAACAATAGAGGGAGGAAGGGGAGGCCCGATGGGGGGCGCACACTGTGCCACCAACGATTTATAACAATAGAGGGAGGAAGGGGGGACCCGATGGGGGGTGCACACTGTGCCACCAACGATATTCAAACTGGGGAGGGGGGGGGGTGTCTGCCCCCTGCTGCCTGGCAGCCCTGATCTCTTACAGGGGGATATGATAGTACAATTAACCCCTTTAGGTGCCGCACCTGAAAGGGTTAATTGTAGGATCACGGTCCCCTGTAAGAGATCGGGTGCTGCCAGGCAGCAGGGGGCAGTCTTGTACAAAGTTTGTAGTGTATTCTAACTAGAAGCGTCCCCATCACCATGGGAACGCCTCTGTGTTAGAATATACTGTCGGATATGAGTTTTCACGAAGTGAAAACTTAGATCTGAAAAAGCTTTTATGCAGACGGATCTTCGGATCCGTCTGTATGAAAGCAACCTACGGCCACGGATCACGGACACGGATGCCAATCTTGTGTGCATCCGTGTTCTTTCACGGACCCATTGACTTGAATGGGTCCGTGAACCGTTGTCCGTCAAAAAAATAGGACAGGTCATATTTTTTTGACGGAGAGGATACACGGATCACGGCCTCGGCTGCAAAACGGTGCATTTTCCGATTTTTCCACGGACCCATTGAAAGTCAATGGGTCCGCGAAAAAAAACGGACAACGGCCACGGATGCACACAACGGTCGTGTGCATGAGGCCTAAAGGTGTGACACCCACGGCAAAAATCTGCCTCAAAACTTGACATGCTCCTGATTTTGCCTTTAGTCCTGCAGGTCAATTTCCAAGTGGAAAATTAGAAAAATCTCATCCACTTGCATGCTACTTTTAATCCGCAGCAATTCCGTCGCACTTGCTCCAGGGGAAATAAATAGAAAGTTGCCATATATTGTGCAGGCCTTGGTTTTCTTATCTAAACCCCTTTTTAGCCCAAGTACCTACGGGACGTCTAAGATACCTTATTAACACTATAATTTCCAGATTACTTCAGACTATCCTACAGAAATTTGTGATGCAATGTAAAACAGGCGTTTTCTGGCATTGTACTTCGGTTACAACGTGACGAGACTGTCTGTTTATGTATGTATTAGTGGCACATTGCTATACTCTTATTTGCTTCTTGATATCTTTTGTATCCCCCTGAACACACAACTGCTGGTGAACGTTGTGACTTGCGCTAGAAAATCCAGGAGCTGGAGGCCACACTCTATAATGCTTTGCAGCATGAGCCTGGGAGGAGAGTCAGCGAATGTTTGAATGAGGCTCAGAGGGAAGACCTGAGGGCGGCCGTGGAAAAACTACGAAGGCAGATCCTACGGCAAAGTCGAGAGTTTGATAGTCAGATCCTGCACGAGCGCATGGAGCTCTTACATCAGGCACAACAGGTACATGATAACGTATAATGTAATTCATACAGAGTATCACTATTGGGAGAAATAGGGTGGATGAGCCCTGGGGCAATGTCTAGGGCTAAAACGCAATAAGACTCTTGCAACCCTTCCATCTAGTCAATGGAGAAACGGAGAGTTCCCAGACCATAGGGACCAAGTCAAAAACTTTACAGCTATTTATGAGATCCAACATGCCTTTTCCTATACAACCTAATACTGTAGCTACTGTCAGCTACACCCCTGTTGAATCGATGGGTGTTTTTAAAATTTTATGCAGCCAAAAATCAACATTCAACGTTATACAAGTGGAAATAAAGTCACAAGGAAATTCTTCAGATTACTCCCAAGCCACAGCCAAGTTTATTCTTTAGGCCTCATGCGGATGGCTATATTTTTGCTCCGCATGCTGTCCACATTTTTTGCAGCTAACACACTGACTTATTCGCCTCTATGGAGCCATAAACACATCCATGTTTTTTGCGGATCCATGTGGATGTTATGCAAATTACGGTATAGACTTTGTCCTATAGTATATCTCTATTGCGGACCAGCATAGTCATTGGACGCAGTCGTGTAAATGACTCCTTGAAGGGGTTGTCTCACTTCAGCAAGCCACTTACTAATGTATTGTTATTATCCATATTGCTTTCTTTGCTGGCTGGATTCATTTTTCCATCATATTTTACACTGCTCGTTTCCATGGTTAGGACTAGAGATGAGCGAATCGAATCCCACAAAGTGGAATTCGATCCAAATTTCAGGATAAATTCGATTCGCCTCGAAGCCGAATTTCCTCGTGCTTCGTGTTAGGCCGAATGCACACGGCCGTGTTTCATGGGCATGAGCGGTCCGTGGTAACACGGGCTGAATTCCTGCTGAGAGCAGGAGCGCACGGCGTCATTGGTTGCTATGACGCCGTGCGCTTCCTGCTGCCGCCGCAGTACAGTAATACACTGATATAGATGATACCAGTGTATTACTGTAGTGCAGCGGCAGCAGCAACCAATGACGCCGTGCGCTCCTGCTCTCAGCAGGAATCCAGCCCGTGTTACCACGGACCGCTCACGGCCGTGTGCATTTGGCCTTAGCGAACATGAAATAGTGTAAAAAAACAAAAAAAGTCATTCTTGCCTCCTCCACTTGTTTGCGACGGGCCGCCAGCTGCCATCTTGATAGAAGATCTCGGCCGATATCCCGTGCGCGGTGACGACATAATCTCGCGCCCCGGGAGAGTTCGCTCCAGATATTCAAGCAAGATGGCGCCGGCTGGTCCGTCGTGAGCAAATGGAAGCGGTAAGTTTGATTTCATTTTTTGTTTAATGTTAATTTCACACTGTTTTTACACTCAGATGCCGCGATCATGTATGAATGCGGCATCTGAGGGGTACAATGACGGGGTGGCGCTATCGCAGCTCCCGGTCATTGTATACACTGCTTACAAAAAAATGTGCTTCGTGACAAAGTAATTAGTCACGAAGCAAATATTTTTTTGTAAAATTTGGCGAATCAGCCAAATCGCTCATCTCTAGTTACGACGACCCTGCAATCTATTAGTGGTGGTCATGCTTGTACACTAAAGGAAAAAGCACCAGCCTACAGTATGTGTGCTCCCACTGCCACCAAGAGGTCGGTGACTTTTTCTATAGCGTGCAAGCACAACCACCGCTGATGGATTGCAGACAAGACTAGGACAAGGTCTATCACGCATTGTGATGTCCGCATCTTTTGCTGCCCCATTGAAATGAATGGGTCTGCACTTGTTCTGCAAAATTACAGAACGGATGTGGACCCATTCATACGGTCATCTGAATGAGCCCTAAATGAGTTTTTCTATGCCCTTAGTGAAGCGAGATTGCTCCTTTTTAATAACTTTTTGGAAGTCACAGCTGATAAAGCGGGCGTACACCTAATATAGCTATCCGTGTCCACTTTCCCCCCCCCACTTTAAAAAAGCGACCCGAGTCATGTAAAAATCATAGCAAAGCACACAAAGTGCAACCTTTTTCCTCCCTAATTCTGGGAATGTTAAATTCTGCCTAGGAATTCATACCTGTACATCCCTATAGAGGGAGATAAATTCCAATTTCCATCTACGGTACTTTGCGTCCTAGAAAGGTTTCCTCCCCATATAATTATGTGAATTTCCTTTGGTAGAAATAAATTCAGCCCACCTCACCCATATATCTATATACAGTAGAAGCTTTTAAATGTAAGAATATATGACTTTTTGGATTGAGGAGAAAATAAAAAAATTATATAAAAAAAAAAAGTAAGAATATAGAATTGAAGGGAGATGGCATGTTCCTTACCAGGTTCCTGATATGTACTTTCATCCTGTTCTGTCATCTAGAGACCTAATGGTCCCTGGCATGCTATATATACCGACAGACAGAATAATCGGCTTAGCAAGTCTGCCCTCGTCTTGCACCATTTGAGTGTTTTAAACTTTGCCTGGAGGAGGAAAATCCCATCAGTGAGCTCATAAATGAATGTCGGCGTGGTGCGTGCTGGATCCTCTCGCCGAGGACTGGGGCACAAATCTGTGGAAGTCACCAGACAATGAGAAAAGGTGCAGCTGCATTGCAGATTATGCTTCAGCCATTTCTCATAGTCTAAGGCAGGGATGGGCAACCTGCGGCTCTCCAGCTGTTGTAAAACTACAATTCCCACCATGCCCTTTTTTTTAGCACAGATGCATGCTCTATTTTGTCCATCCATCACGCCCATTATAGTCTATGGGTCCGTGAAAACCCATAGACTAGCATGGATCATCAAGAAGAGATTGTTTGAAAATTATTTTTCAGCTGTTCAGTGTCAGTGAAACACGGATGCAACACGGGCAGCAAAAAAACTGACACACTGACCCAACACGGATCCTTCACGGATGCATCACTGACCATCTGCTCACGGATTTGAGCACTGACAGGGACGTGTGAATGAGGCTTTAAGCCTGTATTACACTGCCCGATTTTTTGACAGAAAATCACAAACAAGCCTTCGCATGAAAAGCTTGTTAGCGATCATCTGGCAGTGTAATACTGCTGCCGATTAAAAAAAGTTGTGGTGTCTAATAACCATTTGCCGTCAGCAAACCACTATACAGCATAGGGACGAGCAATGCCATAGCAATCGCTTCTCCCCATGCTGCGGAGGAGATCGCTGCATGTAATAGTAGCGGTCTCCTCCACTAGCGAGCAGGCGCTTGCCTCCTGACAATCTTCTACTGCCTTAGGAGACTGAGGTAACAGGAGGCAGTCTCATCCCGTCACTTCTTGCCATTGTCATAGGATTAGCACTTACTGTAGGAGCAGGTTACAAATAGCATTACCCACCAGATAATGCCTCTTATCCAGCAAGAGACGCAGAGAGGCTGAGCCGGCTTCGTTCACATCACCGTTCAGCCTTTGCGTTCTCCTGCTCCATTTAGGAGCAGGAAAACGGAAAGGACGGAGAAGGCACATAACTGAGCAGACGGACCCCATAGACTATAATGGGGTCCGTTATGTTTCCGCTCAGAAGATGATTTTGGAGCAGAGACAAAAGTTGTGCATGCAGGACTTTTGTCTCCCCTTTAAAATCATCTTCTGAGCGGAAAAATACCGGACCCCATTATAGTCTATGGGGTCCGTCGGCTCCGTTCGGCTCAGTTATGTGCTGAATCCGTCCTGAACGGTGATGTGAACGAAGCCTAATCTTGCACTGTAGCAGATTTAAAGTTTTTTTTAGGTCCCAGAAAGAAGATACAGTATGTATAGGAAAAAGAGGACGTATGGTTACCCTATATATTGTTCACATCATGCTTCACATTTATCATTTTGTTTTCTTATCATGATAACCTCTTTGTACATTGGAGCAAGCCTGCCAATCATCTGATCCTTTTTAAGTCTAGCTTCAGACAAACAAGTAACCATGGGGCCCCATAGCAAAACTTGGAATGGGGACCCAATCCACCATGACTACTTTCACGTTCAGAAAAGCTTATGATTGTTCTCCCGAATGCTAGGGCACACATTGATGTCACTGTAAAGGGATAATGCACAGTGATGTAATAGTAGCGGAATAATGTGCACAGTGATGAAGTCACAGCACAGGAATAGTGCACACACTGATGTCACAATGCACACAGTGATGTCACAGTACAGGCATAATCTTAGTGATGTTGCAACACTGGAATTATACAAACAGCCATGTCACCTGCAAGTGTAAAGCGCATATGATGTCACAGTACAGGAATAATGTAGTGATGTCACAGCAGAAGAAAAATGCAAAAAGTACTCTGAGGCTCTATATTAAAATTTAGAAGGTGGTCATTTTTAACTTTCCATGGCACCTACTATACATTTTATCACTAACTTGCACCTTATGTCCAAGTGTAAATGTGGCCCCTTAGATGTTGGGCCCCATAGCAGCTGCCTTGATAGTTACGCCCATGCTCCTGGTACTCAGGTGGTATTGTCAGGGAAGACCATAGGTTTTTCTATTTTTCTGCAGTGGATGCTGAATCTGGTATTACATGCCATCCATTCAAGTCATTGGCTGACCATGTTGTCCATGGACTGACCAGGTCCACAAGAGCCATTCTTTGTTGCTCATGTTGTTCAGCCTCTTCTTCCTGACTCCTCCACACATGTATACTCCGCTCGGCCAAGGCTGCACGTCTTCTCAACAGAGAGCGGGAATAAACTGCTGCCAGACACCTCTAACGGCATCGTATCTCCTGTAGGAGCAAAGGAGTGGGCATATTGAAATCCCACATGTCTTGTCCTTATTTCGCCCAAAATTTACGGAGAGTAAAAACATCTTTATACACATCAGATGGTCCTGCTGAAATCATCTGGTTCGGTCGATGTTCATCTAAGGCAGGCATGGCCAACCTGCGGCTCTCCAGCTGTTGTAAAACTAGAACTCCCACCATGCCCTGCTGTAGGCTGCTGTCTGTAGGCAGTCTGGGCATGCTGGGAGTTGTAGTTTTGCAACAGCTGGAGAGCCTCAGGTTGGCCATCCCTGATCTAAGGTGTATGGACTGGAAGGCTAAGGCTGATGTGTGTACATTTTATGTGATTGACTGATTTATTTATTTTTTATAAATGTTCAATGGGCACTGTGTAATGCTGTGAGGGTGCCACGGAAGAATGAAATACTTGTTTCCCACTTCCCAGCACTGGGAGTCTCTATGATCATCTTATCTTCAAGGGGTTATCCCATGATTAATGTAAAAAATGAAAATCCGTCATAATATAGAACATTACAGCCTATTTCTAACAAAGCTAGAACCAGCCCTGTACCTCACGAGGATCCAGAGATCTTCTAATTCATTGCTCAAATTGCTCTGCTAGATTTATATCAAGTTGGCAGCTTAGTGGGTGTGTCCTTTTTGCTGTAGCTTAGGGGGTGTGCCCTTTTGGCTCCAGCTGTCTCCCTATAAGGACTCATGCACACGGCCGCTCCGTGCGGCGGGCGGGATGAATTGAGACCCATTCAACTTGAATGGGTCCTTGATCTGTCCGCACTGTAAAAAAATAGAGGCACGGTGCAGAGGCACGGACAGAAACACCACGGAAGCACTCCGTAGTGCTTCCGTGGGTTCAGTGCCTCCGTTCTGCACCGCAGCTCCGGATTGTGGACCCATTCAATTGAATGGGTCCACATCCATGATACAGGGAGCACATTGCCGGTGCCCGCATATTGCAGACCCGCTGTTTGCAGGCCGCAATACAGCCGGGCAACGGCGTGTACATGAGGCCTAACAGCTCAGGAGACAGTTGAGGGATGGAACTGAGCATATAGGTCCACCTCAGCAAGGTGGACAGAAAAATGAGAAAAAGAACAAACAGCAGGTGGTGCTATACAGATACATTTTATTGAATTACTCACTGGCTATACTAAATATTTAATAACATGCCATTGCAAAAGTATTCAGATCCAGAGGCTGGTTTGAAAACTGCAGAATATTTTTCATGGTACAACCCCTTTCAGGGCACAGTTGGAGCAGTCAACCCCATCTGTTTTCTAAATGACTGAACCTAGTCTTCTCCTCCAGTTTTGTTGCATGCAATTATTGAGGGACTTTCATAAAAAGTCCATAACAAAAATTAAAGTGGATTAACCCTCCTCATGGTCCATCCATCTTCTCATCTCTTGTAGGATAGATATATGACTCTTACTTGTTTGCTACCATTGATGCTTGTGTAGTGGATGGAGTTGGTTATATTAATGGGTCCCAATAAGATGAGTGGTCTCTGCTTCTACCTTTTCTAGCACCATTATATAACTAGTACTAGTGCATCTTGAAAGGCATTTTATTGTATCTGATACAAATGCTTGCACTTTTCTTCCGTAGAGAATACGTGAACTTGAAGACCGGATAGAAATTCAAAAACAGCAACTCAAAGAAATAGAGGAAAAGGTAAATCATTGTCTGCTAGTTCATGGCTGCCAGTACTTATGTATGCATGTTATTATGCCAGGCTGGTAATGCTTTGTCGCTGTACTGCTCATGTGTAAGACAGTTATTCTGCCACCAATGTATGTGATTAGTCTCTGATGAGTGTGAGTGGCAGTCTCTTGTACAAGCAGTGGAAGATAGCGAACTTGCTATACTCATTCCCCTTTCAACACCAGTTGCATTTAGAATTCCTGTGAGGGAGATGCAATGGATATGCCTTTAGGTAATTTATTGAATGTAACTTGAGAAATTATGATAGAGATCAAAGGAAAAACCTCTCTCCAGCTCTGTGATGCATGTCTGACAAACAGGAAAAGACTGCAAGAAACAGGATATGAGCTCACAGAGGAGGAGGAGTTACACGATGAATGACATAATGAAATACAACCATAGATAACTTAAATAAACCAAATATAACAATGGCCACTAGATGACGGCAAAGTATACTAAACATAGTAGATAACATACAACACTAAATCAAATAATATGAATTCTAGAGAACCTTCAGGGACACCACAACAGTAAATGGAGCCATTCGGATGAACTGAACAAACTACACATTTACCAGGCAGAGGAGGAGCAGAGCCATCAAGCCCAGCAACAGTGATAGAAATGCATAGTGTGTATAAGAATATAACTGCTAGCAGGATTACATATATCCAGAAGTAAACCGCCATACAGCAGTAATGTCATGTTCCTATACAATATGCATACTTGACCGTTGCTACTAGCACAGCTCTGAGGCTGGGTTCACACTTGAGCGTTGCGCAAACGCGCGTTTTACGCGTGTTTTTGACGCGCATTTTTATGCGCGTTTTTGTAATAGTAAACGCGCGTTTGACGCGCGTTTGTGTGATTCACTACAGTGTCCTATGGCCACAAACGCCCCAAAAGTCGCTCATGTACTTTTTGGAGCGTCGGGCGTTTTACAGCGCGATCGTACGCGCTGTAAAACGCCCAAGTGTGAACCATTCCCATAGGGAATCATTGGTTTCTCCTTGTTGAGCGTTTTACAGCGCGTAGGAACGCGCTGTAAAACGCTCAG
Source organism: Bufo gargarizans (assembly GCF_014858855.1). NCBI lineage: Eukaryota > Metazoa > Chordata > Amphibia > Anura > Bufonidae > Bufo > Bufo gargarizans. Next base: position 69,039,378 of record NC_058080.1, read on the forward strand.
GTGTGAACCCAGCCTTAAAGAGGAGCTGTCATTTCTCCTGACATGTATGTTTTAGTAACTATTTGTATTCTTCATGTAATAACAATTCTGGAGCTTCTTTTCATATGACTCTCTGTTGTGCCAGTGTTCCCTGTTATTCCTACTAGAAGTTATAAATGACTTGCCAGCAGTTTGCAAAAAAATGCCCATCTGGGTTTTACAGGTTGTGGGTGCGTCTCTGCACTATACAAACAGTGCTACCAGTTTCACACTTTGCAGAGACACCCCCCCCCCCCCCCCCAATTGGTACTACCTAGATAGACCTTCATTGTAGACTGCTTACAAGTCATTTGTAACTTCAAGTTGGAATAATAGAGTAACGGCACAAAGTAGAGTCATAAGAATAGATGGTCTGGAATTGTTATTTCATGGAGAATGCAAGTAGCTACTAAAATAGACATGTCAGGAGAGGTAACAGGTCCTCTTTAAGTCCACACGTCAGACTTTTTCAGCTGCAAATCGGTGGCGTTTCTGTGTCAAGGTCCGGGCGTGTCGATTTTGGCGCAGATTGTACTGTACATTGCTCTATAGCCCTATTAAACCTACAATATGTCCTCTTGTCCCTCCTCTACCCCACAGTGGACCTGTCTTTTTTTTAAGAAACTCTGAGTTGTCCCTTTCCTCTGTTATTCCTCCTGGAAACACGTGGCTAAATTGAAAACTGGGTGATACCATTCCGATAGTCAGTAGGGCGTGCCCCTGCACAGTCTTTCACTGTCAAGGGAATGGTAATGTCAGTTGTCAGTGTATTCATGGGTTTACATGAGGAATAACAGATGAACTGCACAACACAGAGGAATCATTTATTAACCTGTTACTATTAACTATTTATTAACCAACGGGCATAGAACATTCGCACCTTTGTTGCATAAGCCACATTTTGTTTAAAAAATTGTGACTTTCTATGATTTCCCCCTCTTATAGCACTTTTCAAAAAAGTTGACCAGGCTTAGGGAGAGGGATGGGGCCTACGAAGCTCAGCAGATTTTACTATAATTTACACCAGAAACTGTCATAAATTAAAACACAAATCTACGCCAGCTGATATCGGGTACACAGTAGATTTGCTTTTCTGATGCATAGACCTCCAGCAGTACTAAATTTAAAGGGGTCATCCAGGATGAGAAAGACATGGCTTCTTTCTTACTAAACCTGTGACCAGGTTGTATGTAGTATTGCAGCTCTGCTTCATTGAAGTGAATAGATCTGAGTTGCAATACCAAGCACAGCCTGTGGACAGGTGTGGTGCTGTTTTTGGAAGAAAGTAACCATTTTATTACTTATCCTGGATGACACCTTTAAGAAATGAGCCTCTTTATATGTTTACTCCAACATACTCCAGTCCTAATACATTACCCCAAGAGTTCTAAGGAAAGATGCAAAATTGTAGAAAATTATCACCAGTAGATATAAGTCCTTGAGTCGCCAAGTTGTGGCAACCGGCAAGGCTACCATTACAGCTCACTCTATGCATGTCATCCAACTTTCCTAGAGTATAAGGCCTCATGCACACAGACGTTGCCTGGCCGTGCCCGTATTGCGGCTACAAACAGTGGGTCCGCAATACACGGGCACCTGCCGTGTGCACATCCCATCATCCTGAAGGTCCAGTGCGAAATGGAGGCACGGAAGCACCACGCAGTGCTTCTGTGGCGGTTGTGTCCGTGCCTCAGCACTGCAAAAAAAAGTAATGCATGCATTATTTTTTGCGTTGCGGACAGATCACTGACCCATTCAAGTTGAATGGGTCTGGATCAGTCTGCGGAATACGCACGAATGTTGCCCGTGCATTGGGCACCGCAAATTGCAGGATTTTTCCTGTTCCCTGTATGGGACACTGTCCATACTTCATGCAGTACCTTATTGCTGAAATGCTCTCCAGTAATACTATATATGTATTACATACCAGTAGGCAGTGAGTATGGCCTGCCTGCTGACTATTCTATTCTTCATGGGACTATCCTGTACTTTAAAGGCAAATTTTGATAAAAAGAGGCATTTCCCTTTGATGTGGGGATGTTCCTAGGCATGGCATGGCATGGGTGGCGCATAAAATCAATGTCTCTGAATTTTTTTGATTTTAGGGCAGAAATATTTTTAGGAAGGCAGTCCCGTTTCTCTGAAATGTATTTACTAGAAGATGATACTGAAGCAGATTGCTTTTCTTGTGTAGGAATTTTATGCATCACTTTGTGCTCTAATTCTCCACCTCTCACAGCATTTTTCTTTTTTCTTTTTTTTTCTTCTGTTTTATTTTGATCTTATTTTATAGTTTTTGTTCCTTTTTTTGTTTTTCTCACTAGCATTCATTCTGTGGCCTTGACGATCTATTCCAGCAAACAATCGTGGTTGGTATATATTTATGTAAATCCAGATTTTCTGAATGAATGCTGCTTGGTTTTTCAAAGTTTAGATGTACTATAACCAGTCTCACAAAATGTATACATATAAGGTAATGGTCAGCATTTATCCAGGCTCCTGTAAGCAGAACAGAGGAAAGGCAGAATGTTGTCCCACGGGGTCATAAAGTGGGTTTGCAAAAGCTGCACAGTACACTACAGAATAATGCCATGCACTGTCCAGAAAAGTAAGACATAAAAGACCTATTTAAATGATCTGTATGAATTCCTATACAGCCATGCTGTACAATGCTGCTGACATATACTGTATAAATAGTGTCATCCAGTGCCTACCTAGTACCCGGTACGTAGTATACAGTGCCCAGAAAAAATAGGACATATAGGGGGTCATTTACTATGCTGAAATAGGTCTTAAAGGGGTTGTCCGGGTTCAGAGCTGAACCCGGACATACCCTTATTTTCACCCCGGCAGCCCTCCTGAGCCTGGCATCGGAGCATCTCATGCTCCGATGCGCTCCAGTGCCCTGCGCTAGATCGCGCAGGGCACGGGCTCTTTTGTTTTCAATAACACACTGCCGGGCGGTAACTTCCGCCCAGCAGTGTGTTCGGTGACGTCACCGGCTCTGAGGGGCGGGCTTTAGCTCTGCCCTAGCCGTTTTACTGGCTAGGGCAGAGCCAAATCCCGCCCATCAGTGCCGGTGACGTCACCGGGCTGCCTGTCAGCCCCATAGAGAGCCCGGTACGTCACCGGAACTCAGAAAAATGCCTTTGCCCTGCGCGATTTAGCGCAGGGCAAAGGAGAGCATCGGAGCATGAACTGCTCCGATGCTCATGTCAGGGGGGCTGGCGGGGGGAAAATGGAGGTATGTCCAGGTTCAGCTCTGAACCTGGACAACCCCTTTAATTAGGCCTATTTCAGGCACAGATATCTGTGACTTTGCCCCACTCACCCCAAGTCTAAATTTGTGGCGTAGAAAAGGGTCTCAATGTAAGACAGCTCGGACGTTGTCTTACATTTAGAAGTGGCGCTGGATGCGTTGAAGTTATAAAGAGGCCTGCGACACTACATAATTCCAGTGGAAGCACCACCAGCTATGGGCCTATATTAAGACCGGCGTCTAAAACGCCAGTCTTAATAAATGTGCCCCATAATGCCTAAATAAAAAGTGCCATACAGTGCAGTGTCCATATGAATAGTGCCATGCAAAGCCCATATTAAAAGTGTCATAGTTTCCTATGTTTGGTTCTATAAACTGCACACTTATAGTGCCAGACATTGCCAACTTATATTCTGCCATTTGTGCCATAAAAGTCTCTGTCAAACTTGCCTTGCCCTTGTTCCCACTTTGTGTCTGCATACATCTTATTGACCTATGTCTTATACAGACACCCACGCTATCCTCAACCTAAAAGAAAGCTGCCCAGTGAATGACCATAAGCTCCATTTTAGTGCTTATCACCAGTTTTACAATGCAGTGCTAACCAGGAAGTGAGGTGTTTCCTTACTGATGGTGTCACACCAGTCTCATTCATTGTTAATGGTGTTTGCAAAACGCCTGTTAAAAAAATAAATAAATAAAAAATCGTCGCTTATTGGGGGCAGATGGAGTTAAAACACACACTCTGTTATGGGGAAAAAACAGTGGCTTGTTCTGAACAAGCATTCCAAAAATGATACCTTAACGGAGGCAGATGCTTGCCTCTGTTTATACACACAAGGTTGTGTCATGAAAAAGCTAATCGGAACCATACCACTCGGAACCAAAGCTGAGTTCAGATCCAAGTTTTAATCACTCTAAACTGTGGATCTGGACTCCGCTTCGGTTCAAAGTGGTTTCCAACTTTATTGAATAACTTCTGTATTTTATTTTTAAAGTCTTGTACGACTTCGCAAATAAATAACTTCACCTCATCGGAGGCCATACATTTTAATGCATTAATCCGAAGTTTTGAACAAGGCGACTTTGGCTCTATGATCCGAAGCTCGCTTCGCCCATCACTAGTGGCCGTGCAGTTTTCTCCATTCACTTCTTTTGAAGTTTCAAAAACAGCCTGTAACCATGTGAGTGGAGCATCCTCTACATCTAGAGGAAAGAAGGTTTCATCTTAATTATAGATGGGAATTCTTTACTGTAAGAGCAGTGAGACTATGGAATTCTCTGCAATAGGATTTGGTGATGGTAGGCTTATTGTACTAGTTCAAAAACATCCTGGATGCCTTTCTTCAAAGTAATATCATCAGGGGTTAGGTTCCTGAAGATGGGTCATTGCTTCAGAGATTTATTTGGATTACCATAATTGGAGTCGGGAACAAATTTTTCCCCCATCATGGGGTAATTGGCATAAGAGTTTTTGCCTTCTTCTGGATCAACACTATTGGAGTATAGGTTGGACTAGATATGACTCGTGTCAGAAAGGGTGTCTAGGTGGAGTTCACATTTAAATAATAAATGAGATGAAAGTTTTGGAATGTGATGAATATGTAGATGAAAATTTAAAAGAATGCATGAGTCATGAGCAGTCATACAAATGATTCTGGAAATGTTCCTTGTCTTTTGTAGGGTTTGAAGAGAGCACATGGGACGAACATCTGACACTTCAGCAACTGCCAAAACAGACACTGATTTTTTAATCATGCTCCAGGCTGGAAACACCAGACGACTCTTTACATTCTGAGTTTTATAACAATTTAGTTTTTAAGTGGACTAAATTTCTTGTACAGCTACAATACAGTCCTGCTGTTCAGAGACTCTAATAAAATAGATGAAAAGATAGTAAAATAAAAACAAATTACGTATGTACTGGAGGGCTGCTTTTTCTCACTCTTTATGGAAACCCCAGTTCTTTGTGGCCCTGGTGAAACCCATTCATGGAAGGATCATGGCACAATATCTAGGGTTGGACTGGCCCACCAGAGTACTAGAGGATCCTCTGGTGGGCCAAGGCTCTGATATCATAATGGGCCTCAAAGATCCAGGAGGAAAAACCCATTCAGCTGCATTTGGAGGCGATCACTTGCCACTAGGATCTATTTCTATGTTTCGAAACCTATTAAACTTTATGAATGATATAAGGGTTGGGCCTCGAGAATAATTTCCTCTGGTGGGCCTTAGGAACCCCAGTCCAACACTGGCAGTATGTACATTGGTGGCTGACACCGGCTGATATATTGGCGCCATTCCATGAGAGTAAAACAGGTAAAGAAGAGGATTGTGACATGGCTGCATGTAATGCACCAAAGGACTATGGCAGTATGTTGTAGTCCAGTGATGCCCAACCTGCGGCCCTCCAGCTGTTGCAAAACTACAACTTCCATCATGCCTGGACAGCCTTCGGGGAATGCTGGGAGTTGTAGTTTTGCAACAGCTGAAGGGCTGCAGGTTGGACATCCCTAGTGTAGTCTACTGTGATGAAAATCTAGTTTAACTACTTATATTAATTTCCAATTTTGTAAGGTTCACTTAAATGGGTTTTCCAGAAGCAGATTATTGACGACCTATACTCAGGATAGGTCATCAATATCCGATCAGTGGGGGCCCTACTCCCGACATTGCCATCGATCAGCTCATTGAAGAGGACATGCCCTTTGATGAGCATGATCGGACCCCCACACGTGAGATATTGATGACCGATCCTAAGGATAGGCCATCAATATTACACTCCCGGCAAACCCCTTTAAAGGGGATGTCTCCACAACATTAGGCTTCAGAGTGAGGAGGCGTGTCTCTCAGTAATCCAATCTCATTGGCTGTCAGGGAGCTGCTGGCTAAAGCAAGCGTGTATGCGAAGAGTGGGAAGGCAGTTTTGGCCTCAGAGAACTGGCAGAGGAGCCATCTTGAGAAGATCCTCATATTGCAGAGTTCAAAACAGCCGTAACTAAGGGAAAAACACAAAGAAAACAGTGGTATGTTAAGAAACTAAAGATTGCTTTATGCATAATGCTGCAGCTGCAGTAACAAACGCTACAATTGATTTCTTGATGAAAACATGACGGTTACACTAACTCAGGCCAGTTCCATAGAGAAATAATGGGGTGGCAGTCGTCATGCTTTACCTACAACAATTAATTTGGGGGCAGTTCTTGTGATCTGTGGAGGTCACAGTGGTCAGACCACCATGGATCACAATGGCTATGCCCAATCCAAAGGATAGGGGATAAGTTAAGAATTTAGGACAATACCTTTAACAACTTCAGGTATCAAGGACTGGTCTGAAATAAAATTGGTCTCTGATTGTTTAACCCATTAAATGCTATTATCACCATATTATTTTTAAATAGTTAAACTTTAAAAAGTACTGCCATCATAACAATAGATAAATAAATTTTAAAAATTAATATTTGTTGCACAAAAAAAAAAAAAAAGGTTGCTTCTTTCTCATGTACCCCCCCCCCCCCCAAAAAAAACCCTAATCAATAAATGATATCGATTAAAAATTGTGACATTGAAAACTTGTCCCATGAAAGAATAAGCCCTTGTACAAGTGAATGGATGGGAAAAAAAAACGAGTTCTAGCTTCTGAAATGGATAAAATAAATGGTGTACTAAATGGGGCCACACCCGACTTATTTGAAATCTGCTAAATGTGATAAAATGATAAGGCTACTTTCACACTAGCGGCACGGACCTCCGACAGGTTGTTCAGTCGGGTGAACAGCCTGTCAGATCCGTCCTGCCGCTAGTGACCGTGTGCCCCCGGACTGCCGCTCCGTCCCCATTGACTATAATGGGGGGCTAGGGCGGAGGCTCGGCAGTGCACAGTGAGAGGCTGCCGGAATAAATGTCGGACATGTCGTAGTTTTATTCCGGCAGCCTCTCGCCGTGCCTCCGTCGGAACTCCGCCCCCATTATAGTCAATGGGGACGGAGCGGCACGTTCACTAGCGGCAGGACGGATCCGACAGGCTGTTCACCCGACGAAACAGCCTGCTGGAGGTCCGTGCCGCTAGTGTGAAAGTAGCCTAAATCGGATATCGCCATTTACGATCTGTGTTTACAGGCTGCAGCAGTGATGTAGCTGTATTCTCAAAATTGACGTTTTAAAATTGGAAAATCCCTCAGATAGCCACTAGGTGGCATGAAGTACTTGGGAATCCATACGCAAATATAGAAACAAGAAGACAAACAATTTAGTAGGTCAATAAAGCGCAAAATGTCATTTTAATGAGTGTTTATATCCAAATGGAAACCAAAGAAAGGAAAACCACAAGCTGATCCTGATGTGGCTGTAGTTAAATTGTGGAAGCTGTTAACAAGCATTAAGACACGTCCTCTGCTGGTCCTGTAGACCAGGATCCACCTCTCAGGACCTGTAAGCAAAGGCCCTAGTGACACTGGATCCCCAAATCACCAGATGTGACCTATCAACCGAATGTGACCTCTTCACCGTATGTGACCCCTTCACCAGATGTGACCTTTCCTGACTGCTATGAAATTACATCTTCACATTCAGATGTCATGTTTTCTTTTCTTTATCTCTGAAGAAGCTGCAATGTCATCACTTAACATCATCCATTTTGATGACATTACTGTAGGGTGACTTCAGCATCATCAAAAGACCTGACACCCAGAAGACCTCCACTGCCTATTTCTCATCTTCCCAGCTGCAGTGGAAAAACCATCTTCCGCTTGTTCCATGACCGTCCACTACAATAAATAACATTATAATACTCTTATGACTCGGGAGGTTTATTTTGCTCTTAGACTAAGAGGGTTGTCTGACTTAGGGGCCAACCAATGAATTCCTGCCATTCCAGCACCGTTCCTAAATGCTTCGGGTTCCCACTGGCCTGTGAATGGCTTGGTTGCATTACTGCTGTGGCAAATCACTGGACTCTGCGACCATATATGCTAGAACGGCACATCACCACTAGTGACCTGAACGTGACCACTGAGGCCAGTGACTGGCTGCAGCGACCACAGGACCAAGCCACTTCCAGTGTGGACTCAAAGTAGTTGGGGACGGTACCATGGCGCAGGAATAGTGGGACTGAGGAAGTATTTTTATTTTATTTAATGGGCATCCGAGGATTGTTTTGTTCGGCTTCTAGGCTGGACAGACCCTTTAATATGAAGAAAACATCAGAAAACAAGCCTATTATTTGCTGATGTAAGTGAATACAACTATAAAAGTGATCCACATCCACTTATATGAAAGTCCACTGCATCACTGGCACAAGGAGGATTGTCACAGGTTACTATGTATTAAAGGAACATACAGAAAAAATTGATAAATTATGACCTGAGTATAGGCCCATCAACATTTTAAACCCAGAAAACCCCTCAAAAGAGAATGGGATGGGTCACCACAGAAGTATTTTGTTTTGTTGCTGGATTTGGAAGACGGACCAGACCACAAGGCTGTCCAGTAAAAGAGCCTGTGTTGTGCTCGCAGAGAAGTGCACTGAAAACATCTATTGATAGCTCCAGGTATGGACATCAGAACAGGTCTTTATATTGAGGTGGACGTGCTGAGTCACACCCAGGCTGTTCACAAAGTGGTGTCTGAGAGGACAGAGGCTCAGACCACACTGCACACAGAGAGACGGCAACTGAAAGAACTGCTCGTCTGCCAGTATAGGAAGAACCCACTGCTTGAAGTGGTTGTTAGCTGGCAAGTGGTGGTGAGTGACACAAATTTGCAAAGTCACTGTCCTAGGGATCTAGTGAGAGGTTGGAGCAGTGACACCTAATGGATCCGCATCCGAGCTGCAAAAAACGCGGCTCAGATGCAGACCCAAACAACGTTTGTGTGCATAAGCCCTTACGCGTAGAAAATGGTCTAAATGTAAGACCGTTAGGAAGCGTTCTTACATTTAGAAGCAGCAGTGGATCCACCTAAGTTATTTGGAGGTTGGCGCCTTATACCTCTGGCGGATTCACTGCAATGTATAGGGCTTATTAAAACTATTCTGGGAAGGGACTGGTCAACCTCCAGGCTGTCAGGTTGAACCTGTGCAGATCTGGACAGAGGTGAGTGTCCCATGACACCAGGGTCTGTCGGGGAAGCCTCCAATAATGTCCCCGACTCATGTGAATGAGCTGGGTAAACCAGGATCTCTTGGGCCAAAACGGTATTGATGGCAATCACCGAGGCCTGATCCTGACGGATTTTCATCAATACCCTCGGTATCATGGAAAAAGGAGGGAAGATGTAAGCCAGCCTGAACCTTCACGGTATCAACAGAGCATCTATCGCCAGGGGGTTGTCCTCCCTGTAAAGTAAGCAGAACCTCTCACCTTGGCGTTAAACCTTGTTGCCATGAGGTCTACTTCTGGCAACCCCCACCTGAGGATTATCTGCCTGAAAATCTCCGGATGCAGGGACCATTCCATTGTCGGCAGACCGCGACTCAGACGATCCGCAATTAGGTTGCAGGAACCACGGATGAGGATGACAGACAGGTGGGAAAGGTTCAACTCTGCCCACCAAAGAATTACCCCGATCTCTGAAAGGAGGGGTAGAGATCTTGTGCCTCCCTGCTTGTTGATGTACAGGACCGCAGTCATGTTGTCTGACTGTACTCTCACAGCCCTGCCCCGAATTCGGGGGGCAAAGTGAAGGAGGGCTAGCCGGATGGCTCGAATCTTGCGGAGATTGGCAGAAAGTAGCCGCTCCTGAGGAGACCAAGTCCCTTGGACAAGGGAATAGTCTAGGTGAGCGCCCCAGCCTACTTGGGACGCATCTGTAGTCAATATGACCCAGAATGGCTGGGTTATAGACTTTCCCTCCGGGAGATGGAGCCACCATCTCAGGGAGGTTCGAGTTTGACAAGACGGGGAGCACAGGGAGTTTAGCCCGGCGGGGCTGCCATCCCACTTGGCAAGGACCTCTGACATCCACCACCACTGACATGAGCCCCAACATCTTCATGAGAGTCCTGATAGAGACTCGACGAGGAATAAATAGGAACCTTGCCAGGTCCCGAATCAGAGTTCTTTTTTCTGGAGTCAACTGGAGTGACATCCCAACTGAGTCTACTATGAAGCCTAGATAGGTTACTAAAGTCAACGGGCTCACATTCGACTTCTGCCAGTTGATGATCCACCCTAGGCGAAGCAGAAAAGAGATCGCTACATGAAGATGGCGGGAAAGAACTGGAACCGAGCAGACTATTAAGAGCCAATCGTCCAGATAAGGAATTACAGTCAGCCCTTGAAGCCTCAAAGCTGCCACCACCAAAACCACCACCTTGGTGAAGGTGATCGGAGCAGAGGAAATCCCGAAGGGTAAGGCAGCAAACTGAAGGTGCCTGAGGACCCCTGAGACCTGGACCGCGATCCTGAGATACCTCTGGGAGGCAGGCTGGATGGGGATGTGAAGATAGGCATCCTTGAGGTCCAGGGTAGCCATCACGTCCCCGGGGTTGAGGACGTGGATGACTGACTTGATAGTTTCCATACGAAACTTTACCTTCCTTTTAAATAGATTGAAAAATCTCAAATCGATAATCATCCGGAGGTCTCCGGATTTCTTGGGAACTAGAAAAAACGGAGAATAGATCCCTAAGCCCCGTTCTCCTGCCGGAACATCCTTCAGAGTGCCCTTGAGGATATAGTTCTGAATATAAGCCTCCAAAACTGCCTGTTTGGCAGGCAGGAGGCGCTGATTGACAATAAATCTGTCCGGAGGAGGGGACTTGAGGTTTATTAAGTAGCCCTCGGAAATGACTTTTAGGACCCAAGGGTACGGAATCTCCTGAGCCCAGACATCCTTGAACTGGGCGAGACGCCCCCCGACGGGCCCCAGGGGACAAAGAACGGGAACATTTTCGGGAAGGATGGCAGGAGTAACGGGGGTTAACCGAGAGCCTGCGAGAGGCCCATAGTCAGGAGGGCTTAGCCTCCTTTGCTCCTCTGCGAGGGCGCTTCGAAGATTTTCGCTGCGCCCCCAGTCTCTACGTGACCTAGACTGTTGGCCGGATCTACCGCCACGCTCCTGTCTGGCCCGACCCTGAAAGGGCTGCTGGGGAAGACTCTTCCCCTTTTTGTCAGAGAGATCTTCCATAATTTTATCCAGCTGAGCGCCGAACAGGCGGTCAGGCTCAAAAGGCAAACCACATATTGTATTTGGACGCATTATCCGCGACCCATGGCTTAAGCCATAAGGGCCTGCGGGCTGTGGAAAACTAAGGCCATCAACTTGGCTGCCAGCTTGAGCTGCAACTGTTCCGTATCGCACAGAAATTCCGTGGCTAAATTAACGGTCTTAAACGCGGCCAGGATATCGTCCTGGGACACTCTCTGGTCCACATCCGTCTGTATCTGGTTGAGACGGGAGCGCAGGAAGAGACTTCTGTAGCCACAATCGTGGTAGAGGCAGAGGCTGCAGTAGCCGAATAACCTCGCCTCAGAGTGCACTCTGCCCTCCAGTCAAGGGGGTCTTGCAGACTAGACCCATCGTCTGCTGGCACCAGAGTGCGTCTGGACAGTTTGGCAATAGCCATGTCCATCTTGGGAATGGAACCCCATGATTCCACCAAGGAGTTTGCCATGGGAAACATGGTCCTGAATTTTTTTGTCAGGACAGCGCCTTTTTCAGGCTTCTTCCATTCCATTCTCATAACGGAAAGGAGGGTCTCATCCGCCTTAAAGACACGCTGTGCCCGACCGGTGGGAACGGAGGACTCCCCGGTGTTAACATCATGGTCCCCCGACCTGAAGGACTTTAGCAATTTCTGGGTCTTTTCTGGTGGGAAAAAACAGGAAGTTAGCTCTTCTTCGTCCGAAGAGGTGGAGCCTAGAGAAATTGCAGCGGGCCTTTCCACGGGCGCAAAGGTCTCCATAGGGGCTTGAGTAGAGGTAGGAAGCCTCTCGTCCAGCAGGTTGACTACGCCCTTGATGGATTCATCCACATATCCCTTGACCCACGCATACATCTCTTGCATGGTGGGTTCCGTAGCCGACTGTGATCTACGGCACGTCTCGCACCTTGAGTAGGGACAAATGTCGTCCAGCAGTGTACTGCAATCAAAGCAGGACAAGTGCTTCCTCTTTGAGGCCGCTTTACGGGTCTCCGGGTCCTTAGGGGAAGCCATCGCTGAAAAAAAAAAGAAAGAATAAATCATTCTGAACAAATTGAAACCATCAGTTGAAGCATAAGCAGAGGCCCACCAAAGTAGCGTAGTAGCAAGACCGCAACAAATAACCGCACAAAATGGAGAAAGTGCAAAGTACTAATGGTCTCTGGGAGCTAGCTCAGAAAGCGTGTGCTGCCAGAGAAAGAATGAGACAGAAGGAGCTTTAAATGCCACAGGGCGGAGCTCCCGCCCCCATGTGGATCTAATCGTAAGATTGAATTTTCCCACAAAAAAAAAAAAGCCTAAGTTAAGGCTGAGAACTACCCCCCCATCCTGAAGCCAGAATCCAATTCCACTGGATTCCGGCAAAGAAAAAGCTCATACTCGGCGAGAGCCGAGAACCGGAAGTGACGCCGGGAAAGACACCGACGTCACTTCCGGTGATGGCAGCGCCCATCGGAGACGCAGTGAAACGCCGCGCCGGGCGACAGCAAGAGGAGAGGGGAGGTAAGCAGGACAAAACAACCCCCGCAAGAGGGGTAAAATAAAAAAATACAGCAGAAATAGGCGGTGGATTTTGGGAAAAAAAACACCAGCACAAAAGATAAATACTTCCCCTAAAACAGAGGGGAACCGCCAGTCCACCTGGCCGGAGGACAGAAAAGAACACAATGGGCTGGGGGGTGTCCCCTCCTTTTGTAGGGGTGTAAATCTTTATTATTGGTTCTTGGGCTCATTAAAATTCCGCCGGTCCTACCAGCCCACGGGGGGTAGTTAACCCCATCTGTGCTGCTGGTAGGACATAAGGGAAGAGTCAAATCTACCTGAGAACAGTGATGACCAGTGATGGCCAGTTCGCAGTGTTCGACGACGAACACATGCGATCTGCCATCTTTATTCCCAAGTCCGGCGATGCAGAGGTAAGTCCTTACCTGTGCCTGAGCCACTCTGAAACACATGCGGTTTCACCGTGAACAGGCAGTTCTGAGAACAGCCCGATGAAGGCTGTTCTTGGAACTGCCTGCTCCCGGTGACCGCATGTGTTTCAGAGCGGCTCGCGGCACAGGTAAGGACTTACCTCTGCATCGCCGGACTTGGGAATAAAGAGGGCAGATCGCATGTGTTCGTCAGCGAACACTGCAAACTGGTCATCACTGCCTGAGAAGAGTCCTGGTTATTATAATCTCCTGCTCTCTGCCCATCTGCTGATGATTGGCAGTTCTCTCCTAGAGCGAAAGGGAGAAAACTAGGTAGAAGACTGTCAGCCATCAGCAGGTGGGCAGGAGAGCAGGACTTCATGAGAAAACCAGGACTCTTCTCAGGTGGCCGTGACTCTATTCCAGGCTCAGTCTGCAATGATTGTGATGTTGGTTCTCGGCAACCACTTACTTTTAACTTATAAATGACAGACCGCTGAAATCAACTCACCTGCAGGGCCGTTTCTAGTGGCGGGTGGGCCGGGCCGGGCGGCCGCCCGGGCGCTGTCAGAAGGGGGGCGCCGGCAGGGGCGCCCTCTTGTCGTTTCTCTGCCGTGCGCCCTGGCTCCCTCCCTCTGAGATCTCGCCTGCCCTGCGCCTGAGTGCCGAGTCCTCTTCAGACAGTGCCCGTACGTACTACCGAGTCCAGTCACTCAGCTCCGGTACGTGCGGGCGGCACTTACTGACGTCACGCGCCTGCTCCTCCCACTAGGCGGCGCAGGCGCGTGACGTACAGTGAGTGAGTGAGCGCCGCACTGCCTGCCTGTTACCGTCCTCCCTGAGCCCCTGAGCAGTGCTGATGCTGAAAAGCATTAATTACAATGGAGGGCGGGGGCCACTGTGGGAGACATGAAAATGGGGGCCACTGTCACTGTGGGGTACATTAAGTTTAATAAGGATCACTATGGACATTATTTAGAATGGAGGCTGCTGTTGGTGTCATTACTCATTATAACTGTATAATGTCTGATAGGCCTAGTCCTGAGCTGAGTTATAGTACCCTGCCCATGCCCTGTATAATAATGTACCCATCCCTGATACCCCTTAGTTATATTACCCCGCTGGGTAAATTATTATACAGGGCAGGGTAATATAACTCAGGACTAGGCCTATCAGACATTATAGTTATAATGAGTAATGACACCCACAGCAGCTTCCATTCTAAATAATGTCCATAGTGATCCTTATTAAAAATAATGTTCCCCCACAGGCAGGCTCTGCGGGCGGCGCTCACTCACTGTACGTCATGCCCCGCGTGACGTACAGTGAGTGAGGTGAGCACTGCCGCCCGCACTACCTGCCTGTTACCGCCCGCCCGGAACAGTGCTGAGAAAGAAGCCTGCTGTGAGTGAGAGCCTGAGTCTGTGGGACAGTGCGTCACTGTGACCGTCCGTGCAATGTGGTTGAACATTTTTTACAATGTATTTCATTGAGCAGTTTTGAAGGGGGGGAGTTTTTTTGACACTCGCCCTGAGAGAAATTTTACCTAGAAACTGCACTGCTCACCTGTCTCTACTTTATACTGCCGTTAGTATGGGTAGCATAAAATTGATATCAGGTTCCCTTTAAGTACTGCAAAAAGAGAATAAAGACCTGCAGAAGATAGTACAATAACGTGAAACTAATGGAGCCATGCACTGCAAGTAAAATAGTGTTATGTGGTATGTATATAATGGTACCAAAAAGTGCAAATAACAGCACCAGACCAGCAGTGCTAAATATACTGTAAACACAGCTATACACTGTACATGTAATATCAGCATGCCAAACATATCCACAGAACTATATTTACCTGGCAGAGGCCAAGAAGTGAGTATACATCAGAATACCTTTTATGTTGTGGCATGGAATAATAAACTAGATTACACTATTCCATACAGAAGTATACAAAAAAGATACACGATGCAGTATACATTTTCTATTAATGACTTATTCGACCACATAGCTATCCAGTGGAGTATCTCACAGCCTCCAGTCAGAGGTGCATGGTATGTGGGGGGATGCTCCTGATAATGTATGCTGTTAATCAATGCAATTAAAAATATGTCTTACAGTTAAACTTCTATGACAAACCTCAGCTGCTGCAGAACCTCACTTTACACACATCACCTGCTGCCATACCTCATAATGCACACTTCAGCTGCTGCAAAACATCATAGTATACCCCTCAGCTGCTGCAGAACATTACAATACACCCCTCAGCTGCTGCAGAACATCTCAATACACCCCTCAGCTGCTGCAGAACATCACAGTATACCCCTCAGCTGCTGCAGAACATCACAGTACACCCCTCAGCTGCTGCAGAACATCACAGTATACCCCTCAGCTGCTGCAGAACATCACAGTACACCCCTCAGCTGCTGCAGAACATCACAATACACCCCTCAGCTGCTGCAGAACATCACAGTAAGCCCCTCAGCTGCTTCAGAACATCATAGTATACCCCTCAGCTGCTGCAGAACATCACAATACACACCTCAGCTGCTGCATAACCTCATAATACACACCGCAGCTGCTGCAGAACCTCATTATACACCTCTCAGCTGCTGCAGAACCTCATTATACACATCTCAGCTGCTGCAGAACCTCTCCTAGCAGTAAATGGAAGGTGGCCGCACTTGTGCGGTGCGCCCTCATTCACTTTGAGTTTCCCGTTCTAAAGATGAGCAGGTCCCGGAGGTGGGACCCATGCCTATTTGACATTGGTAACATATCCTAGCGATGTACCACCAGTGTTTCGCATGCGACAACCCCTTTAAGGGTGTTTCCTACTTACCTCAAAATTTGAAGGTGGGGCATCTCTCTTTTCCAGTTTGAACACAGGACCCTCCTCAATAACCTTAGAATTCCCCAATAGGGTACATGAAATTGATTTTCTAAACTTGTCCCTTCCAGACATATCTGTCTTCTTAGTAAATACTTACATTCCCAGTGAAATAACTATAGATCATCTTTTCATGTTTTTCCTCTATTATTCTTCCTGGAATGCATGAATAATTTGACAATTGTGTGTCACACTCTAGTGTGGGAGGGAAACCCCACACCGAACCTAGGAGGGAAAGGGAAGGAACACTTCCTAGTGAAAACCCTAACCAAAGCCCTGAATGGCTACCAGTATGAACAGACCCCAAAGGTAGGTGAGTTCATACCTAAAGTCCTATCTAACCCTAAAGGACCCTGGTACTAATGACAGGAATGAGACATCCTGTTCCTCCAAAAGGAAGGATGAACGGGAGTCTCACTAAGGCCTAATACAAAACAACAAGGAAATGCAACACACAGAAAAGCCAAAATACAAAAGGTAAAGGCAACACGTAACTTCCAAGAAGCTATGGCAGCACCAGGAACTCAGCCAAGATCCAAACACCAGCTACCCACAGGTCCAACTGAAGCTATAAACCGCACAGCATTGTGGGAAAAACAACTATAATTAGGGAAAGCTAAATGACCACAATATCAACACCTGGAGGTTAAGGATGTGGCCAGTACCAGAAACAACACAGACTCCTACTAATTCCACAAGGTAAACATGTCAAATCAAACCACGTGTTGCCAGTCTCAAAGATCTCCTGCCACTCACTGTCGCTGGGACGTCCGTATGTCTAGGTACGTCCATGACGCTGTGTGTCACCATGTTATGTTACTCAGTGGCATATTAACTAGACCATAAAACATGGGCCCCATCCCCCACTTTTTCACTGCCACTCATCCATGCTGTGACTATAGTCAATACCACATTTCTGTGCTAGTATTGACAACTGGATGTTACCATTCTCCTGTGACCCTACACACTGACAGTGTCCCATCATATATGACAGTATCTGACAGCATAGACAAGGAGAATGGTAACATAAACCTGTCCATTAGGCCCAGAATATACTGAGTATTTGTGTTTATTTGTGTGGAATACAAGTATTTATTAAAACAGACGCTTCAGGAGGGGTGACAACAAAGTGACTCAAAGGTGACTTTTTCTCTTCTATTTTCTTCTCTTCCAGCCCAGACAGCCATGACAACATCTCCTGACGACTGCAAAGTGTCCTGCCCATATATTATTAGCCTCTTGCTACTGCAGCCATCGCTAGCCTCTATAGCAACACAAATAAATGCTGACCCCTGAAATAAATACGGGAATAAATAGAAACCCCACAAAAAAAAATACAGATCCTAGTCCCATAAACTATATACATGGGGCAGATATGCTGCAGAATTTTACAATAGCAGTAAAGAAGATGAGATTTTAGACTATGGATTCATCCTTAGGGTACTTTCACACTTGCGGCAGAGTGATCCGGCAAGCAATTCCGTCGCGGGCAATCTGCATGCAAACGGACAGCATTTGTAGATGGATCCGGATGCGGATCCGTCTCACAAATGCATTGAAAGAACGGATCCGTCTGTCCGTTTGTCATACGGACAAACGGATACGTTTCTATTTGTTTTTTAACATTTTTACCAGTCTGCGCATGTGCAGATCGGAAGGCCAGATCCGGCGTTCCGGTATTTTTATAATGCCGGATCCGACACTAATACATTCCTATGGAAAGAAATGCCGGATCCAGCATTCCGGCAAGTGTTCAGTTTTTTGGGCTGGAGATAAAACCGTAGCATGCTGCAGTATTATCTCCGTCCTGAACAGTCAAAAAGACTGAACTGAAGACATCCTGATGCATCCTGAACGGATTGCTCTCCATTCAGAATGTATGGGGATAAGACTGATCAGTTCTTTTCCGGTATTGAGCCCCTAGGACAGAACTCTATGCCGGAAAAGAAAAACGCTAGTGTGAAAGTACCCTTACGGTTCCCAGAACAGACCTTCCCATAACAAATACAGACCCAAGAACAGACCTGAACCAGACCCCCTAAATAAATATAAACCCCCAAAACAGTGTGCATGAAATCTCGGGCCAGGGATCATTGCAGAAGATATTAAAATATTAATTGCAGAATGGACAGCACGGTGGCTCAGTGGTTAGCACTGGTGTCTTGGAGCGCTGGGGTCCTGGGTTTGAATCTGAGCAAGGACAACATCTGCATGGAGTTTGTATGTTCTCCCCATGCAGGGACGTAGCTAAAGGCTCATGGGCCCTGGTACAAGAGTTCAGCTTGGGCCCCCTCAGTGCCTTATGGCAAGGGGCAGGAGTGCACCTAGCCTTTCTGCTGCCTGAGGCAAAAATTTAAGTGTCCCCCCCATGCCAAATTCTCAACCTAACCCATTCCCTCCAGTCCTACTGTTGTCCTCTTTTTACTACTGATGACCTATCCTCAAGATATCAGACCAGCGGGCATCTCCCGACACCCCCACCTTTGAGCTGTTTAAAGAGAGGGCAGTGCTGATATGAGAGCTGCTTTCTCTTCTCTGTTCACCTGCTGGCCGCAGCAATTGCAGTGGTGAGCAGGAAAACAGAGCAGAGAAGGCATCGCTGATATGAAAAAATAGCGGACAACCCCTTTGAAGACATACTTGGAAAACATTACATACAGCGCTACAGAACATACAGGGTCATACAGCCCCACATGTACCTCTTCCATCCAGTGACTTCTCTTCTCTGATGTAGATATTCTCTTTCCTCATCTTCTCCTTTCAGACTAGACCGCCATGATGATTTATTTTAGCCGCGTCTTGTCTCTGCAGAGTTTAACAAACAGACATCTTGCTTTCCTACTTTTTAATCATCCTCACCTTCTCAACACCCCATCCTGCCCCAATACTATACTGCAATAACAGTCCTCCTGAAAATACTGGTACCATGCAGATAGTGTGCCAGTACAAAAAATACCCCCTTACCTTTCAGATCAGACCCCCATATCAAACCCCCAGATGAGGCCCCCCCCTACATCTCAGACCAGACGCCCTTTAGACCTCTGTCAGACCCCATATCAGACCTCCATGTCAGACCCCGCTCCAATGTAAGACCTCAGATAAGCCCCCTGATAAACCTCCAGACCTCCATATAAGACCCCTATTAAACCTCCAGAACCCAATTAGACCTCCAGACACCCAATCAGACCCCCATTAGACCTCTCTAGATCCCCAGTCAGACCCTTTAGACCCCCAGTCAGACCCCAATCAGACCCTCAGCCAGACCCCCAATCAGACCCTCCAGACCACCATTAGACCTCAGACCAGACCTCCAGACCCTCATTAGACCTCCAAACCCCCATATCGGACCCCCATTAGACCTCCAGACACCCAATCAGACCCCCATTAGACCCCTAGACCCCCCAAGTGGACCCCCATTAGACCTCCAGACCCTCAATCAGACCCCCATTAGACCTCCAGACACCCATTAGACTTCTCTAGACCCCCAGTCAGACCCTTTAGACCCTCAATCAGACCCTTCACACCCTCAATCAGACCCTTGAGGCCCCAAACCATACCGTTCAAACCCCCAATCAGGCCCCTCATCAGACCCTTCAGACCCCCAATCAGACCTCAGATCAGACTATAAAATAAATAAACAAACTTACCTCTCCTGCTATGCCAATCCTCTTCCGGACAGGCTGTCTCCTGGGCTCTCATCTCTTCCCAGTTCCCGCGCTGCAGTCACCTGACCTCCTGCAGCGTCAGGTCAGAGTGCGCTCTGTACATCCTGATACTGCAGGCAGCCAAGGCACAGCAGCGTGGGCCCCGGGAAGAGCGAGCAGGAGGAGGGGTAAGTACTGGACAGCGCTCACAGCGCTTCCCTCCCCCTCCTCCTGCAGACTAGTGAGCTCTTCCATAATGGAAGCGCTCGCTAGTATTCCCTTTATAAGGTGCACTGCATCTTATAAAGGGAAATATACAGCAGCACTGGCAAGGGGCCCGGTCGCAACGGTGACCGCTGCGACCCCTATAGTTACGCCATGTTTGTGTGGGTTTTCTCAGAGTATTCCAGTTTCCTCCCACACTCCAAAGACATACTGATAGGGAAATTAGATTTTGGGAGCCCCATTGGGGACAGCTTGATGCTAATGTCTGTAAAGCGCTTCAGAATATAGTAGCGCTATATAAGTGTGTGTAATGTATAAAAAATCTGAGCAAAAGTCCAAGGAGCAGTCATCTCTACATGTACAGTGTAATGTTATCTATCAATAGTAATGTACAGTATGTGGAAGGAAATAGAGCGACACCTTGTGGTAAGAATAGGTTTTACACAACCTCATTAAAGAGCTGTTCAGCAGGTACCTTACTATATAGTGTATGCTTACTATGAAGCAAAATAATGGGGTCTTGTGTTTTCCTAGGAGGGAGCAGCATTTGTTGAGCGGGCAGTCAGCTGCATTCATTGTATAGTCCTGCATGGACACTGCTGCTGGCATCATGTGTCCTGGAATAGAGCCTACTACAGCTCAGCAATAGATCAGAAATTCAGAGATAAGGCTCTATATAGAAGCAGTAGTCATTTAGGGGCCCTAGTGCCAGCAGGGGTCCAAAGACCTGTCTCATCGACATATGAGCACAGTAATATTATAACAGGTACATGCTAGGGGTAAGTTACATGGCGGTGGGAGCTATTAGAGATTTTGCAGCCTTAAGTTATGTCTCTGAAGTCTTGAAAATGAAACAGCTCAGCTATTTTCGGCAGCCCCAGAGAAATGAATGGAGGGCAGCTGCGCATGCGCAGCGTGCCCTCTGTTCATTTCCCAGCTCCGTTGTCATTGTAGGTGCAGGTCCCAGAGGGACCCGCAGCTATCAGACAATGGGGGCATATCCTAGCGGTATGCCCCCATTGTCTGAGATGGCAAAACCCCTTTAATACAGACCCCAGACTAGATTACCCCTAAGTACAGACGCAAGACCAGACTATGTCCAAAATGCAGACCCGAGACCAGACTATGTCCAAAATGCAGACCCGAGACCAGACTATGTCCAAAATGCAGACCCTAGACCAGACTATGTCCAAAATGCAGACCCTAGACCAGACTATGTCCAAAATGCAGACCCTAGACCAGACTATGTCCAAAATGCAGACCCTAGACCAGACTATGTCCAAAATGCAGACCCAAGACCAGACTATGTCCAAAATGCAGACCCGAGACCAGACTATGTCCAAAATGCAGACCCGAGACCAGACTATGTCCAAAATGCAGACCCGAGACCAGACTATGTCCAAAATGCAGACCCTAGACCAGACTATGTCCAAAATGCAGACCCTAGACCAGACTATGTCCAAAATGCAGACCCAAGACCAGACTATGTCCAAAATGCAGACCCAAGACCAGACTATGTCCAAAATGCAGACCCAAGACCAGACTATGTCCAAAATGCAGACCCAAGACCAGACTATCTCCAAAATGCAGACCCAAGACCAGACTATCTCCAAAATGCAGACCCAAGACCAAATATACATTTACTCACCTCTCCCCATTACTGCAGTCCTCTTTACTCCTGGGTGCTCCTGATGAGACCTCATCAACTGCAGAACCCAGAGTTGAAGGAGTTTTGCCTGCTCTTCCCGAGAGTCCAGGACAATCCAGGAGAGCTGATAAATATGGTTTATATATACATTCAACATGATTTAATACAGTATGCTCGACTGGATGCTGATACTGAGGTTTCCCTATAGCTACATACCAATAGAGATCCGAATATTCAGATTCATACAGTATATATACAGAGATCTGTTTAAAAATGGCTTACAAGAAAGCACTGTATTTATTATAGCTTGTACTGCAACATGCTGGAAAGTTCTTTATTTTCTGATGCAAAGCATATGGAGCAAGACAAAATCCATATACAATACAGGAAGCCATACAGTGCTCAATCTGTGCACCTCCACTTCTACCGATCTGATAGAGTTGTATTTTTAGATAGCTGTGTGCATGGTGCCTTATAGACTCAGGGTTGGAGAATGTCATTTATACAGATGCACACACCCATGTTCGCAAAAATATAGCTGTATGCAATGATCTCGCGACTCATGTCTTTGACAGTCCCACCACTCATGTACATGTTACAAAGTCTGTACCGATTCAGCTCCTAATTTATCTTTAGGACAGTCAGAGGTTGGTTTTTCTTTACCTAGGTGTAAACCCCTATATACACACACCTTATTAAATGATACCATTCTGGCAGCAGTCCCTAGAGAGAAAGTACTGTATATTGTGTAATGATTCAGTTCAATGCATAGGATATAAGCTCCCTCTACTGGTGACTGTAGGCAACAAGAATTTTACCAATTAAGTCTGTGTTGGTTGATTTGGAGTCCTATATCAGAGCTAAAGCTGGACATCAGGGGTGTACACAGATATCGTGGGACCCCACAGCAAACCTTAGTACGCCCGCCCTCCACAAGTCTGCTAGATTTCTCCCCGAATTTCTTATATGGAGGAATTTTTTTAAGGTGAGCTCAGTGCATAGGAATGTATACAACTAAGGCCTCTTGCACACGACGCTGGTTGGGCCCGTGCTGCGGACCACAAATTGCGGTCCGCAATGCACAGGCACCGACTTTCTGGGGCAGTCGCATGCGGATCACGGACCCATTCGCTTGAATGGGTCCGCGATCCGTCCTTTCCGCAAAAAGATAGAACAAGTACTATTTTTTTAAGGAACGGTAGCACAGAACAGAACCCCACGGAAGCACTCCGTAGTGCTTCCGTGGGGTTCCGTTCCGTGCTTCCGTTTCGTTCCGCACCGCATTTCCAGATTTGCGGACCCATTCAAGTGAATGGGTCCGCATCCGCGATGCGGAATGCACACGGCTGGTGCCCCATGTATTGCGGAACCGCAATACGGCCGCGGGAGCGGTATGGCCGTGTAAAGGAGGCCTAACAGTGAATACAATGGTAGCTGTAAACATCTCTTTGCACTGAGCTCTCTCTACTGACAGCTCCATAAAAATGCAATGTTTTCATGTCTGAAGGCACCCCTCCTCTTGGGACCACTAGAAGTCATGCGGTCTGCCTCCATCGAAAGTACGCCACAGCCGGCTGCCACAGAAGAATGAAACTAGCCGATCAGTCATCTGTGGATCCTACCAGCAAGATGACATACTAAACTGACTGAGAAAGTATTTTAAAAAAAACACTGACTCCCTGCTTTTGGGGAGATGGCAGTACCCTGTGCCTCCATAAATGGTCAGTTAATAGAGAGAGGGGCCCCTTCGGTGCTACGGTTAGGGCAGTTGTGCACTCCTCAGTAATATGGTGCTGGGGAGTATCAGCTTCAGCCACCATGATTGATAGGAACAGCGAGTGTGCCAGTCTCAGTGACCAGTGTGGGGGGCACTGATGTGTTGCAACGCTGCGTCATCCACGTGAGTTAAGACTGGTAAGTAGGGTGGGGCTCGTTTCCCGCCAGTCAGGTGTTAAGAGAGCAGAAAACCCAAAGTAACCTGAAATGGAGGAACCTTTATCTAAGGGCTCATGTCATGCACACGACCGTATGTATCTTGCAGTCTGAAAAAACGGATCCACTAAAAATACAGATGACATCCGTGTGAATTCCATATTTTGCGGAACGGAACAGCTGGCCCCTAATAGAACAGTACTATCCTTGTCCGTAATGCGGACGGAAATACAGACATACAGAAACGGAGTAACTTCTTTTTTTTTTGCAGAACCATCCTGCAGCAAAACAACCCCACAACATGATGCTGCCACCCTCGTGTTTCACAGTTGGGATGGTGTTCTTAGGCTTCCAAGCTTCTCCCTTTTTCCTCCAAACGTAATGATGGTCATTATGGCCAAAAAATTAAATTTTAGTTTCGTCAGACCACAGGACATGTCTCCCAAAAATGTTTATGTTTCTTTTGGAGTAATGGCTTCTTCCTGGCAGAGTAGCCTTTCAGCCCATGTTGATACAGCACTCATTCACTGTGGATATTGACACAATCTTACCAGCTTCCACCATCATCTTCACAAGGTCTTCTGCCTTTGTTCTTGGGTTGATATGCACATGTCGGACCAAAGCACGTTCATCTCTGGGACACAGAACCCGTCTCCTTCCTGAGCGGTATGATGGACGGACATTCCCATCTTATTTGTACTTGCGTATAATTGTTTGTACAGATGAACGAGGCACCTTCAGGTATCTTGAAATTGAACCCAAGGTTGAGCCAAACTTGTGCAAGTCCACAATTCTCTTTCTGATATATTGGCTGTTTTTTTTAGACTTTCCCATGATGCTACACAAAGAAGCAGTGTGTCTCAGGTGTACATTTAAATACATCCACAGGTGTGTCTCTAATCACCAACCTAACAGAAGCTTCCAAACACATGACATCATCATATGGGCGGTCCAGCATTATTTAAAGGCATAGTAATCTTAGTGTATGTACAATTTTGACATTGCAGAAAGTAATAAAAATGCCTTAAAACATTCTCTCTCATTATTCTGGCATTTGGCAAATAATAATAATAATTAGGGTAATCCTAATTGACCAAAAACAGGAAAGGTTTATTCTGATTTCATGTCAGATATTGAGAAAAACATGTATATGTCTATTTTTAGACAGTATATGTAAACTTCTGGTTTCAACTGTAGATACTGATGTCTATCCTTAGGATAAACCATCAATATCATATTGGTGGGGGTCTGACACCCAGCACCCCCATCAATCAGCTGTTTTGGAGCTGGAAGCACAAGTTTCCATCCACTGTGTAGTGCTGGTGTATGCAAACTCATCTGCCATTCAAGCTGGCTTTGGAGATAACCACTTCCCACTGGTGTCTATTTCCTTGACTTAAAGGCTATGTACACCTTTGGAGCCATTTTTTTATTATTGCATTTTACTCATTTTGAGCTATAAATATATTTTTTCAGTTGGTCTTTATTAAAAATTTGGAACCCTTATTAGGCAATAGAATTGCGAAGGTCCTTCAGTCTCGACATACACACTAGGTGCTGTGGAGGTCACTATTAAGGGGGCGGGCTCTTGTGGCAATCACTGTTAAGGAGAGGGGGTACTGTGGAGGTCACTAATTAAAAGGGTGGCCACTGTGGAGGTCACTGTTAAAGGTGCGGGCGCTGTAGAGGTTACTGTTAAAAGGGCGGGCACTGTGGAGGATATTGTAAGGGGGCAGGTGAGTATGGAGGTCACTATTAAAGGGGCAGCCGCTGTGGAGGCCA
This sequence comes from Bufo gargarizans, assembly GCF_014858855.1. Taxonomy (NCBI): domain Eukaryota; kingdom Metazoa; phylum Chordata; class Amphibia; order Anura; family Bufonidae; genus Bufo; species Bufo gargarizans. Next base: position 69,064,826 of record NC_058080.1, read on the forward strand.
CTGTTAAGGCAGCAGGGTACTGTGTAGGTCACTGTTAAGGGAGTGGGGTACTGTGGAGGTCATTGTAAGGGAGAGGAGTACTGTGGAAGTCACTGTTAAAGGGGCGGGCGCTGTGAAGGTCTCTGTCAAGGGTGCAGGGAATGGTGGTGGTCACTGTTAAGGGGAAGGGGTGCTGTGAAGGTCACTTAAAAAAGGACCTTTCACTGCTCCTGACATCCCTATTTGAATTGCTTCATGCATTCCCCACGTACTAACAATTCTGGAGCATCTATTCTTATGAGGAAGACAAAAAAAAAACCTGTGAGGTAGAAGCCAATTTTCCCCCACTTTAGGGGAATAAAAAATTCCTTCCCGACTCTAATCAGGCAATCAGAATAACTCCCTGGATCAACGACCCCTCTCTAGTAGCTATAGCCTGTAATATTATTACACTCCAGAAATACATCCAGGGCCCTCTTGAATTCCTTTATTGTATTCACCATCACCACCTCCTCAGGCAGAGAGCTCCATAGTCTCACTGCTCTTACCGTAAAGTACAAACCTTCTTTCCTCCTCATCACAGTCCTGGGAATGAATAGATGATGGGAGAGATCTTTGTACTGAACCCTGATATATTTATACATCGTAATTAGATCTCCCCTCAGTCATCTTTTTTCTAAAGTGAATAACCCTAATTTTAATAATCTTTCAGGGTACTGTAGTTGCCCCATTCCAGTTATTACTTCAGTTGCCCTCCTCTGGACCTTCTCCAGCTCTGCTATGTCTGCCTTGTTCACTGGAGCCCAGAACTGTACACAGTACTCCATGTGTGGTCTGACTAGCGATTTGTAAAGTGGTAGGACTATGTTCTCATCACGGGCATCTATGCCCCTTTTGATGCAACCCATTATCTTATTGGCCTTGGCAGCAGCTGCCTGACACTGTTTTTTGCAGCTTAGTTTGCTGTTTATTAAAATTCCTAGATCCTTTTCCATGTCAGTGTTACCCAGTGTTTTACTATTTAGTATGTACCGGTGACTTGCATTATTCCTTCCCATGTGCATAACTTTACATTTGTCAGTGTTTCTCATCTGCCACTTATCTGCCCAAGCCTCCAATCTTTCCAGATCCCTCTGTAGTAGTATACTGTCCTCTTCTATGTTAATTACTTTACACAGTTTAGTGTCATCTGCGAAAATTGATATTTTACTATGCAAGCCTTCTACAAGATCATTAATAAATATATTGAAGAGAATAGGGCCCAATACTGACCCTGAGGTACCGCACTAGTGACTGACCCAATCTGAGTGTGTACCATTAATAACCACCCTCTGTTTTCTATTACTGAGCCAGTTACTTACCCACATACAGACATTTTCTCCCGGTCCGAGCATTCTCATTTTTTATACTAACCTTTTATGTGGTACAGTGTCAAATGCTTTAGAGAAGTCCAGATATACGACATCCATTGATTCACCGCTGTCAAGTCTAGAACTTACCTCCTCATAGAAACTGATTAAATTAGTTTGGCAGGACCGATCTATCATGAAGCCATGCTGATATGGCGTTATTTGCTTATTTCTGTTTAGATGCTCTAACATAGCATCTCTCAGAAAACCTTCAAACAGTTTACCCACAACAGATGTTAAACTTGCCGGCCTATAGTTTCCAGACTCTGTTTTTGGACCCTTTTTGAATATTGGCACCACATTTGCTATGCTCCAATCCTGTGGGACATTCCCTGTCAGTATAGAGTCTGCAAATATCAGAAATAAGGGTCTGGCTATGACATTACTTAATTCCCTTAGGATACAGGGGTGTATGCCATCTGGTTCCGGCGATTTATCTATTTTAATCTTTTTAAGTCGCTGATGTACGTCTTCCTGGGTCAGACAAGACACTTTTAATGGGGAATTTATTTTTACATTCTGCATGTCATCTGACAGTTTATTTTCCTCAGTGAACACATTGGAGAAAAAAATATTTAACAGCTTTGCTTTCTCCTCGTCGCTCTCTGCGACTCCCCCCTCATTACTCTTTAAAGGGCTGACACCTTCAGATTTATACTTTTTAACATTTATATAATTGAAGAACATTTTAGGGTTAGTTTTACTCTCTTTGGCAATTAATCTCTCGGTCTCTAGTTTGGCCGCTTTTATTTCTACTAGAAGTTATAATTGAATTGCTATTAGCCTTCAGTAAGGGTACAGAGGGGTGGTAACCAGTTGGGGGTGTGTACCTGCACAGTCTGCAATTGGCAGCACTGATTGAATAGAGTGAGTCTGTGCAGGTACACCCCCCCCCCCCCAACTGGTTACCATCTGTACCCTTACTAAAAGCTAATAGCAATTCATTCATAACTTCTAGTAGAAATAATAAAGGAATAGTACAACATAAGAATAGATGTTCCAGAATTATTACATGGGGAATGCATAAAGCTATTAAAACAGGCATGTCAGGAGTGGTGAAATGTCCTCTTTAAAGGGAGCAGGTTACTGTTGAGGTCACTGTTAAGGAGGTGAGGTAATGTGAAGGTTACTGTTAAAGGGGCCACGCTGTGGAAGTCACTGTTAAGGGGGCAGGGCACTGTGGAGTTCACTGTTAAGGGGGTGGGGTGCTGTGGAGCGCACCTTTAAAGGGGCGGGGTGGTGTGAGGGGGGTCACTGTTAAGGGGGTGGGCTGCCGTGGAGGTCACAGTTAAGGGGGCAGGGTGCTGTGGAGGTCAATGTTAAGGGGTGGGACCCTGTGGAGGTCACTGTTAAGGGGTAGATCACTGTGGAGGGTCACTGTTAAGGGGGCAGACCACTGTGGAGGTCTTTGTTAGGAGGACAGGTGTGGTACTGTGGAGGTCACAATTTAAGGGGGTGGGGTACTGTGGGGAGGTCATTTTTTTGAAGGGGTGGGGTACTGTGGAGGTCACTGTTAAGGGGCGGGGTGCTGTGGAACTCACTATTAAGGGGGCGAGGTACTGTAGAGGTCATTGTTATGGGGGAAACTGTGGATATCTTTTAACAACACACACAAACATTAAATGAAATAGATGAAATATACCCGTGTGAAGCCGGGTCATCCTGCTAGTTTTTAATAAAGACTAATTGGAAAAATGATTTTTAGCTAAAAATAAGTAAAATACAATCATAACAAAAACCTGTTAAAATCAGACTTTATTGATGATATAGGGGGTTCAGCCCTGAGAATAATTCCACTAATGGGCCCAAGGAACCCCAGTCTGACAGGGCTATGACACATGTACAAATCTGCGTGTGTCCATAGTACAGAAGTTTTTGGTAGTTTTTGGTTATTACAGTATCTGTATACATTATAAATTAAAAATGTTCTTCGAGTGTGATTCCATTATGTCCTCTGGGTGATGTAGTGCCTCCATCTGCCCTTCATTGTCCACTTTACAGTGTTTGTCCTCACATTATGAAGTCAGACAACGGCTGCTCACAGGCTTTAATTAAAGGGGAGGGAGGGAACCAATCTGGCCAGCAGCAGTTCTCCCATGGGGCAAACAATCAGTTTAGCTTCAGTTAGGGCGATGAATCAGGACTGGATCTCCAGAGGGGCCGCCTTCGCTTGGCCTATTGATGCTATAAACAATCTGTCAAGTGAGATGTCAGCGCAGCCCCCGCTAAAGGTCAATGGATATTGTTTGCATCGGGAACACAAGCAGAAAGTAAAGCACCTGCCAATGGATTGCAATTGAAGAATTGCTGGCTTGTGAATTTTTTATGAGTTGTGCAAACATTGGGAATTTTAATTTTTTTGAGAATGTTTTCAGGCGTTTAAAGGGAGTCTTTCACCTAAACTGATGATTATACTGTAGAACACTAACACCATTATCAGCATTATAGTCCCCATATTGGAATGCTACTTACCGTATAGCTGTCCGTCGCTTATTTTCTTCAGAAACACTTTTATTCAATATGCAAATTAGGTCTGAAGGTGCCCAGGGGCGGCGTTCAAGTGGCCGGTGCCCAGGCTCTTCGTCGCTATTCATATGAAACCCCTCCTCTTTCACCCCTCTGGCCCGCCCTAGGTTCTTCAGAAATCCAGCGCCAGCGCCGTTCGCCACGCCTGCGCACTTCATTTCCCATTCCGGCACATGCACATTAAACGCTCTTGTGCCTCTGCCCATAATGGGGAATGAAGTGCGCAGGCACTGCGAATCTTGTGAACGCTGGCGCTGGATTTCTGAAGAACCTAGGGCGGGCCAGAGGGGTAAAGTGCTGTCTACATGCATGCCATCATTGCCAACCAATCAGTAGCCTCAGCAGTGGCAGCAGTCACGTGCTGTGCCTGCACACGTCGCTGTTGATGCTATCGATTGGTGATGTGCATGTATGTAGACAGTGCACCACACTTATGGTTCAGTGGAAACCAGGAGTGGAGAAGGGAGATCTGCATTGGAACTGTGCCTAGCAATATTAAACGGAGTTCCTGGTCTAAAAAATGCAGTAGGTTTACCTGTGGTGATCTGGTAAAAACCCTCAATAACATATCTTGGTATCATGCTTAGTTGAGCCAAACAGAAAACTAAATTCTTTTGAATATGACAAAACTATAAAAGTACGGTACATTTTTGCATCTTGGATGATAAAACAGTTTATCCCACCAATTTCTGAAAAGAGAGCAGACTAGTACCAGGTCAGCAATAACATGGTCGGCTCCCTTTGTGTTTACTACTTAGATACCATGATCAGTATTGATTGTGGCATCTAGAATAGTTGACAATATAAATCAGGACATTTAAGCCCCACCTGCAGGACCACCCCTTAAACACAGACATCCTGCACACTTTAGCTTAAATTTCTACAAACCCTGCCCCCATCTTCTTTGTAGTCAGCCCCACCCACTTGACACTTGGAGGTTTCTCCGATCCTGGCCATCACATCTGGAGTTTGGCGTCCATCACAACTGTGGGGCCTACAGATCTTCTATGTAGCTCTAGGTCATGGAGCCTCTAGGCGAGGTAAACCATGATGAACTTCCCCAAGGGGTACGTTTTACCCATAGATAATACAAAGATATATAATTGAAAACTGATGAGCTTTCTGTGTAGGTTACAATGAAAAAAAGCACAAATTAGCCAATATATAAGGACTAGTTAATTAACCACTGGAGGACATGCTCTGTTCAATGCCACTTAATTAGAGGGAATTTACATGGGCTGGGATTATACTTTTCTTTTGCTAATTGTCAGTTTCCATTATTCTAATTAATAACAATCTCATTACAAGCTCTATATACTGTATATCAGTCCTACTGGGAACCTCAGAAGCCTTCTGAGGGCCACACCATGTTTTTTTTTTTGGATAGGACACCAATGTTTGATTAGCGGAGTCCAAACCATGGGACCCCTGTACACCAGCAATATGAACGGCTGGTGGCGCCTGCATGAGTGTGGTGAGCTGCAAATACCAGGCACAGTCACTTATATGGATGAGCTGCTGCACCTATGGAAACAATGGAGGGAATCACTAGCACTGAGTCAACTGCATTGTGCTGATGCTAAGGACAGGACAAAAAGGTTATCATCATCATCAATATAGAGAATATGGAGAAAACTATCAGAAGGGCTGCTTTTCTGTACTGTTGAAGAACACAGTCCAGGTGGATCCAACAAGGGTCGAAGGAGGGGCAACCTAAATCATCAGAAAATGACATTATTAAAATCAGGTTTTTATTATGAACAGAAATATCTTACTTGTTCTTATATGACTTTGATCGATAGAAAAATGTATGCAGACGTTTTTGTTTTCAGCAGGCTGCTAGTTAGCTTTGCTGTGTAGAATGCTGGAGCAGTGCTGCACCGTCCATGAGGCGAGATGAGCATCTCTGCCAGGGCTGTAGGAGGACGGCAATTTAGTTAGGCCTACACAGCTCTGCTCACATTTGTGATTATTGCACATAAAGATTTTGTTGCATTATTTTTTTATGTGAATTGCAAAAGTCCCTGAAGATAAAATGATGATGAAGATAAAATGAGTGCAGGATCAATTACTGCAGAAGGACCTGTGCTGATGAGGTCACATGATTAGATTTCTTCAGGTCCTGCAGTCGGGGCTGTAGGACTCTGCTGAGGAGAATCAAGGAAGGAAGTCTGTGGGATACTGTGTCGGTGTTATCTGCTTGGAGTCTGCACTTGTTTTGAGGGAGTCTGTATATATTTTAGGGTACTGTCCAGAACTGTTATTACATGGGGGATGCATGTAGTTAATAAAGAGACACGTCAGGAGAGGAGACAGGAATAGGGGGCGATTCAAGTCTTTGTTTTATGTGGGACATATTAACCTGATGGTATAACTCTATTTTTTGGGGTCTTTACAAGTATGAATGATAATGTGCATTTTTACTGGTTATTATTTTTTTAAATAAAAATTATAAAAATGCTGTAAAATTTTATTCTATTATTTTTTTTTTGTCTCAGGATGCAATTTGTTTATATAATCCTGCATTTTTTTAGATTTATATTTGACATTACTCTCTGATCTCTATCAGCCGAGCTAAACTTAATGCGTTAAGTAAAGAATGGCAAGAAAAAGATAACTTTTCAATGGATTTCAGTGGCTTTTGTCATGAGAACCAAGATAACGCTGTGCCATGTGTTATCAGAGTAAATTTTAGCTCAGCTACATCTGCAGTTATATAACAGTATATAATATATATATATATGTATGTATATATATATATATATATATATATATACACACACACATACAGTATACTGGTGAAACTCGATTTTTTTTTTTAATATTGTGCAAAAGTCCATTTATTTCAGTAATGCAAATTAGAAGGAATTGCATTAATGCAGCTTAAAATTAGAATTTTGTGAAAAGGTTCAATATTCTAGGCTCAAAGTGTCACACTCTGGTCAGCTAATAATCCATACCCCCTGAGCAAAGGGGACCTCAAAATTGTGACTTTGGGATTTCATAAGCTATAAGCCATAATCATCCAAATTATAGCAAATAAAGGCTTGAAATATCTCGCTTTGCCTGTAATTAGTCTCATATATTAGTTTCACCTTTTAAGTTGCATTACTGAAATAAATGAACTTTGCACGATATTCTAATATTTGGAGTTTCGCCTGTATATATAGATAGTCATCTATCAAACTGGTGTAAAGTACAACTGGCCCATAGCAACCAATGATACTCCACCTTTCATTTTCCTAAGGAGCTGTCAAAAATGAAAGGTGGAATCTGATTGGTTGCTATGGGAACTAAGCCAGCCATTTATCAAACTGGTGTAAAGATGACCCCAATAGTGCTTAGGCATCAGTTAGGACATACCATAGGGTGTATAGTTAATACTAAACAGTCTTGGGTGTCTTTTTTAGGCTCAGGGTTGTCAGCATCTTACCACTAACCCTGAGCTTAACAATGCTGGGCTGATGGGTAAAGAACAACTGGAGCCTTGTAGTGCATTAAGGGTTAAACAGTTGGAATTGGAGTTTTCTACAAATCCAGCTATTACTACAAAGGTGAATCGGTCATTCAAGCAATCACCATGATATGACTCTCGAAATAACACAGCACCTTATGTGTGGACAGGTTCTCTGTGTATTCCTATGGGAGCCTCACTCTCAGTCTCATAGGAATGATAGAGAAATAACTGACCAGTAATGGCGAACACATGCGGGCTGCCATCTTTTCTCACAAGGCCGGCGAGGCACAGGTAAGCCCTTACCTGTGCTTGTGCGCGAACCGGTCTGAAATCAAATGCGGTCACCGGGAGCAGGCAGTTCTGAGAACAACCGCCGGTGGCCTTCATCAGGCTGTTCTCGGAACTGCCTGCTCCCGCTGACCCCATTTGTTTCAGACTAGCTCGCGGCACAGGCACAGGTAAGGGCTTACCTGTGCCTCGCCGGACTTGTGAGAAAAGATGGCAGCCCGGATGTGTTCACGGGCGAACAATGCGAACTGGCCATCACTGTAACTGACTTCCTGTCCTGTGTCAGTTGGAGATCAGAGAGTTGGTCACATGACACAGCTGAGGATTAAAAGGGAGGTTATACCTCACAAGTACAGTCACATGACACAGCTGAGGATCAGAAGGGAGGTTATAACTCACAAATGCAGTCACTGGTGAGAAGATTACCTTCACTACAGTTTACATCATGGAACAGGTCAGAGACTAAAAGTGCTTTTTTAATATTCGAGATTGTGTATGAATTACATTGATTCAATGGCGTGCATGTAGGTTACTGAATGTTAAGGGGTTAAAGTGGATCCAAAGCTGCATTTACTCCCATATAATGTGTACAGTCATTAGTGAGGCCCTGCTGTCCAGTCCATTCCCTATGGAGAGCATTTTCTGTGATTCATTATTGTTAGATGTACTGGCCTCATCACTACAGCGCGGTCAATAGTCCCATAATCTTTGCCGGTAATTAGCCCTTGTACACGCTCAGAGCTTTCCTGCCGCGGGAGGGAATAATAAATAAGGGCTTTATATTAGAGAGTCAGCGCGGTACTAGTATTTAATGTATGGCGGACATGAGTAATGCTGGAATGACTCAGTGCAGAGGTGAAGTAACTGCCCCAGATAACACGTTTTCCAGCGTATGATCAATCAGCGACAAGGGAAAGCTCAGCACATTCACAATGGAGTCGTGTGTTATCGGCTTACGTCTCCCTGGGGCGGTTTGGTGAAAATGATGAGGCTGTCATTGCTCCAGTAAGAGTTTTCAGTTTCTGGGAAACCTGGAGCCAAATAATATGTAGGGGTGGCAAGTCAGGCAATTGCCCATTGCCCCTGTGTCCCAGGGGAGAAGGGGAGTGCTGGGAGGAGGATGGGAGTGGTAGCGGTGGCACAGACAGGAGTACCGTTGACAGCGATCGTCAACGGTTATTCTAAGCTGAATTCACCTGCAATCGTCAGATCGCAGAAGATAAGCAGATTAAGGCTGGGCAAGTACCAGCTTGGGAGACTGGTTGGGAATCCCTGGTTCAGTTGACACAGATAGGAGTAGTAGCGGTTCACAGTGGCTGTCCTCACTCTGGTGCCCCCTGGCGGCTGTGCAGTGACTGGAGGACACACCCGTTCTTCACTTGGGGCACACTCTGGGCTTTTTGGGGACTCCCGCCTGGTGGTAGCTGGAGTGCCCTTGATGGTGATCAGTAGGCAGAAGGACAGGTGCAGGGCTGGCGAAAAGTTAATGGAGTTTATGACCAGGCCTGTTGGTTACAATAAACAAAGTCTCCCTTTACTGAATTGATGATAGGAGTAGTAGTAGAACACATAGCAGCAATAGGCACAGTTCCAAAGTATATCACAGTGTAGTCTTTTCCCAATAGCTGTGTACAGGCAGCAATAATGGTCGTTATTGTGTCTCCTGTCTTAGGCCTCATGCACACGACAGTATTTTTTCACGGTCCGCTAAACGGGGTTCCGTTGTTCCGTGATCCGTGTCCGTTTTTTCTTCCGTGTTTTTTGGAGGATCCCAAGACATGAAGGAAAGTAAAAAAAAAAGTTGTTTTGGTATCCGCCTGGCCGTGCGGAGCCAAACGGATCCGTCCTGACTTACAATGCAAGTCAATGGGGACGGATCCGTTTGACGTTGACACAATATGGTGCAATTGCAAACGGATCCGTCCCCCATTGACTTTCAATGTAAAGTCAGGAGTCCCTATCTGAGTTTTTTCCAATCCGATGGTATATTTTAACTTGAAGCGTCCCCATCACCATGGGAACGCCTCTATGTTAGAATATACCATCGGATTTGAGTTACATCGTGAAAACTCAGATCCGACAGTATATTCTAACACAGAGGCGTTCCCATAGTGATGGGGACGCTTCAAGTTAGAATATACTAAGAACTGTGTACATGACTGCCCCCTGCTGCCTGGCAGCACCCGATCTCTTACAGGGGGCTGTGATCCGCACAATTAACCCCTCAGGTGCCGCACTGGTCACCAATGAATTTAAAACTGGGGAGGGAGGGGGGGTCTGCCCCCTGCTGCCTGGCAGCACCCGATCTCTTACAGGGAGCTGTGATCCGCACAATTGACCCCTCAGGTGCCGCACCTGAGGGGCTAATTGTGCATATCATAGCCCCCTGTAAGAGATCAGGTGCTGCCAGGCAGCAGGGGGCAGACCCCCCTCCCTCCCCAGTTTTAAATTCAATGGTGACCAGTGCGGCACCTGAGGGGTTAATTGTGCGGATTGCCACCAGCAGAGCCCAGATTCACCAGGATGGCCTTGGTGGTGATCCTTGGATTCTTTTTCACCTCTCTAACTATCCTCCTGTCCAGCACAGGTGTCACTTTTGGCTTCCGACCACCTCCTCTGAGATTTTCCACAGTGCGGAACATCTTGTATTTTTTTGCTCAAATGTAAATAAAAGCTGAGAAATGTTTTTTTTCCCACAATAATGGCTCTTGTACATCGTCTTATTATCTTTTGGGAGACATCTATGTCATTTCCCGTCAAAAAATTACTTGCTGGTTGAATAAAAGTAACTTTAAGTCAAAATTTGCCTGGGGTATGAATAATTATGGGCAGCACTGTATATCTTTACGGGCTCATTCAGACGGCTGTATGTATTTTGCTGTTCGCAAAATGCAAATCTGTTTCTTTGTGGTCGGTTCAGCATGTCCACATATAACGGATTGCATTCCGCATTTTTGCGGACCCATAGACTTCAATGGGGCCACGTCCCGATTTTCACTGACAAGTATAGGACATGTTTTATTTGTTTTGTGGAGCCATAGAACAGAAGAAAAGATGCAGACAGCACACGGAGTGATGTCTGCATCTTTTGGGGCCCCATAGAAGTGAATGGGTCCGCATCTAATCCACAAAATTGCGGATCAGATGCGGAAAGCATCAGACGGACATCTGAATAAGCCCTTAGGAGAACCTGTTACTTCTCCTCACATTTCTAGTAAATATTTATATTCCATATAAAATGACCATTCCAGAGAATCTTTTCTTACGACTCTACATTGTTCCATTCCTCTATTATTCCCACTAGAAGTTTATTAATAAATGTACAACTGGGTGTTACCAGTGAAGTCTGACAATATCCAATCAGTGCGGCCACTGGCAGACTGCACAGGAACAAACTAGTAACGCCCTGTTGTACTTTTATTCATAAACTTCTTGCAGGAATATTGAAGAATAGCACAAAAAGATAAAGACGTTTTAATTAATATGCTAATGAGGCTCAAGTGCCTAGTGGGTGTAGGGGGTTTCCGCACCCAATCCCTCCACTAGTAACTGATCCTAACTGCTCTCCTTGCTTTTCAATTTGCTCCCGCTCTCCTCCTGACATCACTCTTCTCCACCTTGAAATATCACGCAGGGTGCCGAATACCGCCCGTCAATGCACGTGGTACCACTGGTATGTTATTCATGCTGGACATGTGGACAGTTTACTAAGTTAAAACAAGGTGGCAGACTCCCTTTAAATCTCCTTTTTAGCCCTTATATATAGGGGCACACTACACAAATATGGAGAGAGACCTTGCTGGAAACCCTTGATACATTTAGGGCCGAGGGGTTGTCCCACAAAATATTTGATGCATTTTTCAAACCAACACTTGGATATGAATACTTTTGTAATAGCATGTAATTAGCAACTGGGCTATTCAATAAAATATATCTGTACAGCGCCACCTGCTGTTTGCTCTTTTCCTTATTTCTCCATCCACCTCATTGAGGTGGTCGCACACTCTCAATTTCAATCTTCAACTCTCACCAGCCCTATCTTCTGTTAGAAGCTGTGGCAGTTACAGGGAAAGAGCTATAGGAGAAAGGAGACATCCCCTGAGCTTATGGTCTGAAATAAATCTAGTGCAGCAATTGGTGCAATTAATGTGGAGATATCTGGATCCATGTGAGGTTCAGGGCTGGTTCTAGTTTTGTTAGAAAGAGATTGTCATGGACTATATGATGTCCGATTTTCATTTTTTAAATCAATCATGGTAAAATCCCTTTAACACACTGGTGGACCAGAGCAAAAATTTAGGTCGGCCACATTCCTAAACATTTTAATATCTGATGAGGAGGGTCAGCTCTACTGCACTGCAGTACTATGGTCCCTATATTCTACTACTGTGTTATATGCAATAAGTGGATGTGATGTTTGTTCCTAGTACCATGCAGGCACATACTGTATGTGTATAATGGCATTTTAATCACAAATAGTACCTCCTCCAGTATACCCCCTAAAAAATATAGACCTCCTAAACAGATAAAGACCACACACACTAGACCCCTAAATAAAGATCTAGACACTTCAAACTGAATGTCAGAATGGGAAAGAAAGGTGGGCTACAACAGCAGAAGACCCCACCGGGTACCACTCATCTCCACTTTAATATTGGAAAAAGAGGCTACAATTTGCACGAGCTCACCAAAATTGGACTGTTGAAGACTGGAAAAATGTTGCCTGGTCTGATGAGTATTGATTTATGTTGAGACATTCAAATGGTAGAGTCCGAATTTGGCGTAAACAGAATCAGAACATGTATCCATCATGCCTTGTTACCACTGTGCAGGCTGGTGGTGGTGGTGTAATGGTGTGGGGGAGGTTTTCTGGGCACACTTTAGGCCCCTTAGTGCCAATTGGCCATCGTTTAAATGCCACGGGCTACCTGAGAATTGTTTCTGACCATTTCCATCCCTTCATGACCACTATGTACCCATCCTCTGATGGCTACTTCCAGCAGGATAATGCACCATGTCACAAAGCTCGAATCATTTCAAATTGGTTTCTGGAACATGACAATGAGTTCACTGTACTAAAATGGCCCCCACAGTCACCAGATCTCAACCCAATAGAGCATCTTTGGGATGTGGTGGAACGGGAGCTTCGTGCCCTGGATGTGCATCCCTCAAATCTCCATCAACTGCAAGATGCTATCCTATCAATATGGGCCAACATTTCTAAAGAATGCTATCAGCACCTTGTTGAATCAATGCCACGTAGAATTAAGGCAGTTCTGAAGGCAAAAGTGGGTCCAACACCGTATTAGTATGATGTTCCTAATAATTCTTTAGGTGAGTGTATATCAATCTGCTTGGTTTCTCCTGCACTATATGCACCCATCGGCCCACGGGGAGGTGAGAAGATAGGAGTAGTTGCGGCGGTAATGAAGGTGATCATAGTCCTCACGGTGGCTAACCCTGCTCCAGCGCTCCCCCAGGCTGTGTGTGCAGTGATGAGAGGAGTGCAACCCTTCTTCCTCAAACCCACACTGGACTTTGGGTTCTCCTGCCTGGTAGTGTCTGAAATGCATTTGGCAGGAGCACAGGGACCAGTCAGTCATTTATGGAGACAAATAACCAGGCCAACTTGGTAATTGTAAAACAGAGTCTCTCTTTACTGAGTAGATGTTGGGTGTCACAGTACAAATACAGGCAGAAAGCACAGTTCTCAGATACAGTATCTCACTGGGTGGGCTTTTCATGAAGACTGTGTATAGGAAATGTCTGCTATGATAGTCCTGCTTGAGTTTCTCTCTAAAGACACAAGCAGTCTTCCCAAATGAACAAAGGTGTGCTAACTCTAATATTCCTCTGCAATGCCCAACTGCAGGGTGAAGACCTAGAATGGAAGGCCGATCATCAGTAGTGTGGCCAGAAGCAATATTACACAAACCATGTGCACTAAAGTCTCCAGCCCTATGAGTGTGTTACCTTTACTGTCTTTCTTGCCCAAGCACTGTTTCTTTTAATTGGTCCTCAACCTTCTGCAACAAGTCTGTTCTGTTCTCCCTAAGGTTGGTTCTCAGCATAATTGCTATTTCCCTGAACAAATTCTGCTTGTCTGGCTTACACATCAGCAACTACATGCATGTCTTTGCTCTTGACCGACTTGCCAACAACTCACTAAGCAAGTGGAGCCAGTCCACCACCTGGCAACTACCACTAAGGACTACAAGTTAACTATTTCCTTCCCATATACAGCCTTTTGAGATACATAGTTGTGATACAACTATCTCATTATATAGATAGATGTAGGACAACATAACGAGACACATAAATCCTTTCTGAATTCCGCATACCTTGTCAGTTATATCAGGACTGTCTGTCGGCTATGACACAAGATGCCGTAGGCTGCCTCCCTTCCTCGCATGTACATAATGTATGTCCACCAAATACAGATGACTTATTTTTGAGTGGGTAAGTGATAGTCCTTAACCATGTAATTAGTTGGAACATTTCTTCAGCAGGAGCTTGATGGCTGGTAAGTCTTTGGGGGGCACATACTTTGCCAGCATTGCACCCAGTCTACGTGGTGGAGCGAGACTGCTCAGGGTTTTCCAAATCTCCTAAAATCAAACACAAAAACAATAACAATATTGATAATAATTAATACAAATATAACATGAAAGGTCTAATGAATTAAGGTTAAGCCTACCAGCATGGGTGACCAAAAACCTGGATTAATAAACACTGCGACAAATTAGAACAACTAATACAAAGAGAGGGAGAGACGCTGATCAGCCAGCTTTTTTCTTGAATTTTCCGTCTTCTGTGGCTTGATCACCGTCATATAAAGGTCCATCTTCCCGCCACCGGAATCCACAAGCCAATCCTATAAGAGAATAAAAAAATCTGCCTGAGAGATGAGCCTGCAACCACAGCTCACGCCATTGCACAGCTGACCATCCACAGGTTATGTAAGAACCATCTTGAAACACACAAAGGAGGAAGACAAGACAAGAGAAATTAGAAAACAAGAGGAGAGTAAGGAGACTTCCAACATACCATAGACTAAATAAACATAACTATTTCAATAAGAAATGGTTGGTGGCAGGCTGTGTGAGCGTGTGCCCCCCCAAGCTAGTGTGCTTTCAGAATTCCAGCTAAAGATTTAGCAATAGCTGACCAAGATAAATCACATCATCAAAGCATGCCTATATAAGAGCACAATGACCATGTCACATTTTACAAGAGAAGAACCAATGGTGGCACAAAATTCCAGCCAGCCACTCCATGCGATCCAATAATCAGTCCATGTTTTACTGGCCACTGACCTCCTAATGCAGTCTGGTATCAATCCCAGATCAAAGTCCAAAGAAATTCATATAATCTGTGCCTCCAGTGCCAGCAAACAAAACTGGTCCCACTGATGTCGAGACAAGGGATCTGCAATGTCTTTACTCTTGCCTTCTACATAAAGTCTCTAAACAGCAAAGTACTAGGGGTCTCAGTAACTTAATGACCAGGCCACACTTAGGAGGCCGAGTATTAACCACATAAACCACTATCATTATCAGTGCGCAGCATCAGTCTGCAATTTGCTAAATGATTACCCCAAATAACCACAGAAACTACAATGGGAAAGAATTGCTAAGGCACTTAATCCAAGACATAGACCATTTCTCTGCTGACTGTTCCACATTAAAAACACATCATATCCCACACTACCTTCTGCATTTCTAAAGATCAGTATCCATGAAATCAGCTTGCCAAAGAATATGTCCATTAAACTTACTAAAGAATTCCAACCATAACGGTAAATCCTCCTTGAAAGCCGTTGTGAGCCTAACCTGTGAATGTGGTGACTTCAGACCTCTAGTGGCAAAGTACAATTGTTTAGAGAAGACCCAACCCATAGGAATGACTCTAGAAAAAGGAATGACTCTAGAAGCAAAGTTCAACAAATCCAACAGTGGCTTCAGCTTCATCAGAGTAGTCTACCTTCCCACAAAAAGCTCTACCAACAGGCTCCTAATACGACTTAATTTATCAACTAGTAAACTAAACTGCCTTCTAATAGAAGTACTACTAATACCTTCAAATTCTAATGCCCTACAAGGAGAAATGTTTTTTACTCCAACACTAATGGTATGCCCAAAAAAATCAGCTAACTCAGAAACTAACTCAACAAATTCTGACATAAATTTGAACCAGTCTCACCAACAAACAGGAAGTTATCTCGGCAATGTAAAATGCCACAATCCGGGAATCTTGACATTTAGCACTCAATGCAAAAAGCAAGCAAAAATAATAATAGAACAGTGTAAACCCCATCGAGAAGCAATTATCAAAGAAGTAAGCATCCTCAAAATGCATCCCAAAAAAATTGAAACCGGCAGGATTCACTGAAAGCAGACGAAATGCAGAATGTATGTCAGCCTTTAAGGTATTTTGATCTAAAGGTCTAACTAACGACAAAGCATTGTCAAAAGAAGCATAATAGACTGCAGCTTTAGCTTTAGGACCATCTTGAAACACATAAAGGGGGAAGACCGGACAAGAGAAATGGGGAAAACAAAGAGAGACACGATAACACACCAACACACCATAACTTAAATAAACATGAAAATTTCAATAAGAAAAGGAAGTGGGGAGGGGGGGGGGGGCTGTGTGACTGACCATGTGTCCCCAAATCTAGTGTGATTTGGAGGGGGGGGGGGGGCTGTATTTTGTCCACTAAACCTGCCAGATATCTGACTATGGTGAATCTCTCTGTGCTGTTCTTATGGCAGAGTCCTCCTTCTATTAAGGCTGTCACACACAAAGCCTGACATTATCCAACATGGATTATAGGGTACTGTCCACTGCTTCCCAGGTTATCGTGTTGTGATCGTTTGGTGGAGGTCGTAGTCCATGTTTGCTTGCAATATGGAGGACATCATGTCCAGGCACTTGATAGCTGCCAGGGACACTGCAGATCTAAGGTTGGTCACTTTATTACTGCAATCCTCAGTTCTTGCATTGTTGTTAGAGCAGCTTATGAATCGATGAATATCAGGGAGATAATGGGATTAATCCCTTGCATCTTTTTTTCCCAGTCTTCGCTTTCCACTAAACTCAGGGCCTTAGCAACGTCCAGCTTGGGCTGGGAGAGTTTCTTTAGATGTTTACTGTGGTTTTGGATTGCATGATGACTCCTTGATGGTCCTATAGATGGTAATTCTGATGTCTTCTTTGTCTCAGGTGTAGGAGGCTCATCTTATTGGTCCCGTGGGTGTAACTGAAAATGTTTATACTGGTTATAATGGTTTTGATTGATAAGACTGGTCTTATTCCTGAGGGAGTCCAGGGTCTTTGTCGCTGCTTCCAAATATTTACGTATTCAAGGTCCTTGGTGATCTCTTCTACTGAGACTCTTTGTGGCCATCTAGGTGGTTTTGAGGTAATAGGAATATCCCAACCATGTTTTCTTTCATAGTCACTAGATGCTAGATGTCTTCTCAGCTGGGGGTTGCTGGTCAGCCTGGCCAGCACTCTCTGAGTCTCCATGTCTCTGCGTTCAGTAAAGTTGTTACCTAGGCGGTATTTCATAGATGATAATCTTTTCTTCATGCCATACTAGATGGAAGATAAATCTGGTTGATCAGAATCTGATCTACAGTCACATAAGTCTGACTCCTACATCTTCCAAAAAATTCTCTAAAACACTCGCAAAGCACTTATCAATATCACTGCTGTTGTCTAGAAGGAAAGTCAACAAATGTACAGAGCTCTGAGCGAGCGCGGTTCTGATCCAAAATTCTCACAATATAGAAGTTTCCACCCAAATACTGAAATAATATTTAGAATATGGTTCAATAACAAATACACCTTATTCCATGAATTTTTAATAAATAAAGGCTCAATCTGTGACTGTGGCAATTTTTACTTGTTATCAACTATTTTAAATACACAGAAGTCTAAATATTCAACATTTACAATCTTATAATTAATTAGCAATTGCGTATTTAGGGAACTTGGTCACATTTTTATATACTCACCCAGCTGACTTTTCCTTTTTACCATGCCATCCGCATGAAGAACTGATTGTCTCCAGATATTTGTGCTATAAAAAGTATGAGGTTGGAGTCTTCCTTAATGACTGAAAGAGGGGACATGGGTTACTTTCACTGTTGGTTCCAGGAGTAACTGAGATTCAGTTGAGGAGGAGAACTATTAGAAGACATCCGGAGACTAATTATAGCCAGATAATGCGGTCATATTGTCAGGGGAGCACCTAGCCTTTCTGCTGCCTGAGGTAAAAATTAAAACGTCACCTACAAGCCAAATTCTCAACCTAAACCATTCCCTCCAGATTGGCGGGGATTCGACACTCGGCACCCCCACCAATCAGCTGTTTGAAAAGAAGGCAGCGCTATGAGAGCTGATTTCTCTGCTATGTTCACCTGCTCATCATAGCGTTTGCAGTGCTGAGCAGGTAAACAGAAAAGAGAAGGCAGCACTAGTATATAAAAAAAAAAGCAGACAACCCCTTTAAAGACATACCTGGAAAACATTACATACAGCGTAACAGCACTACAAAACATACAGGGTCATACAGACCTACATATGTACCTCCTACATCCAGTGACGTCTCTTCTCTGATATAAATATTCTCTTTCCTCATCTTCTCCATTCAGACCAGACAGTCATGATGATTTCTTTCAGCCATCTCTTGTCTCTATGCAACGCGCCGGACTGCAGGGGAAAACACGTGAAGTGATGGTGGGCCGATTGGGTAGTAGTTCATGTACTCACGGTTAGCAGAGCCTCCCTGGTCTGGCGTACAGCGGATGGGAAGACAGCACTGAATCCTCCGGGACATTCTTGGTTGCAGGGAATACCAGCCAGATGGAAGTTCAGGTGCCCTTGATGGGGTAGGTGTTTAAGGTGCTTGTGGTGGCTGGGCCCCTGGTTCGTGACGCCAGCACCGTATGGTGCATATGTTGAGTGTAGTAGTAGTAATGAAGAGTCAGTTGTTGTTAAACAATTTCAACCTTTACTTGAATCAACAGTCTCAAGGCAGATGTTACAGTCCATCAATAAAGTGCATTCATATGGCATAAGTGATGACTCAGAAATAAGTTCAATTGTATTCCACTTATCAGGTTTAGGCAATTGTCAGTTGAGGAGTTCTCTTTAGGGTTGACACTTTACAGGCAAGACTTCTTATAATAGTTCTAAGCTCCAGCTTTTAGTAACCAATAACACTTTACTAAACATTGACAACCAACATAACCATATAGGAATACACAAGGTAATATTTCCCACCCCCGAGTCCTGTCCTAGCCCGGCTAGCCGATCCTAACTTGGTGGCGTGCACAGCAGAGCCTGAAAAGTCTATACTGTCCCGCGGAATAGAAAAACCCTAACCGATGGCGCCCACAGCAGAGCCTGAAAAGTCGATACTGTGCCGCTAACAATCCTGGGCAGCCTGACGAGTACAAATCCTACCTATCTAACTAATGACAGGTACAAGCTCAGTCTCAGATTCTTCAGGTACCACTAAAACAGTGCTATGAACACGACAAAACCCGGGTTCACTGACCTGATCCCATCTGGTAACAGAGGATGTCTCTCATCAGGATAGTTCCAGGCCTGTAAGCACACCTGTGGCCTTGCTGAGTAGATGTTCTTTTCTTTCCAAGCTCCAATCAGCTCTGCTGGGGACAATCCCTTCTCCTGAGGATAGGATCTGGGTACGGAACGGGTGACAGTCCCTCTCTACTATCACCCTGATCACTGCAGGTCACTCCAACGCCGTGATGAGACCGGCTTGTGTCTCACACACCATCCTCCCAAGATGTCTGACTCTCTCCTTCCTGTTCTTCTCAGAGAAAAACAGCCTGCATAAGTCATAAGCATGAGTCCTCAGCTCCTTTGCATATTCAAATCCAGCAGTCACTTTAGCTGTGTGGGGAAATAGCGGCCTCTAGTGCCCGAAATGCCAAATGACAGTTCCAATACAATTTGCACAAACATTATACAGGAAGAGCTTATATAAGGACAATTCTGCGCACTAATTATCCATATGTGTCCCGGCACTTGGAAAGTTTCTCTCAGGCACTAGTGCTGATGAGGTCCATAAGCTAGATTCAGCTGTAACCCTCACTAGGCTCACTTCATATTTATACATAGTCTCACTGTCTGGTGCTTGGTTGCTGTGGTTGTCTTCTCCAGGCTTGATCACGGTCCAGAGGAAAAGAAAACAGCTACATGTTGATTTAGTCCTGTTTCTCTCCTCCATGAACTTGCTTCTCCTCTCCTTGCTTCTTCTCTCCTCCTTCTCACTCTGACTCTAACATAACATTCTGGTCTAAGCTAGATACACCCCAAACTATATATAGTGTGGTGCCAGCACCACCTAGGGGCGAATGGGTGGAATGACAATGCCGGACTGATAATGTGAAATACCATACATTAGATAAATACATAAATAAGCAGATGTTTAAAGTGTCCCATTTACACACTGATGTGGGACGCTGAATCTGCAGAGTTTGATAAACAGACATCTTAGTTTCCTACTTTCCATCATCCTCCCACCTTCTGAACACCACATCCTGCCACCCCCTGTGCCCGCTGTGCTCCCCAATACTATACTACAGAGAGAGCCCCTGATGATAATGGTACCACACAGATAGTGCGCCAGTACAAAAAATACCCCCTTACCTTTCAGATCAGACCCCCATATCAAACCTCAGATGAGATCCCCCATCTCAGACCAGACCTTCTTTACACCTCTATGTCAGACCCCATATCAGACCTCAGATCAGACCCCCATTAGACCTACATTTCAGAAACCCCCCATCTCAGACCAAACCCCCCATGCATCAGACCTCAGACCAGACCCCCATCAGACCTCTCAGACCACCATTAGACCTCTCAGACTCCCATTAGACCTTTCAGACCCTCATATCAGACCTCAGAACAGACCTCAAGACCCTCATATCAGACGCCATTATACCTCTAAACCCCCATATTAGACCTCAGACCAGACCTCCAGACCCTCATATCAGACCCCCATACCCCTATATCAGACCCCCATTAGACTTCCAGACCTCCATATCAGACCTCAAACCAGACCTCCAGACCCCCTTCAGACCTCCAGAATCCCATATCAGACCCCCATTAGATCTCCTCCAGGCCTCCATGTCAGACCCCATTAGACCTCCAGGCCCCCATTAGACTTTCAGACCCCCATATCAGACCTCAGACCCCCATTAGACCTCAGATCCCCCATATCAGATCCCAGATCAGACAGTAAAATAAGTAAATTAACTTACCACTCCTGCTCCCCCGCTCCTCTCCTGGTCTGGCGGTCTCCATGGTCTCGTCTCTGCCTGCAGCATCAGGTCACAGTGCGCTCTGTATGTCCGGACGCTTCAAAGCCAGCACAAGATGCCACCTGAGGCGAGATTCTCATCTCACCTCATGGCAAAAGCTGGCCTGCATATTGTTACCTAAGACAGAAGCCCATCTGTAGTTGAAAGGATTATACCTGGTAACTGGATGGCGGATGATTTCATATATTTTATTTGTGGTCAGGGCGACGGTCCCTGGATGAAGGCGCTAGCGCCGACCTCTGGCTGGTGAATTCCGGAAGCCTGTAACGAGGATAGGCCTAAAAGGGGGCCTATCCTAAAGGAAGAGCTATGAAAAGGGGAAGGGAGGGGTACCTGGCTGCACGTCCCGTCCCTTGTAAACCGAGGAATATATAGCAAAGGGACGGGGCCTCTGCCCCTCCCACAAATTCAGGCTGCACGGCAGCCTTATCTACTTGTGGTCAGGGCGACGGTCCCTGGATGAAGGAGCTAGCGCCGACCTCTGGCTGGTGAATGCCGGAAGCCTGTAACGAGGATAGGCCTAAAAGGGGCCAAAAAGGGAGACCCCATCGTACAGACAGATACTTTATTGTACCGTTACAGGGCAAGAGAACAGAAAGCATTACGGATTTCTGATTGGGGATTCGGAACGTACCTAGCAAAACATGACGACCTCCAGCGCCCCATGCACCTGATGACATGAGGAGGTATCTGGTGCCTTGATGCTGCCCCAATACGAAAGGAGTGTCCCGAGATGCCTTTCGGGTCTTGACCTAACCCCGCCACTAATGAGCGTACATGTGACATGAACTGGGGCGTGGACCACGGCCCTCCTTTGAAGAGGAGTAGGGGGGCTATCTGCTGCTGCTGCCTGCAGGGCCACAGACAACCGACGCAGCACCTTGACCGGGCACCAGGCGTTATGCGAGGGGTAGAAAGAAACCAGGGTTGGAGGCCCTGTCTGAGCAGTCTTGGTAGATGGAATGCTCAGCACAAACAGGTCCTGATGCCAGGTCAAGTGCTGCTTCTGGAGACGACGGACGTTCCGGACGGAGGCGGTGAATTCCCCCGGACGAAGGAACCCGTAACACCCTAGGTAAAGGGCGGCTTTAATGATGGTGCTAACCAAGGGCCCAAAAAGATCACCATCCAGAGCCAAGGACAACTGCCTGAACAAGGAGCCGGACATGGGTTGCCGGACCACCAGCCTACTTGCAGCGGCTTTCTCAATGCCCCGGAGCGTGGCCTTGATGGCCTGCGATGTAAAGAAAGAGATCCGGGCCGGATTGTCCAACGTGAACTGATGTTGCCCCCCCGCCAACTACAGGCGGATGGTATTGTGAGCGAGTCCGAGGTTGGCATGGCAATGCGTGATGAAGGCCATAATGAATGACACGTCATCCACGTTGCCCTGTGGATGCCTCTCGGCAAATTTTTCTATACAGATTCCAGCCCGTACGATAGTTCCTGACTGTATTTCAGACAGGCTCTGGTGCGACAGGTCCTTTGTTCTGCTGAACAATGATGTTAGTCCCACACCAGGTCGCTGTATGCCGGAACGCCTGCCCCCCCCTGCGTCTGCGAGTGGCACGTTCAGAAAGAAGATATCAACGTTAAACCGGGACAGCGCATCAGCAGCAGTATTCTTGGAACCCTGAATGTGGGAGGAACACCACACCTGAGCAAAACAGGAACACCACACCCGAGCGAATCAGGGAACACAACACCCGAGCGAATCAGGGAACATACCAGACCTGAGCGATCCAGAGAACACACCAGACCTGAGCGATCCAGGGAACACACCAGACCCGAGCGATTCAGGGAACACACCAGACCCGAGCGATTCAGGGAACACACCAGACCCGAGCGATTCAGGGAACACATCAGACCTGAGCGATTCAGGGACCACACCAGACCTGAGCGATTCAGGGAACACCCAGACCTGAGCGATTCAGGAAACACACCAGACCTGAGCGATTCAGGGAACACACCAGACCTGAGCGATTCAGGGAACACACCAGACCTGAGCGATTCAGGGAACACACCAGACCTGAGCGATTCAGGGGAACACACCAGACCTGAGCGATTCAGGGAACACACCAGACCTGAGCGATTCAGGGAACACACCAGACCTGAGCGATTCAGGGAATACACCAGACCCGAGCGATTCAGGGAACACACCAGACCTGGAACGTTACCCCTAAGTGACTAAGGGGAGGCAGACGCCAGAGTGATTCAGGGAACCTGAACCCTGAGCCACTGAGGGAAGACATGACACCTGCGATTTTGGGAACATGACACCTGTGAATTGGAGAAAACATAACCCTGAGTGATTCAGGGAAGACATGACACCTGCGATTTGGAGATAAACTTTACCCTGAGCGATTCAGGGGAGACATGACACATGCGATTTTGGGAACATGACACCTGTGAATGGAGAAACATAACCCTGAGCGATTCAGGGAATACTTGACATCTGCGATTCTTGGGGACATGACACCTGTGATTTGGAGAAAACATAACCTGAGCGATATATTTTATATATAGTATTTAGGTTTTAATCTGTTTGGAAGTGCAAGTGTCTCATGCCCACCAGTGATGTCGTGAGCTGGCACCACTGTAACAAGTCAGTTTATGAAATTCTTTACCCAGATATTCCACCATCAACTGTAAGTGGTATCATTGTAAAGAGGAAGCGTGTAGGAACCACAGCAAGTCAGAAACGAAGAGGAGACCACGTAAAGTTACAGAGCGGGGTGCCGAATGTTGAGGTGTATAATGCATAAAAGTCACCCTTAGGCTACATGCACACGACCGTATGTGTTTTGCGGTCTGCAAATTGCGGATCTGCAAAAAAAAAACACGGATGACTTCTGTATGCCATCAGTTTTTTTTTGCGGATCCATTGTAACAATGCCTAAAACGGACAAGAATAGGACATGTTCTAATTTTTTTGCGTGGCTACGGAACGGACACGACACGGAGTGCTGTCTGTATTTTTTGCGGACCCTTTGAAATGAATGGGTCCGCATCCTATACACAAAAAAACCCGGAATGGACACGGAAACAAACAACGTTCGTGTGCATGTAGCCTTAGTTTTCCAGGTTTTTTATTTACAGCGTTTGATGTGCGATAAAACTGAGCAGTTACATTCATTCTACAGGTCAGTACGAATCCAGCGATACCTTATATAAATAGTTTTGATAACATTTTGTGTACGGAGTTGTGTTAAGGCTCATTTTTTGTGGGTCGATCTGAACTTTTCATTGATACCATTCTGGGGTGTGTATGACTTTTTGATCACTTTTTATTATATTTTTTGGTAGAAAATGAAGCGACCAAAAACGGCGAATCGGCCATTTAGACTTTTTTTTTTTCCGTTTTGCTGTTTGCAGTATGGGGAATATATTTTTATGCTATAGGCGTTTTCGCACATGTGTATTTCTTACAATTTTCTATTTTGGAAAAAGGGGGGCGATTTGAATTTTTATGTTTTTTATTTTTAAAAACTTTATTTTATTTTATTGTTTAAACTTTTTTTATAGTTCCCCCTGGGAACTTTAACAAGCAATCTTTAGATTGCTAGTCTCATAGACCCCAATGCATTAGCATTGGAGTCTATGAGAAAAGTGCTACTTTCCTATGGAGCCCTATTACAGGCAAGGGGTCCATAGGAAATACTATGCAGCAGCCTCCTGTCATTCACAAAGACAGGGGCTGCTGCACACGCGCTACAGCTCCTATGATCGTCACATGGGAGAGCTGGAGCATCACCGGAAGCGCGCACTTCCAGTGTTTCACGCGCTCAGATGCTGTGGTCAGGATTGCCGCAGACAGGGGTTAAGAAACAGCAGGCAGCCCGCGGCAATGGCACCCGCTCTGCTCAGGAGCAGGCGCCATCTTTAAAGACCCGGCCAGAGCCGTACTATTACAGCGCTGGTCGGGAAAGGGTTAATGAATCAGCATACCAAGAAATTTTGGACTATTGTATGCTTCCAAGTTTGTGGGAACAGTTTGGGGAAGGCCCTTTTCTGTTCAACCATGATAGTAAAGGTCATAAAAGCATGGTTGATGAGTGTGGTGTGGAAGAACCTGACCGGCTGCACATAGTCCTGACCTCAACCCCATCTGACACCTTTGGGATGAACTAGAACACATACAGGTCCTTCTCAAAAAATTAGCATATTGTGATAAAGTTCATTATTTTTTGTAATGTACTGATAAACATTAGACTTTCATATATTTTAGATTCATTACACACAACTGAAGTAGTTCAAGCCTTTTATTGTTTTAATATTGATGATTTTGGCATACAGCTCATGAAAACCCAAATTTCCTATCTCAAAAAATTAGCATATTTCATCCGACCAATAAAAGAAAAGTGTTTTTTTTTAAAAAAAAGTCAACCTTCAAATAATTATGTTCAGTTATGCACTCAATACTTGGTCGGGAATCCTTTTGCAGAAATGACTGCTTCAATGCGGCGTGGCATGGAGGCAATCAGCCTGTGGCACTGCTGAGGTGTTATGGAGGCCCAGGATGCTTCGATAGCGGCCTTAGGCTCATCCAGAGTGTTGGGTCTTGCGTCTCTCAACTTTCTCTTCCCAATATCCCACAGATTCTCTATGGGGTTCAGGTCAGGAGAGTTGGCAGGCCAATTGAGCACAGTAATACCATGGTCAGTAAACCATTTACCAGTGGTTTTGGCACTGTGAGCAGGTGCCAGGTCGTGCTGAAAAATGAAATCTTCATCTCCATAAAGCTTTTCAGCAGATGGAAGCATGAAGTGCTCCAAAATCTCCTGATAGCTAGCTGCATTGACCCTGCCCTTGATAAAACACAGTGGACCAACACCAGCAGCTGACATGGCACCCCAGACCATCACTGACTGTGGGTACTTGACACTGGACTTCAGGCATTTTGGCATTTCCCTCTCCCCAGTCTTCCTCCAGACTCTGGCACCTTGATTTCCGAATGACATGCTAAATTTGCTTTCATCCGAAAAAAGTACTTTGGACCACTGAGCAACAGTCCAGTGCTGCTTCTCTGTAGCCCAGGTCAGGCGCTTCTGCCGCTGTTTCTGGTTCAAAAGTGGCTTGACCTGGGGAATGCGGCACCTGTAGCCCATTTCCTGCACACGCCTGTACACGGTGGCTCTGGATGTTTCTACTCCAGACTCAGTCCACTGCTTCCGCAGGTCCCCAAGGTCTGGAATCGGTCCTTCTCCACAATCTTCCTCAGGGCCCGGTCACCTCTTCTCGTTGTGCAGCGTTTTCTGCCACACTTTTTCCTTCCCACAGACTTCCCACTGAGGTGCCTTGATACAGCACTCTGGGAACAGCCTATTCGTTCAGAAATTTCTTTCTGTGTCTTACCCTCCTGCTTGAGGGTGTCAATGATGGCCTTCTGGACAGCAGTCAGGTCGGCAGTCTTACCCATGATTGCGGTTTTGCGTAATGAACCAGGCTGGGAGTTTTTAAAAGCCTCAGGAATCTTTTGCAGGTGTTTAGAGTTAATTAGTTGATTCAGATGATTAGGTTAATAGCTCGTTTAGAGAACCTTTTCATGATATGCTAATTTTTTGAGATAGGAATTTGGGGTTTTCATGAGCTGTATGCCAAAATCATCAATATTAAAACAATAAAAGGCTTGAACTACTTCAGTTGGTGTGTAATGAATCTAAAATATATGAAAGTCTAATGTTTATCAGTACATTACAGAAAATAATGAACTTTATCACAATATGCTAATTATTTGAGAAGGACCTGTATTGTGAGCCAGGTCCTCTTATCCAACATCAGTGCCTGACCTCACAAGCGCCCTTCTGGTTGAATGGGCAAAAATTCCCAGACACTCTCCAAGGTCTTGAAGAAAGCCTTCTTAGAAGAGTGGCAGTTGCTTTAGCTGAGACCAGCTCCATATTGATGCCTATGGATTTAGAATAGGTTGTCATAAAAGCTCCTGTAGGTGTGGTGGGTAAGTGTCCCATTGTTTCTGATTTCAGGCATTGAAATTTTTGAATATGATGCCTTTTATTGGGGGTTTTCATTATTGTCAACATTAGGATCATTTTCTAGCATAGAAGATGCCTCCATAAAGCCAGTGTTCACAAAACACATCATAAAGCTAGCCTTGGCTGTTCTTATGTCCTTTTGCTATTTTCTACTGAGAACTTGTGTAGGACATTCGCTTCCAGAGGAACTGCCTTGTTAGCATACAAGAGGGTTAGGAATTGGCCAAAGGATCTTAAAAGGAAGCAAACTGTGCCAGTATGATTGGGCTCCACTTTAAGGAGGTTAACCAATTGTTTAATATTGATGACTTATCCTTAGGATATCAGTATCTGAATGGTGGGGGTCCGACTCACTGCGATGAGCACTGGATCCTCCTCACAGCTTACCAAGCAGAGCGCCATCCATTGGATAGTGGCGGTGCTTGGTATTGCAGCATTAAATGGGACTGAGCTGTGCAAGGTCATGTGACTGATAAATGTGATGTCACGTTTGCCATGGTCAGTGACGGCCGTGGCACTCACTGGTCTCTTCAAACAGCTGATCGTGGGGGGGAGGGGGTGGTTGGTGCCAGGAGTTGTACCCTCGCCGATCCGAGACGCTAGGCTATCAATGTCAAACTCTTTTCTAACATCTTTAATCTTTGCTATGAGGTCACCCTCTGTTCTACTGTACACCACTGTAAGTACCGTAAACGCTCCGTACTGGGGCTCATTATGAGTAGTGTTCACTGTTATTAGCTCCCATATAACCCAGTAAGCAGTTGATGGTGAGAGTGTCATTTGTCACAATTTATTCCGTCTCTCCCAGAGACTCTGCCGAGTCATTGATGAACTGTGCACTGCCCTTCATCACGTACGTTGGCCGCGTCATTTAATGTGACAAATGTTGCAGGCGTATAATTGTTTATTGCGGGATTAAAGAAATCCGCTGACTATGGATATTACACGGGGAAGGTGGGATTGTCACTGCTCTTGATTCTGGCAACGTCTATGCACAGACTGTACGTTAAAAAAGAAAAATATAAATGATAAGAAATATAACTAAATAAATAATACATTTTCATATAAGTAGTTAATAACGGGCACAGCCATGATTCACGTCTATAGTAATCAGCCCAAACAGGCAGAGTATTTTAGGGTCCATATTATTTATGACCACAACTGTCTACTCTTCTTAACCAAGCTACGATCACCCAGAGAACCATGCAGCCTGCAAAGTCAAAGTTATTCTCAAGCACTATAGCAGCATGACAGTAGCAACCAAATTCTGCTGACAGGTTCCCCTGAAATACTACAGTTTGCACCTTCACAAAGTCTTTTATTATCAGAGGTAAGGATTACAATGAAAGATAACACAGTATAACTCCACTGACAATCTGTGATGGTCACAGCTCGGCCCCTCCCCATACCTGCACAATGATCTCTGCACAAGGCATGCTCACAACACTCTCCCATAGAGGTCCACAGTTAATTTATATACATAACTAGAATAAAAAAACACCTAAAAAACTTTTTTTCTTCTTCAAAACTGTTTTCATTATTGAAAATATAGTGATCCCCCCATATAATAGAAGGTTCTGAAACTTTCTGATCCACCTTTTGTTCAATACCTGCCCATTAATAAAGATTCAGATGTTAAAGACTTAGTGAGTTAGCACTCTTCACACAGCTACATACTTGCCAACAGTCCCAATTTTCACAGGACTGCGCCATGATCGGTTCATAAAATGGGCACAGTGTGTGTTACTGTGTATAAGGAGGGGGCGCTCTTGTCAGAGACAGCTGTGCTCCCCATAGAAAAGGCAGGGATGGTTTTTCACCTTCCCTGCCTTTTCCTTCACCCTAACCACATTTCTCAAACAGCTCTGTGTATAGAGATCAGGAATACTGGTTCCAGCTTCAGTCCCAGTGGCCGACTTCTCGGTCGGTTACAGGCTCTACAGTAGGGATGGGCTGCACCTTAATGGGTAGGGTGCAACTGCCCTGGGGGAGGCTGGGGATGGTGAGATGGATGGAGGAGCGTTTAAACTAGGAGAACCTGTTACATACAAACATCAACCAAGGTAACCCAAAATTCCCAGATATTCACTTTACAGGTAATAGTAATTTAAAATGTATTTTCACAAATGCCAGCAGTCTAGCTAGCCAAATGGGGGAGCTGGAACTGAACACACAGATGTAGGTGGTGTGGCTGAGACATGGTTGGACTCTTCTCATGACTGGGCTGTTAATATTAAGGGGTTTACACTTATTTAGGAAAGACCGGGTCAATAGAAAAGGTGGTGGTGTGTGCCTGTATGTGAGGAGTGATCTGAAGACAAGTGTGAATTAGGCAATTGTGGGCGAGGATGGTGAGAATGTCGAAACCTTATGGGTGGAAGTTCAAAGGGATATAAACACTGAAAAAAATAATACTTGGTGCAACCTATAGACCCCCTAACATCACAGAGGAGATAGAAACGCAACTGTATAACAAAACAGAACGGGCTGCACAGGCTGGTCAGGGCCGTTTTTAACACGGGTCAAAAGGGGCAGCTGCCCCAGGCCCAGTTGCTCCTGGGGGGCCCAAGGCAGCTGTCTCTTGAGCCCCACTGGCCACTGATGACGTGGGGGGCGGCGGCAGGGCACAGGGAGATGAGCTCTTCCATTGTGGAAGTGCTCATCTCCATAGTCATCTATATCGCCGTCCTCAGGACAACGATACAAATGTCTGTGCTGCAGAGCAGGGGAGGGAGAGGCGTCTCCCTTCCCCGTTCCTCTGATAGGCTGCAAGATGACGTCATCGCGCCACCTGAGCTGTACAGTGCGGGACACAGGCCGAAGAGGCCTGCATCGCATCGCTGCCAGCCTGATGGAGGTAAGTATAAGTGTTTTTTTTATTTTATATATGGTACTACTACAGGAACACGATTGGGGGGCATCTATGGGGGCACCTGTTACTGGCACATGATTGGGGGGCATCTATGGGGACACCTGTTACTGGCACATAATTGGGGGGCATCTATGGGGGGATTTGTTATTGGCATATGATTGTGGGGCATCTATGGGGGCACTTGTTACTGGCACATAATTGGGGGGCATCTATGGGGGCATTTGTTACTGGAATATGATTGGGGGGCACTATAAGGGCACTTCTTACTGGCACATTATTGGTGGCACTTTTTACTGGCACATTATTGGGTGGAACTATGGGGGCATCTATGGGGGCACTTTTTACTGGCACATTATTGGGGGAACTATGGGGCTATCTACTGAGGCCACAAAGAAGGGGTATTTTATATGGGGGAAGGGGGAGAGGAACACTATGGGGGCTTCTACTGAGGCCACAAAGAAGGGGTATTTTATATGGGCGGCTCTGTATAGGGGCATTTTATACTGGGGCAAGTTATGGTGGGTACTATAGAGAAGGGGAGAGAGGAGTGCTATGGGCTCATCTATGGGGGGCACTAAGAAGGGGTATTCTATACTTGCAAATTATGGGGGACACTGAGGGCATCTACTGGGGCACTATATATGGGGCATTTTATACTGGTACATTATGGGGGGCACTAGGAAGAAGGGGGAGAGGAGCATTATGGGGCATTTACTGGGGCACTATATAGGGGTATTTTATACTGGCACATTATGGGGGCACTATTGGGACATTAGCTTAACTGGGGACATTAAAAGGGAGCATTTTTTGCACGTTATATGGAGAATTATTACTACTGGGGGCATTATTGATGGGCTTTATTACTACTGGGGGTCTATGGGGAACATGATTACTAGTATGGGCACTATGGAACATTATTACTTCTGGGGCACAGTGGGGACATGGCGGGGGGCACTGTAGGAGCACTATTACTGTGGGGGCACCTTGGCACAGTATCAACTTACCACAATTATTTTTGGGGGACGTTATATTTACACTATTAGTGTCAGGGGCACTATTTGCTGGATGCAGTTATTTTAGGGCACTGCGTGCCAATAATTATTGAAGGGGGCATTATCTGCATGGTACTACTATTATCAGGGGGTTTATCTGTTTCTGCATTATAGTATTGGGGAGCACAGCGGCACAGTATTGGGGGTGGTAGGATGATTTGTCTAAAAGATGGGAAGATGATGGAAAAGTAGTAAACTAAGATTTTATTTGTCTAACTGCAGAGACGAGTAATGGCTGAAAACTGGTGGTCTGGTCTGAAGGTCTGAAAGGAGAAGATGAGGAAAGAGAACATCTACATCAAAGAGACGTCACTGGATGTAAGAGGTATGTAGTGCTGTATTACCCGGTATGTAGGGGTGGGTGCAGCGGTTAGTAGTACAGTACTGTCTGCACATTGTAAAAAAAAAAAAAGTAATCTGCAAAATACTATATATCTGTGTCAGAAGTTGTGCTTTTTAATTTTTAGAATGATACAACCATTTTATTTGATACTTTTGTGCTGATTCTTTCCCCCCCCCCCCTCAATATTAAGGGACACTATAGTCACCAGAACCACAACAGCTAAACGTAGTAGTTCTGGTGTCTATAGCATGTCTCTGCAATATTAAAGACGGCCCTGGGTACAGTGGTCATAATGGGAGATTTTAACTTTCCAGACATTGACTGGGGACATGATTCTGCCTCAACCCCAAAGGGGAGAAAATTCCTCAACTTGCTGCAAGACCACTTTATGGGCCAGTTTGTAGAAGCTCCCACTAGGGGCGATGCTCTGTTGGATCTGGTAAGTTCTAATGAGGCAAAGCTCATTGGAAATGTTACTGTTCGAGAAACACTAGGTAATAGTGACCACGATATAATTATATTCCGCCTAAACTATAAGAAGCAAACTCTGCCAAGCAGAGCAAAGACACTGAATTTTAAAAAGGCTAATTTCCTTGTGTTGAGGGCAGCATTCCAGGGCATATGCTGTGAGCAGCTACTGTCACATAATAAGCCTACATGCACAAGAACGTGGTTTGGTTCCATATCCGAGCCGCAAAAAAATGCGGACAGTACTCCGTGTGCTGTCCACATCAGTTGCTCCGTTCCGTAGCCCCGCAAAAAAAATAGAACATGTACTATTCTTGTCTGTTTTGCAGACAAGAATAGGCATTATAGGTTACAATGGATCCGCAAAAAAAGGATGCCATATAGACGTCATCTGTTTTTTTTGCAGATCCGCAGTTTGCGGACCGCAAAACACAAACGTTCGTGTGCGTGTAGGCTAATACTGAGGATAAATGGGAGAGTTTTAGATCCACATTGAGTAATTTTACAAAAAAAATTATTCCTTTATGTAACAAGTATAAACGGCTAAAATAACCCCCCCCCCCCCCCCATGGCTTATAGCTACTGTAAAAAGGGCAATAAAAGACAAAAAAAGGCCATTTAAAAAATACAAATCTGAGGGGTCAGCTGTAGTGTTTGAAGATTACAAAGGGCTTAATAAAAAATACAAAATGAACAGCAAGTGGCAAAAGAAATCCCCAAAAATTATTTAAATATTTAAATGCTAAAAAAACAAGGTCCGAGCAGGTAGGTCCCCTAAATAATGGTAAAGGGGGTAGTCACTGAAGATAAGGAAAAGGCAGAGGTACTAAATGTTTTTTTTTTAGCTCTGTATATACAAAAGAAGATAAAGGAGCTGATATCTGTGGCGCCGGGGCTGTTAGTACATCCAGTAATATACTCAATTGTCTAACTATAGATATGGTCCAAGATAAGTTAAATAAGGTAAATTTAAACAAGATGGATTAGACCCAAGAGTGCTTAAAGAGCTCAGTTCAGTCATTGCTGTGCCCGTTTATAATTTTTAAAGATTCTCTAGGTCAGGCATGTCCAAACTGCGGCCCTCCAGCTGTTGCAAAACTACAACTCCCAGCATGCCCTAATAGCTGTAAGCTATCCAGGCATGCTGGGAGTTGTAGTTTTGAAACAGCTGGAGGGCCACAGTTAGGACATGCCTGCTCTAGGTATTGGTACAGTGCCAAGTGATTGGCTCAAGGCAAATGTGGTGCCCATATTCAAAAAAGGATCTAGGTCCTACACAGGCAATTATAGACCTATAGGCTTGGAAAGTATAGTTTGTAATTGGATTGAAAACTGGCTGAAGGACCGTGTCCAGAGAGTTGTGGTCCTATTCAGAATGGTCCCGAGTTATAAGTGGTGTACCCCAAGGTTCAGTGCTGGGCCTTTACTATTTAATTTATTTATTAATGATATTGAGGACGAGTTTAATAGCACCATTTCTATTTTTGCAGATGACACTAAGCTGTGTAGAACTGTACAGTCTATGGAAGATAAACTACAAGCTGACTTGAACACTCTGAGTTATTGGGCATCAACTTGGCAAATGAGGTTCAATGTGGATAAATGTAAAGTTATGCATTTTGGTAGTAATATTCTATGTGCTTCATATGTCCTAGGTGATGTAACACTTTGGGCGTCCTTGTAGATGGTAGATTAAATGACAGCATACAATATCAATCAGCTGCTTCTAAGGCCACCAGGATATTGTCATGCATTAAACGAGGCATGGACTCGCGGGGCAGGGATGTAATATTACCACTTTACAAAGCGTTGGTGCGGCCTCATCTGGAATATGCAGTGCAGTTCTGGGCACCAGTCCATAGAAAGTATGCACTGCAGCTGGAAAAAGTACAGAAGAGAGCGACTAAACTGATAAGGGGCATGGAGGGTCTTAGTGTAATGACCGGTGTCATGCACAGGGAGGAAAACAGGGAAAGCCCTGCCCAAGGGAGAGGAAAAGGTGGTGACCCCTAACTCACCTTGCGGCTAACACCTGACTGCCCTGACGTCCCTAGACGGGTTCCTCACCCGTGCGGCGATCACGTGCCTAAACCCTGGCTTTCCCTGAAATGAGCCCTAGATAGTGAACGGGCCGGTGGGATCGCTAGTCCGCACCACTGCACTAAGAGGGAAACACCAGGGAGAGGACAGACAAATACATACACCCAGGTGGGCGACCACAGCAGTCCACAAAGGTCCAACAGGGATCCGGAGGGTAGCGTTCTGAATCAACAGTCAGAGAACGCAGCAACACAGCTCCAGTGGGTCAGGATAGATGTCCAGGCAGGAAGCTCTATCTCTGGCAACCAGAGAAGTGTGAGAGAGGAATATAAGGAGGTTTGGGAGTGCTGGACAAGAAACAGCTGAGGAGAAGGAGCTACGGATCCCTGAGTGAGCCAAAAGGGTTTGCAAAGCAAACCCAGAAAGCTACCATAAAGAAAACAGCCCTATCTTAAATAGAGCGTGCAGCCAACCGCTGCGACTTCCTGACCCCGGGTATAACGGAGTCAGGCGTGGTTCTCGATACCCTCGTGACAGTACCCCCCTCTCTACGAGGGGCCTCCGGACACTCAGGACCAGGTCTCTCAGGATGAGAGGCATGAAAAACCCCAACTAACCTGTCGGCGTTTACCTCAGACGCAGGAACCCACATTCTTTCCTCGGGACCGTAACCTCTCCAATGCACCAGATATTGAAGAGAGCGGCGGACCCGACGAGAATTAACAATTTTGGATATCTGAAATTCTAGATTACCATCCACGACAACAGGAGGGGGTGGCAGCGGTGATGGTTCTAGAGGTGGAACATATTTTTTGAGTAACGACTTATGAAAAACATTATGAATTTTAAAAGTCTGAGGTAACTCCAGGCGAAAAGACACGGGGTTGATGATGGCTACAATTTTGTAAGGGCCAATAAACCTAGGACCCAGTTTCCAAGAGGGAACCTTCAACTTAATATTCCTAGTAGACAACCACACATAGTCATTCACTCCTAGGTCCGGACCTGGCGACCGTCTCTTATCAGCCATGCATTTGTATTTACCTCCCATATTTTTCAAGTTAGCTTGCACCTTCTGCCATATCGATGAAAGAGATGACGAAAAACGTTCCTCTTCGGGAACCCCAGAAGACCCCCCCCTCTTTGAAAGTACAGAATTGGGAATAAAAACCATATGCACCCAGAAATGGTGACTTGCCAGTGGATTCCTGACGACGATTATTTATGGCAAACTCAGCTAACTGTAAATATGATGACCACAACTCTTGGTTTTCAGACACAAAACATCTTAGATATGTCTCAAGGTTTTGGTTGGTACGCTCAGTCTGTCCATTCGACTGAGGATGGAAAGCTGAGGAAAAGGACAAGTGTACCCCCAAACGGGAACAAAAAGCTTTCCAAAATTTAGAAATAAACTGGGTACCCCGATCCGAAACAACATCGGAGGGGACCCCGTGAAGCTTCACGATTTCACTGACGAATACCTGAGCAAGAGTCTTAGCATTAGGTAGTGCGGGTAACGCAATGAAGTGTACCATTTTGCTAAACCTGTCCACTACTACCAAAATAACTGTTTTACCCGCAGACAAAGGTAAGTCAGTGATAAAATCCATTGACAGATGTGTCCACGGTCTATTGGGAATGACGAGTGGTAATAGAGACCCTGCAGGACGTGTATGTGAAACTTTTGCGCGCGCACAGGTAGAACAAGAAGACACAAAATCCAATACATCCTGACGCAACCTTGGCCACCAAAAACGACGAGACAATAGCTCTAAGGTTGCTTTACTACCCGGGTGCCCAGCAAGTGCCGAATTATGATGTTCCTTTAATAATTCGAAACGTAGGTTCAACGGTACAAACAATTTCTCTGAGGGGCAAGAGACCGGGGCGTCCCCCTGGGCCTCTAACACCTTCCCCTCCAAAACAGAGTGTACCGCAGAGACAACCACTCCTCTTTGTAGAATGGGCACCGGATCACTCACATTACCCCCTCCAGGGAAACAACGAGATAGTGCATCAGCCTTGGTGTTCTTTGCCCCAGGACGATAGGTAATAACAAAGTTAAACCTGGTAAAAAATAGCGACCACCTAGCTTGTCTAGGGGTGAGACGCTTAGCTGATTCGAGGTACAGGAGATTTTTGTGGTCCGTAATCACAGTGACGGGGTGGACTGCCCCCTCTAAGAAGTGACGCCACTCCTCAAACGCAAGTTCAATAGCTAATAGTTCCCTCTTGCCAATATCGTAGTTCTTTTCTGCTGCAGATAGTTTTTTCGAAAAGAAAGCACAAGGACGCCATTTGCCAGGAGTCGGACCCTGAGACAGCACAGCCCCCACTCCCACCTCTGACGCATCGACTTCAACAATAAAAGGCTGAGAGACATCAGGTTGGACTAGTACAGGTGCTGAGGTAAACCTCTCTTTTAGAGAGGAAAAAGCAACTTTAGCGGCGTCAGACCATTTAGAAAAATCAGTCCCCTTCCTAGTCATGTCAGTAAGCGGTTTTACAATAAGTGAATAATTTTTAATGAATTTCCTATAGAAATTTGCGAAGCCCAAGAACCGTTGTAGTGCTTCGAGGTTCTCAGGAAGATCCCAATCTAAAATTGCCTGGACCTTCCTAGGATCCATACGGAAATCTGAAGCAGATAAAAAATAACCCAGGAATTGTATTTCCTGAACGGCGAAGACACATTTTTCAATCTTAGCATATATTTCATTCGTCCGTAGGACCTGCAGTACCTGTCTGACATGCACCTCATGTGTTTTCAGATCAGACGAATAAATTAAAATATCATCTAGGTATATTACCACAAACCTGCCGATTAGATGACTAAAAATGTCATTAACGAAATGTTGAAAGACGGCAGGAGCATTGGTCAGACCGAAAGGCATAACTAGATTTTCATAATGCCCCTCAGGGGTGTTAAACGCTGTCTTCCACTCATCCCCCTCCTTAATACGAATCAGATTGTAGGCCCCCCTAAGATCAAGTTTGGAGAACCACCTAGCACCCGCAATCTGATTAAACAGGTCAGGAATGAGAGGAAGAGGGTATGGGTCTCGGATGGTTATCTGATTTAATTCGCGAAAATCCAAGCAAGGACGCAGGCCCCCATCTTTCTTTTTAACGAAGAAAAACCCTGCAGCCACGGGTGAAGAAGAGGGCCTGATGTGTCCCTTAGCCAAGCTCTCGGAGATATAATCTTTCATGGCTTGTCTCTCTGGACCCGAAAGATTATATAACCTGGTCTTGGGTAATTTTGCGCCGGGAATAAGGTTAACCGGGCAATCATAAGGACGATGAGGTGGTAACTTCTGACAACCCTTTTCAGAAAAAACATCCTCAAAATCCGAAATAAATGTAGGTAGGGTAGTTATGGAGGCGACTAAGCAATTGCTATTTAAGCAATTTTCTCTGCACTGCTCACTCCACTCCAATATCTCCCTGGCCTGCCAATCCACTACTGGATTGTGCGCTACCAACCAGGGAAGACCCAGCACC
The DNA here is from genome assembly GCF_014858855.1 of Bufo gargarizans. Taxonomy (NCBI): domain Eukaryota; kingdom Metazoa; phylum Chordata; class Amphibia; order Anura; family Bufonidae; genus Bufo; species Bufo gargarizans. The sequence continues at coordinate 69,102,124 of NC_058080.1, forward strand.
ACCGGAGTGGGAAGCCCCTCCAGAACATAACCTGAAAGCATCTCGTTATGGTGGTCCCCTACCCGAAGGTGTAAATTATGAACAATGTGGGTGAGGTTTCTCTGAGACAGGGGAGCAGAATCAATAGCGAATATGGGAATGGGTCTCTGTAACGTACAGAGAGACAAACCCAAAGTGCGGGCAAAATGGGCATCTATCAAATTTACCCCTGCTCCACTGTCTAAAAAGAAAGAAATAGTCTCCGTCTTATCACCAAAAATAATAACCGCTGGCAACACAAATTGCGATGTACGTATGGAGGAGACGTATACCCCCCGGCTGACATCCTCCACACAGCCTGGGGTTAGTAGTTTTTCCAACGGTCTTTTGTTTCTGAGGAAAGAAGGACAGACATTAATGAAATGACCCCTCTCCCCACAAAAAAAACAAACCCCACGCCTACTGCGAGCCTCAGGAGGACGGACCTGACGAGTAGTTCCTCCTAGCTGCATAGGCTCGTCTAAGTCCGTACAGACTAACTGCTGCTTGGGAGGAGTTACCAATTTCTCCGGTTCTTTCAACCTGTCCCTAAGGCGTCTCTCTATACGGATAGAAAGGGACATAACCGCATCAAGGGAAAAGGGGGTCTCATATAATGCAAGCGCATCCTTAACCCTTTCGGATAACCCAGAGCAGAACTGACTCCTGAGAGCCGGGTCGTTCCATTGGGTATCCGTAGCCCACCTACGGAATTCAGAGCAATACTCCTCTACCGGCCGTTCTCCTTGTAAGAGTCTCCGTAATCTTGATTCAGCCAATGCTACTCGGTCAGGGTCGTCATATATGAGACCCAAGGCCCCGAAAAACTCATCCACTGACCGAAGAGCCTGGGAATCAGTAGGTAAAGAGAACGCCCAGGACTGCGGGTCCCCCTGCAGCAGGGAAATAACAACCCCCACCCGCTGATCTTCATTACCAGAGGAGTAAGGGCGCAGTTTAAAATATAACTTACAGGCCTCACGGAATGTCAAAAACTTGTCCCTTCCCCCAGAAAATCTGTCAGGGAGAGGGACCTTGGGTTCCGCAACAACCTGGTTACCAGTAGCAACCGCTGGGCTTGCGGTCAGTTGTAATTGCTGCTGGAGGACCGACGCCTTCAATCCTACCACCTCCAAAGACAGGCCATGAAATTGTTTGGACAGAGCAGCAATTTGATCCATACTGGATTCTAAGTAGGTAAAAAAAATATTATTTTTTTTTTTACCTACACAAAATAAGGGCCAGAGATAATGTAATGACCGGTGTCATGCACAGGGAGGAAAACAGGGAAAGCCCTGCCCAAGGGAGAGGAAAAGGTGGTGACCCCTAACTCACCTTGCGGCTGACACCTGACTGCCCTGACGTCCCTAGACGGGTTCCTCACCCGTGCGGCGATCACGTGCCTAAACCCTGGCTTTCCCTGAAATGAGCCCTAGATAGTGAACGGGCCGGTGGGATCACTAGTCCGCACCACTGCACTAAGAGGGAAACACCAGGGAGAGGACAGACAAATACAGACAAACACATACACCCAGTTGGGCGACCACAGCAGTCCACAAAGGTCCAACAGGGATCCGGAGGGTAGCGTTCTGAATCAACAGTCAGAGAACGCAGCAACACAGCTCCAGTGGGTCAGGATAGATGTCCAGGCAGGAAGCTCTATCTCTGGCAACCAGAGAAGTGTGAGAGAGGAATATAAGGAGGTTTGGGAGTGCTTGACAAGGAACAGCTGAGGAGAAGGAGCTACAGACCCCTGAGTGAGCCAAAAGGGTTTGCAAAGCAAACCCAGAAAGCTACCATAAGGAAACAGCCCTATCTTAAATAGAGCGTGCAGCCAACCGCTGCGACTTCCTGACCCCGGGTATAACGGAGTCAGGCGTGGTTCTCGATACCCTCGTGACACTTAGTTATGAAGAAAGATAAAAAGAATTGAATTTATTTAGTCTTGAGAAGAGACGTCTAAGAGGTGACATGGTAACCTATACAAATATATAAATGAATCCAAATTGCCATTATTCTGCCGCTCACTTCAGATTTGCAATACCACTGTAATTCCAGCAAACCGTTCTTGTTAATGGGGTCTATTAGCCCTTGTGGGGTGCAGTTATATACTGTATATGTTCTAAAACATTTTTGTGTCGTGTATTAGTGGGGAAAAAGAAAAAGGGCTTATTAGCCGCTGTGTAGTGAGGTGAGAAAATTACAGCCCTTTTTTAGCGTGTATTAGTGGCAAAAAAAAAATGTATTTGCATTTCACGGCTGCAGTTATATGTTCTAAAGTCTTTTTTTGGCGTGTATTAGTGGGGAAAAAGAAAAAGGGCTTATTAGCCGTTGTGTGGTGAAGTGAGAAAATTAAAGCCCTTTTTGGTGTGTATTAGTGGGGGGGGGGGGGAAGGATTATTTGCCATTCACGGACGCAGTTATATGTTCTAAAGCTTTTTTGGGGTGTGTATTAGTGGGGAAAAAGAAAAAGGGCTTATTAGCCATTAATAGGATAGATACATGCGTCCTATTATGCCATTCTGAAGTGAATTGTGATTGTTATATATATTTTTTTTGTGTATTAATAGGAAAAAGAATATGTCTTATTAGCCAGTCTGCAGTGAACCGACATTGTTATATAGCCATTGTTGGGGTATATTAATGGGAAAAATAAGTATGTGTTATTAGCCGTTCTGCAGTGAATTTACATTGTCATACAGACATTGTTGGTGTTTATTAATAGTAAAAATAAGTACTTCTTATTAGCCGTTCTGTGGTGAATTTACATTGTCATTCAGTGGTGCAATTTTTTGTGATACAGCCTTTTTTGGGAAAATTGGTCGGTGAATGTAGACTTTCTTCTGTAGGGACTGAGTAATTGCGTCAATTAGCCATTCAGTGGTGACATTTTTTAGTGAAACAGCCTTTTTTGGGAAAATTAATGGGTGATTGTATCTTCCGTAGGGACTAACAATTTGTCGATTAGCCATTCAGTGGTGAAATTTGTTTGTGATACAGCCTTTTTGGGGAAAATTGGTCGGTAGCTGTAACCATGGTCAAGGACAATATACAGTGCTGCCCATAATTATTCATACCCCAGGCAAATTTTGACTTAAAGTTACTTTTATTCAACCAGCAAGTAATGTTTTGACGGGAAATGACATAGGTGTCTCCCAAAAGATAATAAGACGATGTACAAGAGGCATTATTGTGGGAAAAAAAACATTTCTCAGCTTTTATTTTAATTTGAGCAAAAAATACAAGTGTTCCGCACTGTGGAAAATCTCAGAGGACGTGGTCGGAAGCCAAAAGTGACACCTGTGCTGGCCAGGAGGATAGTTAGAGAGGTGAAAAAGATTCCAAGGATCACCACCAAGGCCATCCTGGTGAATCTGGGCTCTGCTGGTGGCAATGTCTCAAGGCAGACAATTCAACGAACACTGCACACTGCTTGGTTCCACTTCTCCAAATAAGGCACACAAAAGCTCGCTTGGCCTTTGCAAAAGCTCATCTGGACAAAGAAGAAGACTTCTTGTCTTCTGTGTTATGGTCAGATGAAACAAAAATTGTATTGCTTGGTCACAATGATGTTTCCTTCATTTGGCGTAAAAAAGGAGAAGCCTTCAACCCAAAGAACACCATCCCCACTGTCAAACATGGTTGTGGGAACCTAATGCTTTGGGGGTGTTTTTCAGCCAATGGACCAGGGAACGTAATCACAGTAAACGACACCATGAAAAAAGAGCAATACATGAGGATTCTCAACGACAACATCAGGCAGTCTGCAGAGAAACTTGGCCTTGGGCACCAGTGGACATTTCAGCATGACAATGACCCAAAACACACAGCAAAAGTGGTGGAGAAATGGTTAGCAGACAACAACATTAACATTTTGGAGTCCAGACTTGAATCCAATTGAGAATCTGTGGAGGGAGCTAAAGATCAGGGTGATGGCAAGAGGATCCTCCAACCTGAAAGATTTGGAGCTCATTGTTAAAGATGAATGGGCAAAAATATCTGTGGAGACATGCAAAAAAATGGTCTGCAATTATATGAAGCTGTAATAGCCAATAAAGGCTTTTGTATTGATTATTGAGAAGGGTATGAATAATTTTGGACTGGACACCTTTTGCTCAAATGTAAATAAAAGCTGAGAAATGTTTTTTTCCACAATAATGCCTCTTGTACATCGTCTTATTATCTTTTGGGAGACACCTATGTCATTTCCCGTAAAAAAATTACTTGCTGGTTGAATAAAAGTAACTTTAAGTCGAAATTTGCCAGGGGTATGAATAATTATGGGCAGCACTGTATGTCCTTTACAGCCCACTGGGTAAATGTGGTTCCTGTCCAGCCACACCAGCAACTTGGCCAGGTGACGCCGCTTCTGCCTCCATGTTCTCACGCCATTAGCACTGCGACAATGTCTGCCTCTGCCTCCTCATCCTCCACGTGTCCTCAGCCTCCACTGCAAGGACAATGCACAGTGCTCCTCCAGCATACCACATGTGCAGGGCACAGTGGTGTCACGCTGTTCTACACTCATTTGCCTGGGCGAACAGAGTCATGCAGGGGAGGAACTGCTCCGTGTCCTTCATCAAAAAATCAAATCCTGGCTTTCTCTGTGAGAACTCAAAATCAGAACCATGGTGACTGACAACGGGAAGAACATGGTGTCGGCGCTGCGTCAAGAAAGGCTGAGCCATGCACCCTGCATGACGCACATGTTCAATCTGGTTGTAAAGCGGTTCCTGAAGTCTTCCACCCAACTGCAAGACATCCTAAAAATGGCCAGGAAACTTTGCATGCACTTCAGCCACTCGTACACCACCAAGCCCACCCTCCTTGAGCTGCAGCGGCAGAACGGGGTCCCCCAACATAGGCTTATATGCCATGTTTCCACCTGTTGGAATTCCACCCTCCATATGTTGGACCGACTATACGAACAGAGAAAGGCCATAAACGATTTCTTGATGATCCGAGTGGACAGAGGTACTTCCCTTTGTAACTTCGATGTTAGCCAGTGGCAGCTCATGCGTGACACCTGCCATTTGCTCATGCACTTGGAGGAGGCCACTTTATTTGTCAGTCGCCAGGACTACGGGATTAACAACGTCATCACACTGATTCTTATCCTGGAAAAGATGCTGGTAAATCTGGCTGGTCAGGGGACTGGAGACGTGGCACCTACATCTCACGGCCACATGAGCCCTGTGGGGGCTGAGCTGGAGGAGGAGGACATTGGAGCACAAACAATGTGTAGCGAAATGGGTGTTTTTTCTACACAGGTGACAGGAGAGGAGGAGCAGCCAGAGGAGCAAGAGGGAGATGAGGAAGACGAGGCAGATGACCCAGGCACACTGTGGCAGTATGCAGTGGAGATAGGAAGTCCCTCCGAGTCACTTGCGCAAATGGCCCGATGCATGCTCACTTGCCTGTGTAGTGATAGCCGAATTATCACCATTCACCTGAGGGATGACTACTGGCTCTCCACCATGTTAGACCCTCGCTACCGGTCTAAAATTGGGGCCTTTTTTACACCCACTGAGAGGGAGGACAAACTAAACTACTATAGAGACATCCTATGTAGTCAGTTGGCCCCTGCCTATCTGCGCCATCGTCCATCCTCTCACAGGTCTGAACGGGGGGCCCTCTGCGCTCATGTTCCACTGCCATAGCTGCTGGGGGGGGGGGGGCAAGAACAGTACCATCTCCATCAGCAGCAGCAGCAGCCTGAGTCTAGAGTCGCTGATGAGCAGCTTTCTTCACGCGCATAGTGAAGAAACTACTCACCAGCAGCTAGACATAGTTCAGAACCTCTCGTGCGAGGGAACCACCAGTTGAAGTCCGGGAACTTCGGCGTGTGACGTCACCGGGGAGCCCGACTGGCTCAGAAACGCGTCGGATTGATTTTGTCCCCTGAAGGCATCCATACACAGTGCGGTGACGTCACACGCCGAAGTTCCCAGACTTCAACTGGTGGTTCCCTCGCACAAGTGATTCTCTGCCGGCCAGAGCACCACTCATGCTAAGAGGTTGAGTCTGAAGCTACCCGAACACCTGCTTCCCTGACCTAACAAGGAGAATACTCCATGGATACATCGCCTTCTCAAAGAAGGTAATTACTCAGAGTACCCCTTCTCTTATATACATACCTACCCCTTCTAACCCCTGATAGCACCACAATCAGCGCAGTTTCTTTTCTGATTTATATTAAAATCAGACCTTTATTGTACTTAAATCTAACGGTCACAGCAGCAGACCGTGTCAGTGAACCTAGCAGCGATTCCCTTACGGGCAAGGAGTGCAAAGTGAGTACGGGAGCGCGGGTGGGCATATACATATTTCACAAATAGTTCAGAACCTGAACCAGCAGGTCGTGGCATACTTGGAGTGCACCCTGCCACCCGTCATCGAAGATCCGCTGGACTACTGGGCAGCCAAACTGGATTTATGGCCACAACTGTCCGAGTTTGCCCTGGAAAAGCTGTCCTGCCCGGCCAGTAGTGTGGTATCAGAGCGGGTGTTTAGTGCAGCGGGGGCCATAGTTACCCCAAGGAGAATTGGCCTGTCCACTCAAAATGTGGAGAGACTGACCTTTGTCAAGATGAATCAGGCATGGATCAGCCAGGATTTCCACCCACCAATGGAGATGCATCAGATTAGATCATCAGATGCATCAGATTAGATGCATCAAATTAGATCATCAGATTAAATCAGCAGATCAGATCATGAGATTGCAGACACCAGTTTCTTCTGGCTACCTGCCTCAGCTACTATTCTGATGCTGCCACCCGCCTGATACCACACATATGATGCCAAGTGCTCCTTCTTACACCCACCATTGTCAGCGGGTACTGTTATTGCCACCCACCTCCCCACTCTGTCACCGGGTCCCTCTGTGGTCTCCTCATGCTGTAGCCACCTCCACATTATGTCACCTTGGCATTCTGTGGTCTCCTCATGCTGCTGCCACCTCCACACTATGTCACGTTGCCACTCTATGGTCTCCTCATGCTGCTGCTGCTGCCTAACACTGTCACCTTGGCACTCTGTGGCCTCCTCATGCTGCCAACTTAACACTATGTCACTGGGCCACTCTGTGGCCTCCTCATGCTGCTGCGGCCATCTCACCACTATGTCACTGGGCCACTCTGTGGTCTCCTCATGCTGCTTCCACCTCACCACTATGTCATTGGGCCATTCTGTGGACTTCTCAAGCTGTTCTCCCACCCTCCCCACTCCATTACTGGGACACTATTTTGTCTTTTTGGCGCACAACGGATCCTGTCTGTGTAACAGCTGTATGGTCCCATCAGAATTGGCTTATGATTTGGTAGCCAAAAGCAGGAGTGGATACAAAACACAGAAGACATGCAAATATTCCATTCACATGTCATCTCTGTTTTGGATCCACTCTTGCTTTTTTTTTTGGGCATTAGCAATACTGATGGATTACTGACCGAATGCTGACTGAGTGAAGACGGATGCTCCACAGACAGGATCAGTTTTTTTGGGGTTATTGCTCTGACGGATCAGAGGAAGGGCAAAATAATCAGTGACGTCAACACAAACTTACTGCTGACACCCTCTCCATTCTGTCGGGGGGCTCTACTTGTATAAGCGTTTAATAGAACAGGTTCTGTAGATATCTATGTGGAATCAGCTGACGACGGTGTAAAAGGAGTGCGCTTCTTCTTGATGCTAACATTGACTTGTAAGGCTGAGTTATTTGGTCAGTTTTGGCCCCGAGACTGCCCTAATAAGTGAAGTGTGCAGTGATTCTAAGAGTGACGCCTGTCATCTGCATGTCATACTGACTCATAGTAATATTTTTCTACCAGAGCAGACTCCCTATGCGTGTTACTGCAAGGCACAGTGTTCTACACCACTATAAAGGCTCTCTGTAGCCAGGAAATGGCTGATTTTCCGCGGATAAACTTGGATCGAATTGTTTCGGAGAATTCGGCGAACCGGACTAATCAATTTTTTTTTTAAATTTGCTTATCTTCAATAATAATGCTAATAATAATAACAACAATAATAACAATAATAATAACAACAATAATACAAATTTGTTGTATGCTGTGCTATTAACAAAAACAGCAAATGTAAAAAAAAAGACTTTTTGCAATTTTTTTTTACATTTTTCCTTTTTATAAAAAAACTAGCAGAAAGACTTGGCTTCACATGAGTATATTTTGTGCACTTCATTTAATGTTTGTGTGTGTGGTTAAAATATATCCCCAGTGTTCCTATAACAGTGCCCCACCCCCATAACAGTGACAATCACAGCACTTCGCCCCCTTAACAATGACCTATAACAGTGAAGAAAAATGGCTGAGTTGTTATGGAAACCTGATGCAAAACTGTGTGTATGTCAGTGAAGCGAAGGCTAAAGGACCTGCATACTTCTATTGGCTAATTCCTATTATACAATACAGGATGAGAAACATGGCGGACACAGCTCCACATCTGTCCACGCGATGCATCTGCAGCTCGGCTCAAGTGAATGGAGCCAGGTTCTTCTAATACTGTACAATCCCTTTAAGCTTTATAAACATAAAACCAATTAGTGGCCTTTTCTATTATTCAATGTATCCAACCTCACAGAAGTAGTCAGAGGTCTCCAGGTTACATGTAGAGCACATTCTTCAGCAGAAAACACATCTCTCCTGCCATTAGATGAATCTGACCAGATATGACGCTGACCTACGAGGAAGCTTTACTCTGCCATGTCTAACTGCATTAATCCTTCGCTTTTCTATCTGCAAACCTAAACACATTATTGACTGAGCCACCAGCTCTCCCCATCTGTCTACAGCACTGGGGTCATATGAAGGTTACCATAGTAACCCATTTTTAGAAGAACGCGGCGGTGTGCAGGATGTGTTTTACATAAGGGTCTTTGATGTCCTCATATATCACGGAATAGGTGTCACTGGGAGAAATGCCAACTCATAGGAGGCTCATTCACACCTTAGTTCAGGGCACGGGGATACGGTTTAGACGTGGTCTGTTATCTAATAGATATATAGCCGCCTCTCCTGAAGAATCTGCTGAGACGTCTTATACACTATGCAGATATATAACACTTATTCTTAACCTGGCATGGCGTCAGTGAATGGAACGAAAGGTAACTTTGCAAGTGATTTATGATTATTTGGAGACATTTGATCTTGAATTCACACTTGTGCTAAAATTGCATGCTCTGTTTTAACCCCTTAAAGGGGTTATCCAAACTATAAAACATGCCCGCCAATGCCCAGGCCCCTAATATAGATTATATTTACCCTGCTTGACGCTCCTGGTCCCCGCATCTCCCTGTGGCACGTACAAAAACATCCAGCGACGGGGGTGGGGGTGCCTGGTGGGCAGCCGATAGCAGGCTGCGAAAGGAACCAGCCTCCTTAGCGTCACCCGTGAAAATTTTAAGTCCCCTTAGAGAACTTGTACATGCGATTGTCACGGACGGTGTACAGGAAACAAGGCAAAGCAACATGTATAAATGACTCGCTGGATCCAAAAACTAAGGAACCAAGGGAGACCCCTGCAGAAGACCTGGCACTTTCCCTGGCTGCTCAGCCTATGCAAAGATCCGAATGGTGGAGGTTTGCATATCCACGAACCTTGACTATAAAGCCCTGAGCACCCTACAATAGTGAGGGGACACGACCACCGGCTCCCTACACAAGATACGGAGGGAGTCAGGGTCACCTGGGATCCAGCAAACAGATAATAACAGATAAAGGTACAACACTTAGCTTTGAAGCAAACAGGAGGACAGAGTCAGCGTGCACACACACTCCAGGAAGTAGCATAAGCCGCCCAGAAAAGCCTTCTGGGGAAGAATTTAAAGGGAAGCAATTAGTCCAACACATGACAGCTGAGAGAGGCTGACGAGAGGAGGAGCTGAATACCACAACACAGAAACTCAAGGAGGAGGTTCTGAAAGGCCTCTGTCAGAGCTTCTCAGCTGTCTGGTTGTGACAGTACCCCTCCCTCTACGAGTGGACTCCGGACACTCAGAACCCACCTTCTCAGGATGGGACCTATGGAAAGCCCTGATGAGACGAGAGGCCTTAATGTCCGTCACTGGGACCCACATCCTCTCCTCAGGACCATACCCCTCCCACTGAACAAGGTACTGAAGAGAACCGCGGACAAGACGAGAATCCACAATCCTAGAGACCTGAAATTCAAGATTCCCATCAACCATAATCGGAGGAGGAGGCAAAGGCGAGGGTACAATGGGTTGAACATAAGGTTTCAATAAGGACTTATGAAAAACATTATGGATCTTCCAAGTCTGAGGAAGATCAAGACGGTATGCAACAGGATTGATGACAGACAGGATTTTGTAAGGCCCAATAAACCTAGGACCCAACTTCCAGGAGGGAACCTTCAATTTGATATTCTTGGTAGACAACCACACCAGATCACCAACATTCAGGTCCGGACCAAGCACACGTCTCTTATCAGCCACACGCTTATATCTCTCACTCATGCTCTTTAGATTATCTTGAATCTTTTGCCAAATAGATGACAAAGACGAGGAGAATCTGTCCTCATCAGGTAAACCAGAAGACCCCTCTCCCGAGAAAGTCCCAAACTGTGGATGAAACCCATATGCACCAAAAAATGGTGACTTATCAGAGGACTCCTGACGACGGTTATTTAAAGCAAACTCAGCAAGGGACAAAAAAGAACACCAATCCTCTTGATTCTCCGCCACAAAACAACGCAGATATGTCTCCAGATTCTGATTGACGCGCTCTGTCTGGCCATTCTACTGCGGGTGGAAAGCAGAAGAGAATGACAACCGAACCCCCAAGCGAGAACAGAAAGCCTTCCAGAATCTGGAAACAAACTGCGTGCCCCTATCAGAGACTATGTCTGAAGGAATACCGTGCAATTTGACAATGTGATCAACAAATGCTTGCGCCAGCGTCTTAGCATTGGGCAAACCAGGAAAAGGGATGAAATGCACCATTTTGCTAAAACGGTCCACCACCACCAGAATCACAGTCTTCCCCGAGGAACGAGGAAGGTCCGTTATGAAGTCCATGGACAGATGTGTCCAAGGACGGGAAGGAATGGGTAAGGGAAGGAGAGGACCTGATGGCCGTGAATGAGGGACTTTGGCACGAGCGCAAGTCTCGCAGGCTGCCACAAAACCCTCAACCGACTTACGAAGCGCAGGCCACCAGAATCTCCGAGCGATGAGATCCAGTGTGGCTCTTACCCCCGGGTGCCCAGCAAGGACCGTATCGTGGTGTTCTTTAAAAATCTTGTGTCTTAAAGCGAGAGGCACAAACAACCTCCCAGGAGGACAAAGATCAGGAGCCTCTGACTGGGCTGCCTGCACCTCTGCCTCCAATTCAGGAAAAAGAGCAGAGACCACCACACCTTCAGCCAAAATGGGACCCGGGTCTTCAAAATTCCCGCCTCCCGGAAAACAACGTGACAGGGCATCTGCCTTCACATTCTTAACTCCAGGGCGGAACGTGACAACAAAATTAAACCTAGAAAAGAACAACGACCATCTGGCCTGTCTCGGGTTCAGACGCTTGGCTGACTCCAAGTAGGCCAGATTTTTATGGTCAGTAAATACGGTAATAGGGTGTCTGGCTCCCTCTAGCCAATGGCGCCATTCCTCAAAAGCCAACTTGATGGCCAACAATTCCCTATCTCCCACATCGTAATTTCTCTCTGCGGAGGAGAGTTTTCTTGAGAAAAAGGCACACGGTCGCCATTTGGCAGGAGAGGAACCCTGAGACAAGACCGCCCCCACACCCACCTCAGAAGCATCAACCTCAACTATGAAGGGTAAAGAAACATCAGGTTGCACCAAGATGGGAGCGGAAGCAAAACTCTCCTTGATATCAGAAAAAGCCTTACGCGCCTCTACTGACCAAGAAGAAAAATCTACCCCCTTTCTGGTCATATCAGTGAGTGGTTTAACAATAGAAGAATAATTCAAAATGAACTTCCTGTAATAATTGGCAAAGCCCAAAAAACGCATCAGTGCCTTTTGATTCTCAGGAAGCTCCCACTCAAGCACAGCGCGGACCTTCTCGGGGTCCATGCGAAAACCAGAAGCGGAGAGAAGAAACCCCAGAAATTGAATTTCTGGAACCGCAAACACACATTTTTCCAGTTTCGCATATAATTGATTCTCCCGCAGGATGAGCAAGATCTGACGTAAATGTTCCTTATGAGTTTTGAAATCGGGAGAAAAAATCAAAATGTCATCCAAATACACCAATACAAATTTTCCCATCAAATGATAAAAAATGCTGTTCACGAAATGCTGAAAAACGGCTGGGGAATTCATCAAACCAAAAGGCATAACCAAATTTTCTAAATGGCCCTCAGGGGTATTGAAGGCCGTCTTCCATTCGTCCCCTTCTCTGACCCTGACCAGGTTGTATGCCCCTCTTAAATCTAATTTGGAAAAGACTTTAGCCCCAACAACCTGGTTAAATAGGTCCGGGATCAGAGGAAGTGGATAAGGGTCACGAATTTTGATATTGTTCAGCTCCCTGAAATCCAGACAAGGTCTTAAAGAACCATCTTTTTTCTTAACAAAGAAAAAAACAGCGGCAACAGGTGACTTCGAGGGTCGTATGTGTCCTTTTCTCAGACTCTCAGAGATATAAGCACGCATAGCGATCCTCTCAGGTTGGGAAAGATTGTATAAACGAGATTTAGGCAGCTTGGCGTCTGGGATGAGATTAATAGGGCAATCGTACTCCCTGTGTGGGGGCAAATCCTGAACTCCACTCTCAGAGAAGACATCCAAAAATTCAGAGAGAAAAGATGGTACAGTCTTAGTAGCAACCTCAGAAACAGATGTCATGAGGCAATTCTCTCTGCAAAAGTCACTCCAACCATTTATTTGCCTCGCTTGCCAATCAATGGTGGGGTTATGCTTAGTGAGCCAGGGCAGTCCCAACACCAGAGGGGTGGGTAAACCGCTAAGGACGAAACATGACACATCCTCAACATGAGCATCACTCACAATTAAACGGATATTGTGAACTATGCCCTTTAATGATTTTTGAGAAAGTGGAGCGGAATCGATAGCAAAAACAGGAATATCCTTTCCCAAAGTGCGCACCTGGAAACCATGAGTTATCGCAAATTGATTATCAATGAGATTGACCGCTGCTCCACTATCCACAAAAATCTCACAAAAAATGTTCTTGCTCTCTAGCGCCACCCTGGCCGGCAGGACAAAACGGGAACTACAAGCAAATGGAAAACCTTCAATTTCCGCCTCAACCCTGCCAATAGTAACAGACGGAATATTTTTAAAAGATTTTTTCCTGTTTGTTTCTTTATTACTCCCAGAAAACTGCCTGAATCTCCTAGAGGGACAAATATTTGCCAAATGATTTATACCTCCACAACAAAAACAAACCCTCCCATGCGAGCTGAATCTTCTATTGTCAGAAGCAATCAACCCCAGCTGCATGGGCTCCTGCTCAGAAGGGGCTGACGGCGACTGAGACCCCTGCGCACAGAGCGGGACCGCTGCACTGTCCTGGGACTGCGTATGACAGGAAGGAGACATCTCTCCTCTCTCTCTAAGACGCCTGTCAATACGAACGGCCTGAGACATAGCAGAGTCCAAAGAAATAGGCCTCTCATGAAAGGCAAATGCATCTTTCAATCCCTCTGAAAGACCATGACAAAATTAACTTCGGAGCGCAGCATCATTCCAACCAGTATCAACTGCCCATCTCCGAAATTCTGAGCAGTATATTTCTGCGGATTGTTTACCCTGGCATAATAGACGTAGTTTAGACTCAGCCAGAGCAATACGATCCGGATCATCATATATCTGACCCAGGGCTAAAAAGAATTCATCCACTGAACGGAGAGGCCGTGCCCCCACCGGCAGCGAAAAGGCCCAGGACTGAGCGTTACCCCTGAGCAGCGATATAATGATCCCCACCCTCCGTTCCTCATCACCAGAGGAGTGGGGAAGAAGGCGAAAATGGAGTTTGCAAGCCTCTCTAAAACGCACAAAATTCTCACTACCCCCGGAGAACGTATCCGGGAGCGAGATCTTAGGCTCAGAACAAACTCCATGAACGCAAGCTGAACCGGTCACTTGAAGCTGAGAAAAAGTCTTACGGAGATCAGCTACCTCCAATGAAAGACCCTGGAAGCGTTCAGCCAAAAGTGAAACCGGATCCATGCTTGAGACGGTTATGGCGGCTTATAATGTCACGGACGGTGTACAGGAAACAAGGCAAAGCAACATGTATAAATGACTCGCTGGATCCAAAAACTAAGGAACCAAGGGAGACCCCTGCAGAAGACCTGGCACTTTCCCTGGCTGCTCAGCCTATGCAAAGATCCGAATGGTGGAGGTTTGCATATCCACGAACCTTGACTATAAAGCCCTGAGCACCCTACAATAGTGAGGGGACACGACCACCGGCTCCCTACACAAGATACGGAGGGAGTCAGGGTCACCTGGGATCCAGCAAACAGATAATAACAGATAAAGGTACAACACTTAGCTTTGAAGCAAACAGGAGGACAGAGTCAGCGTGCACACACACTCCAGGAAGTAGTATAAGCCGCCCAGAAAAGCCTTCTGGGGAAGAATTTAAAGGGAAGCAATTAGTCCAACACATGACAGCTGAGAGAGGCTGACGAGAGGAGGAGCTGAATACCACAACACAGAAACTCAAGGAGGAGGTTCTGAAAGGCCTCTGTCAGAGCTTCTCAGCTGTCTGGTTGTGACAGCGATCTTCTGGTCACTTGTACCATAAACTGCAATAGAATACTATTGCACTGTATGGGATTTTTATAGACTGCCTGTCAGGGGCAGACCGGGAACTTAAAGTGGACCTGGAAAAAAATACTAAAAGTGGCCCAGTTTTGTAGTCGGGTCCAAATTGATGGAAGGCAGGGATAACACAAGCAGTCGGGGCCAACAATACCATATTGTGGCATATTATACCACCCCAACAGAGCCAAATACCACAGTCCATCACAAAAATACTGCCACCAACAGCACAAGATACATCCCCGAAAACTTCCACTGGCAGACATGAGGAGGGCTTAGGTGGCCCCCTGGGCATCGGCCCACTGGGAAGGTCTATGGTCTATGGCCATTTGCCCATGCTGCCAAGTCCCGCTGCTGGCATGGTTTTGCAGGCAATTTACTATGACAGGCCTGGGAGCCTTCACAAGGTCCCAGGCTGTCATTACAACAGATTGGAGCCCTGTGATTTTGCCCTTTGTCTAACCACTCAGATGCCACAGTCACTATTGATTGCAGAATACATCAATCAGGAGTCGCACTCACCAGATCTTGCGGTCAACCGGAATGCAACAGCCCACCTGGAGCCCTAGGTCCAGACAGGCTCCTGAATATACAGTCCAATGTGGAAGTGGATTTTTGAATTGAAGGCACTCCAACCATTTGGGATGAATATTGAATTTAATGTGGGGAATATATAGGTGGTCCATGTGACAGAATGTTGAAATATATACTCAGTTTAGTGATTTTTAATACGTCCTTGTTTTTATTGTTGAGTTATACACACTTACAGTGGCGGAAATAATTATTTGACCCCTCACTGATTTTGTAAGTTTGTCCAATGACAAAGAAATGAAAAGTCTCAGAACAGTATCATTTCAATGGTAGGTTTATTGTAACAGTGGCAGATAGCACATCAAAAGGAAAATCGAAAAAATAACTTTAAATAAAAGATAGCAACTGATTTGCATTTCATTGAGTGAAATAAGTATTTGAACCCCTACCAACCATTAAGAGTTCTGGCTCCCACAGAGTGGTTAGACACTTCTACTCAATTAGTCACCCTCATTAAGGACACCTGTCTTAACTAGTCACCTGTATAAAAGACACCTGTCCACAGAATCAATCAATCAAGCAGACTCCAAACTCTCCAACATGGGAAAGACCAAAGAGCTGTCCAAGGATGTCAGAGACAAAATTGTAGACCTGCACAAGGCTGGAATGGGCTACAAAACCATTAGCAAGAAGCTGGGAGAGAAGGTGACAACTGTTGGTGCGATTGTTCGAAAATGGAAGGAGCACAAAATGACCATCAATCGACCTCGCTCTGGGGCTCCACGCAAGATCTCACCTCGTGGGGTGTCAATGGTTCTGAGAAAGGTGAAAAAGCATCCTAGAACTACACGGGAGGAGTTAGTTAATGACCTCAAATTAGCAGGGACCACAGTCACCAAGAAAACCATTGGAAACACATTACACCGCAATGGATTAAAATCCTGCAGGGCTCGCAAGGTCCCCCTGCTCAGGAAGGCACATGTGCAGGCCCGTCTGAAGTTTGCCAATGAACACCTGAATGATTCAGAGAGTGACTGGGAGAAGGTGCTGTGGTCTGATGAGACCAAAATAGAGCTCTTTGGCATTAACTCAACTCGCTGTGTTTGGAGGAAGAAAAATGCTGCCTATGACCCCCAAAACACCGTCCCCACCGTCAAGCATGGGGGTGGAAACATTTTGCTTTGGGGGTGTTTTTCTGCTAAGGGCACAGGACAACTTATTCGCATAAACGGGAAAATGGACGGAGCCATGTATCGTGAAATCCTGAGCGACAACCTCCTTCCCTCTGCCAGGAAACTGAAAATGGGTCGTGGATGGGTGTTCCAGCACGACAATGACCCAAAACATACAGCAAAGGCAACAAAGGAGTGGCTCAAGAAGAAGCACATTAAGGTCATGGAGTGGCCTAGTCAGTCTCCGGACCTTAATCCAATCGAAAACCTATGGAGGGAGCTCAAGCTCAGAGTTGCACAGAGACAGCCTCGAAACCTTAGGGATTTAGAGATGATCTGCAAAGAGGAGTGGACCAACATTCCTCCTAAAATGTGCGCAAACTTGGTCATCAATTACAAGAAACGTTTGACCTCTGTGCTTGCAAACAAGGGTTTTTCCACCAAGTATTAAGTCTTTTTTTGTTAGAGGGTTCAAATACTTATTTCACTCAATGAAATGCAAATCAGTTGCTATCTTTTATTTAAAGTTATTTTTTCGATTTTCCTTTTGATGTGCTATCTGCCACTGTTACAATAAACCTACCATTGAAATGATACTGTTCTGAGACTTTTCATTTCTTTGTCATTGGACAAACTTACAAAATCAGTGAGGGGTCAAATAATTATTTCCGCCACTGTATGTCACATTGTTTTGCACACTGAACACGGCTCCATCACGCAGAAGGCAGTGGAGGAATATGCCCCCCTCCATTGCGGAGGGTTGATGTATGATCACTGTGCTCTAAGTATACTGTGGGGATGTTTGACGTCAGCAGTTCGGGGCGGACGGTCAGCTAAGCATCCCTAGCAACAGAGCGCGTTCTGAGGGAGGAGTTGGAGGCGGCTCAGCGGCACTGTGGGTCGCACGGACGGGCAGGTCTGCGATCATGTGACTAGAGCCGGGCACGTGAGTGCAAGACTCCGCCTCCCTGGACATGCGCTCTCGAAGCAGGGGGACGCCATACAAGCGTGCTTTATGGAGGTATGTGTTCCTTAGCGATTCACCCTATACATGGGAGGATGGCTGTATGTATATGAGGTGATTATGTATTCACACACCTGGATATATGGTGGATAATGTATTCATTATTGAAGTATGTGATTGGCCACGTCTGTGTGTGGAGGTGTGGCTTATACTTTTTAACCCCTTAAGGACCGGGCTCATTTTCACCTTAAGGACCAGGCCATTTTTTGCAAATCTGACCAGTGTCACTTTAAGTGGTGATAACTTTAAAACGCTTTGACTTATCCAGGCCATTCTGAGATTGTTTTTTCGTCACATATTGTACTTCATGATACTAGTAAAAAAAAGTCAAAAAAATTAATTTTTTTGCATAATAAAATACCTAATTTACCAAAAATTTGGAAAAATTAGCAAATTTCAAAGTTTCAGTTTCTCTACTTCTGTAATACATAGTAATACCCCAAAAAATTGTGATGACTTAACATTCCCCATATGTCTACTTCATGTTTGAATTATTTTGGGAATGATATTTTATTTTTTGGGGATGTTACAAGGCTTAGAAGTTTAGAAGCAAATCTTGAAATTTTTCAGAAATTTACAAAAACCCAATTTTTAGGGACCACTACAGCTCTGAAGTCACTTTGCGAGGCTTACATAATAGAAACCGCCCAAAAATGACCCCATTCTATAAACTACACCCCTCAAGGTATTCAAAACTGATTTTACAAACTCCGTTAACCCTTTAGGTGTTGCACAAGAGTTATTGGCAAATGGGGATGAAATTTGAGAATTTCATTTTTTTGCCTAATTTTCCATTTTAACCCATTTTTTCCACTAACAAAGCAAGGGTTAACAGCCAAACAAGACTGTATCTTTATTGCCCTGACTCTGCTGTTTACAGAAACACCCCATATGTGGCCATAAACTACTGTACGGCCACACAGCGGGGCGTAGAGTGAAAGGTGCGCCGTATGGTTTTTGGAAGCCAGATTTTGCTGGACAGTTTTTTTGACACCATGTCCCATTTGAAGCCCCCTGATGCACCCCTAGAGTAGAAACTCCATAAAAGTGACCCCATCTAAGAAACTACACCCCTCAAGGTATTCAAAACTGATTTTACAAACTCCGTTAACCCTTTAGGTGTTGCACAAGAGTTATTGGCAAATGGGGATGAAATTTGAGAATTTCATTTTTTTGCCTAATTTTCCATTTTAACCCATTTTTTCCACTAACAAAGCAAGGGTTAACAGCCAAACAAGACTGTATCTTTATTGCCCTGACTCTACTGTTTACAGAAACACCCCATATGTGGCCATAAACTACTGTACGGCCACACAGCGGGGCGTAGAGTGAAAGGTGCGCCGTATGGTTTTTGGAAGCCAGATTGTGCTGGACAGTTTTTTTGACACCATGTCCCATTTGAAGCCCCCCTGATGCACCCCTAGAGTAGAAACTCCATAAAAGTGACCCCATCTAAGAAACTACACCCCTCAAGGTATTCAAAACTGATTTTACAAACTTTGTTAACCCTTTAGGTGTTGCACAAGATTCAATGGAAAATAGAGATATAATTTCAAAATTTCACTTTTTTGGCAGATTTTCCATTTTAATATTTTTTTTCCTGTAACAAAGCAAGGGTTAACAGCCAAACAAAACTCATTATTTATGGCCCTGATTCTGTAGTTTACAGAAACACCCCATATGTGGTCGTAAACTACTGTACGGGCACACGGCAGGGCGCAGAAGGAAAGGAATGCCATACGGTTTTTGGAAGGCAGATTTTGCTGGACTGGTTTTTTGACACCATGTCCCATTTGGAGCCCCCCTGATGCCCCCCTAGAGTAGAAACTCCATAAAAGTGACCCCATCTAAGAAACTACACCCCTCAAGGTATTCAAAACTGATTTTACAAACTCTGTTAACCCTTTAGGTGTTGCACAAGATTCAATGGAAAATAGAGATACAATTTCAAAATTTCACTTTTTTGGCAGATTTTCCATTTTAATATTTTTTTTCCTGTAACAAAGCAAGGGTTAACACCCAAACAAAACTCATTATTTATGGCCCTGATTCTGTAGTTTACAGAAACACCCCATATGTGGTCCTAAACTACTGTACGGGCACACGGCAGGGTGCAGAAGAAAAGGAATGCCATACGGTTTTTGGAAGGCAGATTTTGCTGGACTGGTTTTTTGACACCATGTCCCATTTGAAGCCCCCCTGATGCACCCCTAGAGTAGAAACTCCAAAAAAAGTGACCCCATTTTAGAAAGTACGGAATAGGGTGGCAGTATTGTTGGTACTAGTTTAGGGTACATATGATTTTTGGTTGCTCTATATTACACTTTTTGTGCGGCAAGGTAACAAGAAATAGCTTTTTTGGCATGTTTTTTTTTTTGTTATTTACAACATTCATCTGACAGGTTAGATCACGTGGTAATTTTATAGAGCAGGTTGTCACGGACGCGGCGATACCTAATATGTATACAATTTTTTTTATTTATGTAAGTTTTATACAATAACTTCATTTTGAAAACCAAAAAATTGTTTAGTGTCTCCATAGTCTAAGAGCCATAGTTTTTTCAGTTTTTGGGTGATTATCTTGAGTAGGGTCTAATTTTTTGCGGGGTGAGATGACAGTTTGATTGGCACTATTTTGGGGTGCATATGACTTTTTGATCGC
Organism: Bufo gargarizans; assembly: GCF_014858855.1. Lineage (NCBI taxonomy): Eukaryota > Metazoa > Chordata > Amphibia > Anura > Bufonidae > Bufo > Bufo gargarizans. Next base: position 69,122,322 of record NC_058080.1, read on the forward strand.
TTGCTATTACACTTTTTGTGACGTAAGATGGCAAAAAATTGCTTTTTTTACACAGTTTTTTTTTTTTTTTTTTTACGGTGGTCACCTGAGGGGTTAGGTCATGTGATATTTATATAGAGCCGGTCGATACGGACGCGGCGATACCTAATATGTATACTTTATTTTTATTTATGTACATTTTACACAATGATTTTATTTTTGAAACCAAAAAAAATCATGTTTTAGTGTTTCCATAGTCTAAGAGCCATAGTTTTTTCAGTTTTTGGGCGATTATCTTGAGTAGGGTCTCATTTTTTGCGGGATGAGATGACGGTTTGATTGGTACTATTTTGGCGTACATGCGACTTTTTTGATCACTTTTATTACCTTTTTTGGGAAGTAAGGTGGGCAAAATTTCAATTTTCTCATAGTTTTTATTTTTTTATTTTTATGGCGTTCACTGTGCGGGGAAAGTAACATGACCATTTTATAGATCAGGTCGTTACGGACGCGGCAATACCTAATATGTGTAGTGTATTTTATTCTTTTAATTTTTATTCAGTGATAAATGTTTTTTTTTTTTATCTTAACTTTTTTCACTTTTTATTTGATTTTTTTGACCCAGACCCACTTGGTTCTTGAAGATCCAGTGGGTCTGATGTCTGTAAAATACAGAACAGAACCTATATAGGTTTCTGCACTGTATTTTACTTACACTGAACAGGTCTATGCTTTCAGCACAGATCTGTTCAGCACCATGGACAGCAGGACGCCTGATCAGGCGTCCTGTTGCCATGGGAACCTTCCCCGTCTGCTCAGTTATGGTCAGAACTTCGCAGACGGGGAAGGGTAAGGACGGGGTTCTGGGGGGGCTGTCTGGGGGCTCTCTCCTTCTCCCATCGGGGGGCTGCAAAGGCACAGCAGCCCCCCGATCGGAGAGGGAGGGAGCTCCCTCTTACTGTTAACCTTTTCCATACAGCGGTCCGTACGGACCGCTGTATGGAAAGGGTTAAACGGCTGACATCGCATCAACGATGTCAGCCGTTTATACCAGGGTGCCAGCAATGTGCTGGCACCCTGGTATACCCACTGTACACCAACGATTATGCAATGGGAGGCGGGCGGGGGATCGCGATCCCGCCTGCCGCACCGCCCGCCTCCCGCAACGCCCCCACTGCATGCGACACCCCCCCTGCACCACCCGCCGCCATCAAATCGTGCAGGGGTGCAGGGGGGGGTTAACAATATTGATTTCGGGCACTCTGAAGTTTCTGATCCCCGCGGTCAGGGACCGCGGGGATCAGAAACGGCAAAAAGCGCAGCAAACCGCAGGTCTGAATTGACCTGCGGTTTTCTGCGATCGCCGATACGGGGGGGTCAAATGACCCCCCCCTGCGTTGTTACGGGATGCCGGCTGAATGATTTCAGCCGAAATCCCGTTCCGATTAACCCCAGCGGCGCCGGAATTAAGATTTTAAGTTAGGACGTACCGGTACGCCCTTGGTCCTTAAGGACTCGGGAAATAGGGCGTACCGGTACGCCCTATGTCCTTAAGGGGTTAAGCAGGGGTAATTGGGGATCACACTATGCTTGACAAAGGCTATGTCATAGCCGAAATGTAGAAATTTTCTTGTAACCACGTTTTTACATGTAAGCAGTTCCCAATAAAGGGATTTATTTCACCGGATATGCTGCCTCTGCTATTACTCATTGGACTATTGATTGCAGCACCCTGTAGGCCTAAATGACAAAGATCAGAGTTATCTCTGATCCCGGCAGGGGCGAAGCTATAGGGGGTGCAGAGGTAGCAGTCGCTACCGGGCCCAGGAGCCTGAGGGGGCCCAAAGACCCTTGTGCCGCATGTGAAGACAATGGTATTATAGAAAGTGCATGCTGTTCAAGTTACACCTCTGGCTGGAGGTAAGGGGTTAGGTCAAGAATTTACCATGGGGAGGAATGCCGTTTCAATTTTTTTGCCTCAGGCAGCACAAAGGCTATGTGCTTCCCTGCCCCTGGCCGCAAAGCACTGAGAGAAGGGGGGGCCCAAGCTGAACTCTTGCACCAGGGCCCATGAGCCTTTAGCTATGCCCCTGGATCCCGGTAACTGCCAGGTGGTGTCTGCTGTATTATATAGCTGGCACTGACCACATATGAAGTGAGCTCAGCTTGTGAGCCTGCTTTATATGATCCCTGCACGCAAATGCTGTTAATGTACAGCATTTTGCGTACATTTAAAGGGGCTGGCTGCTTTCTTCCATCAACAGTGCCACAACTGTCTATGGATTGCATCTAGTATTGCAACTCCATTGAAGTTAATGGAGATAACCTAAAATACCACACACACAACTTGTGACCATGTAGTGGCCGTGCTTGGTACTGCAGCTCAGGCCTTCTGAGTTCCATTACTGTTAAGAATGCAGGGCATTTCTTGCCTTTATGCCAATGGAAATTTTGACTACAGAGTGTCTCCCACTCTGGAGGACCTGCCCTACATTACACAGGCAACCCACTGATTTGAATGGGCGTGGGTTAGTGCTTAATTTTCCCAGTGGTGGCGCTGCATGGAAAATCAGCGCTTACAGCCAAGTTTTCCCTTAGATTACAGATAATCACTAGAGGTCCCAGCAGGGGGATACTTTGTGACCACCTTATTGTAACGGGATCCTTCTAGCAAGTAGTGATTATCCGTACCCCTTTAACTATCCAGATTGTTATTATAGTATATCACACTTATTAAAAAATTACCATATTTTCACCCTATAAGACGAGTAGAGTAGGAAAATAAGAAGAATTTTTTTTTCAAAAGACTTTAGCTCAGACCCCCAATGTTAGAGACCACAGAACAGACCCTCAATGTTAATTTGTTCCCCAATCAGACCTCATATCAGACCTCCATGTGAATGACCTCCAATCAGATCTCAGATTAGATCTTAATAAGTCCCCCAATTAGACCTCAGCTCAGACCTCCAATCAGACCCCCAATGTTACAGACCACAGAACAGACCCCCAATGTTAAGTAGTCCCCCAATCAGACCTCATATCAGAACTCCATGTGAATGACCTCCAATCAAATTTCAGATTAGACCTCAATAAGTCGCTCAATCGGACCTCAGTTCAGACCTCCATGTGAATGACCACCAATCAAATCTCCATAAGTCCCCCAATCAGACCTCAGATCAGACCTCCATGTGAATGACCACCAATCAAATCTCCATAAGTCCCCCAATCGGACCTCAGTTCAGACCTCCATGTGAATGACCACCAATCAAATCTCCATAAGTCCCCCAATCGGACCTCATATCGGACCTCCATATGAATGACCCCCAATCAGATCCCCATAAGTCCCCCAATCGGACCTCAGATCAGACCTCCATGTGAATGACCCCCAATCAGATCTCCATAAGTCCCCCAATCGGACCTCATATCAGACCTCCATGTGAATGCCCCCCATGCTCAGATCAGATAAAGAACAACTCACTTCTCCTGCTCCGGACAACTCTGCTACTCCTCACCTCCAGCTCTCTTCTTCTTCCTACCACGTGCTGTGCAGTGAACTGACGAGCACAGCATGTGGTCACAGTGCGCCAATGTCCCCATACTGTGTGCAGTCACAGCACAACAAGCAGCCGAGGACCAGGAAGCGGTGAGTAGAGAGCCTGGGAACACTGCATTCACCACTTCCAGGTCCTCTGGTACTAATGAGAACTTCCATAATGGGAGTGCTCATTAGTATTCACCCCATAAAATGCACTGACATTTCCCCTCACTTTGAGGGGAAGAAAAGTGCTTCTTATAGGGCAAAAAATACAGCAAATATTATATTATCGCACTTTGTAGGCTAGCAAAAATAGTGGTCAAACATTGAAGTAACACTTGAATACAAGATAGGATGACACACAGGGTTTGTTTCTCTGTAACCATGGAGACACATAGATTTGCATAGGAGCTCTGTACCAAATTGTAAAAATGACAATGACCGCAACAACCTCAAAGGCTCTGTTCAAATCTGCATTAAAGGGGTTGTGAAAGAATGGAGGGTGCCCCGCCCATGAAAAAGGAAAGATGACTTACCTGCTTCCTGCTGGGCTCCCGCGATGTCAACATTTCGCTTGACATCACGGCACTGGCCACGGCAGAGACCGGATCCCCTTGCACCATGTGACCATTTGTCGTGACACAAGGGAAGCCGTTCATCTCCGAGGTCAGCGATTGGCTGAGACGATCGCAAACCGGATGTTGACTTTGAAGGAGCCCAGCGGAGCATCACAGGCATGGAGGAGAAAGAGTAGGATGCCTTTACAAGTCTGGCCAATTGGTGGGGTTTGTTCCCCCCCAATCATTCTTTCGCAACCTCTTTAAGGCATCCATTTCTGATGGATCCACCACAAAACGCCTGAATTCCTTCCTGTCCTGCATATCAGTGACACCCACTGACCTCCATAGATAGATAGGTTTACATTGCCTATCACCCTAGCACTGTACTAGCTTTGTGTCCATTTTGGCACCCATATGAACTGACATGGAAGCCTACAAGACTCTGCCCCTCCTATGGAGCCTAGATGTCCTTCATCCATTCTAACACTTAAGGCTATATTTACAGTGTGTGGCACACATAATAAAATGTCATTTCACGTGACATTAACAAAGACATTATAAAATATTACACGACACGTGAACTCAATTTATTCTAAACATAAAATGATCCCAATAAAGAGGGAAGCCAAGAATGAGATTATTGTAGATCTTTCTATGCATAGCTATGTGTTCCCCGGCTCACGCAGACTTCATGCATCATCCGGAAACCTATTATCCTTCATTCATAGGGATCAATAAATCAGCGTTCATAGTTTAATGCAATTCAGCGCATCACCGTCCCCCAGGAGTCAGCACTTACCCTCCTACAACCACAATGTAACCAAATGGAGCAATTAATAAGCTTGGATTGTTTCTTTATGAGATTGCTCTCAAAACAGCAATTAGAAGCCATTTCCAAGATTTTGTCACTAGATTTATGACAAGACTGGTATATGGAAAGATGCATAAAAAGAGCCAACAGGTACATAGCATGATCTTCATATTAATCTCAGCGTAATATATTATATATGTGCAGTAGTCCTGTATAGCATCATCAATATGTCAGTTGTCTGTAAGTGCAAAAAGTTCTGTCCCTAAAGCCCATCCAATCACTGCCCATTTCAAATCAATGTCCCCTTAAAATAAAATAAAAAAATATATAAAACTTAAATGTAAATTAAGTTCCAGAATATTATGACTATCAATTATCCACCTCATGCATAATGCTGCCATACAGTGCACATAGTCCATATACGGCCCACATCATAACGCCATGCAGAAACTGGAATATACACTTAGCATAGCCCAATATTGTAAATAATGGATACATATAGTGCTAGATTAATAGTCCCATGAATTACTGAAATATGAAATAGAAGTGCTGGACTCTCATAATAACAAAGTATATTATTCATATAATCATGGCCTTTATTAACAGCTGTAAAGCTACGTATGTCTGCCATTCAGGTAAAGCCTTAAATTGTGTCTGTCAGCAGTTTTAACCATGCAGATAGTGTAAGGTAGTGGTCGAGGAGAGCAGGACAAACATACTGTCACGACAGAGGCTAGGGATAAGTGCAGCCCTAAACTCCACCCCACCTCTGTCCCTGCCTACTTGCGCGGCCCGTCCTAACTGACGGCGTACAACTTGGCGGCAGTCCCTCACTTAGACACGTGCAGGGGCCTAAGAAGATAAAGAAGTACCGTAACAGAGTCAGGAAAGCCAAGGTCAAAGCCAGGAGGTACGCAGGTACACAGGGAGCAATACAATAACGAGGTCAAAACACAATCCGGAGTCAGAAGTCAAGAGGTCACGTCAATTCCAGGGAGGTCACAAGGTCGAGGTCAAAAACAGAGCCGAGGTCCAAACACACACAAAAAGGCGCAAAACAAAATGCAAGACCAATCACAGGCAACCTGTGGCCAGCAGGCTGCTATTTTATATAACCCCTACAGGTGAGTCACGTGACGTGGCCAGCGTCACGTGACTCTGATTGCTCATAACACAGCTCATTAACATCGGCGCTCAGATCCCCTGCTGCTCGTTGTCTAGGGAACGGAGGACGGCGGCCACACTGAGGAGGCGTGCCCGGCTGGGTCCTCCCCGCCCCCTGGTCCCCACGGAGACAAGGACGCCGACCACGTCCTCGATCGGCTGTATGCGTGGGATGCTGGCGGAACTGCAAATGAAGAGCTCGCCGCCGGCTCCCCGTGACCCATACCTTTTGTGAAGCTTTTTTTAAAGAGTAGTGTGAATGTGAACTTTTTTTTCTGTGAATTTCTGTTCCTTAAAGGGGTTGTCTTATTTCAGAAAATTGCATTTAGCATGTAGACAAAGTTAATACAAGTCACTTACTAGTGTATTGTGATTGTACATATTGCCTCCTTTGCTGGCTGGATTCATTTTTCCATCACACTATACACTGCTCATTTCCATGGTTACGACCACCATGCAATTCATCAGTGGTGGTCATGCTTGCACACTATAGAAGAAAGTGCCAGCCTCTCTGGTAATTGGGTCTGTGGGAGTGGGGGTGTAGACCAGTGCTTTTTATAGTGTGCAAGCCCGGCCACCAATACTGGATTCCAGGGTGGTCGTAACCCATGGAAACGAGCAGTGTATAATGTGATGGAAAAATGAATCCAGCCAGCAAAGGAGGCAATATGGACAATCACAATACATTAATAGAATTAGAGGGGGTCATTTATCAAGCTGGTGTAAAGTAGAACTGGCTTAGTTGCCCATAGCAACCAGATTCCACTTTTCATTTTTGACAGCTCCTTTGGAAAATGAAAGGTGGAATCTGATTAGTTGCTATGGGCTACTAAGCCAGTTCTACTTTACACCAGTTTGATAACTGACCCCCAGAATGTTTCTATGACTAGTCTGTTGATGTGTTATCTAATCCTCCTTGAGGTCAATGATTATTATACTGTTCTTTCTGCAGTAGTCATTCCCCGTACACCTCCCCTATCTGTGTTAGGTAGACAGAGCAAGCCATGCGAAACATTACAGATAAAGGCATGCTGGGATTGGTTCCAGGGATGGCCAACCTACGGCCCTCCAGCTATTGCAAAACTACAACTCCCAGCATTCCCTGACAGCCTACATCTATCAGCCTACACAAAGGCATGATGGGAGTTGTAGTTTTACAACAGCTGGAGGTCCGCAGGTTGAGCATCCCTAGGTTAGACAACCCAGCAGGAAGCTGATGAAAACAGGAAGTCCTGCATCTAAACATCCTGCCAGGACGCAGTGATGCCAAGAACAGGGGAAGGAAAGTGCTGACATAAAAAACTGGTATATGGGGGAAAACATATATAACATACCAAGACATTTTGGAGAACTTTGTGGGAACTGTTTGGTGAAGGCCCTTTTCTGTATTAGCATGACTGTGTCCCAGTGCAAGGTCCATAACGACATGATTGGGTGAGTTTGGTGTGAAACAACATGACTGGCCTTCACAGTGTCACGACCTAAACTCCATTTAACACCTTTGGGATTAACTAGACCTGAGATTGTGATCCAGGTCCTCTCATCTAACACCAGCATCTGACCTCACAAATGCTCTACTGGATGATTGCAATTCCCAAGACACTTTCAAAGATATTGTATAAAGTCTTTCCAGAAGAGTGGAAACTGTTTTATCTGCAACGAGGGACCATCTCTATATTAATTCCTATGGATTTAAAATGGGATATCAGAAAAGCTCCCATAGGTGTAATATGTAGAGGTCCCAATACTTCTCTCCATATAGTGTATATTTGCATATGAGCTGGAGTAGTATTTTTATTCCGTTTCTGCATCATATATTATTGCAAATACAGTGAAGCAATAAACAGAAATTGCAAAAGTATACATACCCTGTATTAATTCTCTCAGAGCTGATTCTGACTATGTAATACAGCAGACAAGGAGAAGGAATTAGCTTATTTTTCCACTTGGTTTATATGGATGAGATTTATGCTGCATTCTTACTGTGCTTGTGGCTGCTTTTACTGCTGTAAACTGTGTACCAGAAAATTGGAGAGAAGCCGTGAACATCTTCTAGAAAGCTCTTCAGTCTGATCACTGTCAAGGTTGGTAACGTCAGTACAATTTAAGATGCAGGGTAAAAATAAGAATACATCGATATTCCTAGACGTTATCACTTTTAGGATTATAGAGGTAGGGTGGACTTTGTTGCCATAAATGCTTCCCTTTAAAGCAATACATTTACCATGACTTCTTATAGGCTAAAATCAATCAGCAATGAGATTCCCAAGGATGTATTGAGATTTTTTATTTATTAATCTGTCTTGTGCCAAACATCTCAGGATATTCTGAGCCAAGAGAATAAGTAAGAAGGACACCTCTGTACACAGGGTATGCCATACATTAGGTGAGGGTCCCAGCTATCAAGAGAATTGGCCTCCACCATTCCACATGGGCTCTGTTCATTGTCTGCCTGGATGTGGGACCCTTGGTCTCCCAGTAGGGGGTTATGGTGCTGGTTCAAACCAAACTGAGAAAAGTGGTCACTTGTGAGGAGTATGGATTGGGCCCCCACTCATCATGGAGGTAGCGCTCACTATATCAACTGTATATCACCCTGTTTTCTGCTGTCTGATGTCCAGATCTATTACATTCCCCACCTGCCTACTCAATGTGGGGCAGAAAACCACTATTAAAGGGGTTTTTCAGGAGTAGAGTATTGATGACCTACTGTATCTTCAAGACAGGTCATTAATATCATATCAGTGGGGGTCTGACCTGGCTGATCAGCTGTTTGAAAGGGCGGCAGCGTATACCAAGCAGAGCACCATAAGTTGTATAGTGACTGTGCTTGGTATTACAGGCCACACCAATTCACTTGAATGGGAGTGATCTGTGACTAATCAATGGGACATCACTGGTCTAGGAAGAGGTCGCAGCACTCAGTGGAGCACCGCAGCCTCTTCAAACAGCTGATCCAAGGGGTTGCCAGAAGTCAGACACCTACCGATCTGATATTGATGACCAATCCTGGGGATAGGCCATCAATATTACACTATTGGAAAACCCCATTAACCTTTAGTGGCCTGCGACTACATGGGGGGTGCTGAGTGTCAAGGAATTCTAAGTTTTCTTCCATTCTCCTATCTCCAAATTCTGACTGCAGACCTGAAGGAATCCATGTTATCCCACACTGCACATCACGACAGAGCTATAGAGCCTGCCGCCATACCCATAGCAGCTACAAAAAGTGCAGCATGTTACACTTAACCCCTTTCATGTGTCATTATAATTCTGCAACTCCTCAGATAGCAGTGTTAATAGCCAAAAATCCAGATCATTTCAAGACTGCAGATAACTAAAACCCAACCGCTTAACATGTCTTCCCTGCCTAAACCAAATAACGACAGAGGCACATGTTTTGTGGAGTGAGGATCGGTCACAGCTTTATTTATCTTTTTTAACCATTTTCTTCACCCAAAACACCAAACTCTTATCACCAGAAACCACTTCCAGGAGTATGAGACGCGATATGCCCCACGAAAACCACAGTGGGCAAGTCCGCCTTCTCCTCCGGTCTTAGTAATTTATTTCCACCGACCTCCAGCTGTGACTTAAACCATGACAACTGTAACAGAAAGAAATGTAAGAAAAAACATCATAGAAGAAACAATAAAAGGGGCGGGAGGGTGGGAAAATTCCTGTTGAAGGTGCCGGTAAAAAAAGACAGAGATGTGATAAGCCCTCCTATTTATTAACTCTAGGGGGAGGGACAGGAAAGACCATCTGATCTGAACCTGAGAAAAAGGAGGGGGGAATAAGGGAGTGAACTAAATACTCAAACAGGCAGGCACAGTGCTAAAGGAAATTCCCCCCCCCCCTCTTCAGGAGAAACCACAATGCCGGCAGAAGACATGAGAGATTTAACACATGAGCTGCCAACAGTATCTGCAGTCAAAAACGCCCTCGCTATATGCTGTAGCGTTAACTACAACGACAGACATATTTTATACACTATTTATACACGTGTTCCTGGTTAAGCAAAAACTGATGACATTTTTATACTCATAGATAAAGTACACCTAGGTGATGTCTTGTACCTGGCCTTCAATTATGGGCAGAGCAAAGGGAGAATTGTTCATGATCACGCTAGTTCAAATAAATCAGGCCCCATTCTTGTTTTCCCCAACAGCAAACACCTTGGATCTCCACCATACTGTATATAATACATTTTCATTGATTCCTGTTGGCATAGGCGGCAACTGACAATGATTATCTAATGAAACTACTTATAGAAATTCACACACAAAACAATCAGATAAATTTAGTTACAATTGAAACAAAAAACAGCAGCACTCTCCAGCCTTGATGCTTAATGCTCTATTTCACCAAGACAAATGCGACGTTTCGATCAGTGTGATCCCTCTCAAGAGATTGCTTGAGAGGGATCACACTGATCGAAACGTCGCATTTGTCTTGGTGAAATAGAGCATTTAAGGATCAAGGCTGGAGAGTGCTGCTGTTTTTTGTTTCAATTGTACCTGGATCTGGGGAAGCATAGGACTGGCTTCTGGCACGGCGAGCACCACCACAGTAAGGAAATCACATTTTTCATTTTTGTTTATCAGATAAATTTAGTGTTACTGCATTCGCAAACTCACCTCTACTCATCTATATCTATACAAATTATACAGAGGTGAGCGCACTACAGAGACATTGATTATCTCTCGCCATATAATGGTCAGATTAAAAGGGTTTTCTGGGTAGGTAAAAAAATAAAAGACTAGAATATGTTAAAAATTACAAAGAAGCTTTTCTCACCTCCAGTGATCCTCCACCACTGCCTTTCCGATGTTGTTCCAGTCCCCATTACTCTCCACTTCTTGACCTGGCTCACTATGCTGGATAGGCTAGGAAAGGCTCACTGGATGAGGTGGGTCACTGCTAAAGCCAGTGATTGGCGAGGTGGGCCTTTCTGCTTTGTCAAGGATGGGAAGTGCAGATTAGCGAGGACTAGAGCACTCTTCGAAAGATGGGCAATTAGTAGAGGTGAGCAAAGCTTCTTTGTTCTAACAGTTTCCAACAGGTGGCCATTTGTGTGGAAAGGTTATTTTAGTGGTTCTATCCATTGAATTCCTTGTAATGTAGATGGTTAGTGGTACCAGGTACCAGGCCTGCACCAGGTACTGCACACTGAATACCTTTAGGAAAGGCTAGGAGAGGCCAGGAAGCTGCTACCTCCACCTCTCTTTATATCATATAGGCATCAGCTAGATGCCATGTAGGGGACTGGTCGATGGGTTTCTCGCTCATATCTTGATTGCTTTGGTGACTGTTACTTTACTATGTATTTTATCTTAGTTTAGTAAACTTTTATGCATCTAAGCCATGATAAACCTGTTTATTCTCGGATCACAGAATTCACAGAAATAAGCCATGTATGCTTATGGCCCTCTGAACTGCAGCCAGCGACTGCCTTAGATTTAAAAAGACATAGAGGGTCATTTATGAACTGATATATTCCAGTTTTCTGTCGTATATCTGTCACAGATTGCGGCGCAAAGGTTATTTGAGCCGCAATCTGTGGCTTTTCCCAGCCCATGCCGGGTCTAAATAAGGGGGCATGGTGTGAGCGGGGAAGGGTGTGTTGTTCTAAATCTACGCGGTGTGGGTGGGGAATGTTCTAAATCTATGCCAGCAAGGAAGCTGGCTTAGATTGAGACTGGCGATAGATGCGGCGAAGTTACGTAGAGGACAGGTCCTCTACAAATCTTCGGCAGATCCCCCACCAGCGCAGGGGTTATTAAGACCGGCATCTAAAACTCCTGTCTTAATTAATGACCCCAATATTCTCTTGCATACCTGGACACCTCTTCACCTTTATGCAGGAACCCAGTCTCCAGAGGAACAGCATTGTTATCAAACAAATTAACTCAAGGTTCAAGGAAAGAATGTGGAGGAGAATACAAACACCAGGTCCTTCTGTCCAGAAGAGTAAAACTATAATAGGTGCCCTTTTTGATCTTTGCAACGGGGCCTCCCTTTTAGTTTGCTACTGGAGATTCCATACATGTGTCTGGAGAGATTATGTGATCTACAGTGTGTCTATTTCTCAACAATCACCTATGGTGACTAGATGTTATATTCTATCATTTCTTAATAACAATTTCTTGCCCTTACAAGTTAGTAGTTCGCATTTTCATATCTGTCCAATAGTCCAGGGAATCTGATAATCCAGCACCTAGCAGGTCCCATCTCTGCTGGATTAAAGGACTTTTAACGATAGTTACGTCCATGTCAATGGCTTCATTTTATTATTTCCACCAGACATACACTCAATCATTCAGAGCTATTTACATACATGGCTTGTCTAATCGCAGACATCTATGTCACATACACTGGATAGGCAGTGACTGCTGCTATTTTCACACTCGCCTTAAAGGGGTTCTCCAGGAATAAAAAAAAATGAAAATACTTAAATATTATTTTATTATAAATATATTCACAAATATCTTTCATTACTTAGAATGGCTTGTTTTGTCTAGGGAGCAATCATTAGGAGAAATAAAATGGCCGCCGTTCTATCAGTACACACAAAACCTGTCCTAATCAGACAGGAGGACAAGTTACTTCACCACAATGAGCCATAGAGCTGCCTCATCCTCCTCTCTGCTCTGCTTGTCAGGAATCATGATCCTGAATACAGGTGAATCTCTGTGGGAATGGAGATGATGAGGAGACATGAGAGGAGGGTGAGGTGTGGATAATGAGCAGCAGCTCTTGTTACAGTGTCCATGACCATAGCAACACATTACCACAGTCTGTCCTGTCCGTCCTCTCTGTACTTTATGTCTCTTTATGAACTAAATTCCCCAGAGATTCAGCTAAAGTTCGTATATATATTTATTTTTTTCTGGTCCGCCAAAAAAATGGATGATTACATCCGTTTTTTTGCGGATCCACTGTAACAATGCTTATCTTTGTCCGCAAAACGGACAAGAATAGGACATCTATTTTTTTGCGGAACAGACTTTCGGACATATGGATACGGAATGCACACGGAGTAATTTCCGTTGTTTTGCGTCCCCATTGAAATGAATGGTTCTGCATATGGGCCTAAAAAAAATGGAACAGACGAAAATTCTGATCGTTGGGGGTCCGACTCACGGGACTCCCGACGTTCAGCTGTTTGAGAAGGGACCGCCGCTCCTGAGCACCGCAACCTTCTCGCAGCTTGCCAAGGACAGCTCTGTACATTGTATGTCCAAGGCGCTACTGTGAGCGTCGGTGCTTTCTCAAACAGCTGATCGGCAGAGGTCCCAGGTGTCGGACCCCCACTGATCAGATACTGATGACCTATACTGAGGATAGCTCATCAGTATTGTCTTCGAAAACACCTTTAGTATACTTTCACACTTGCGGCAGAGGATTCCGGCAGGCAGTTCCGTCGCCAGAACTGCCTGCTGGGATCCGGCAATCTGTACGCAAACGGATGGCATTTGTCAGACGGATCCGGATGCGGATCTGTCTCACAAATGTGTTGCAATACCGGATCCGTCTTTCTGGTTGTCATCCTGAAAAACGGATGTGATATATATTTTTTCTCATTTTTAAAGGTCTGAGCGTGCGCACTTGGGACCGGATCCGGCATTAATGCATTTCAATGGAAATTAATGCCGGCAAGTGTCCAGGATTTTTGGCCGGAGAGAAAACTGCAGCATGCTGCAGTATTTTCTCCGGCCAAAAAACGTAAGAGGGACTGAACTGATGCATCCTGATGCATACTAAACAGATTGCTCTCCATTCAGAATGCATTAGGATAAAACTGATCAGTATTTTTCCGGTATGGAGCCCCTAGGATGGAACTCAATACCGGAAAACAAAAACGCTAGTGTGAAAGTAGCCTTAATGTTGCAGGTACTATATCTGTCTGTCTAATCTATTCCTGTGTGTGGCTCCAGCCTATCTCCAGCTGCTAGCCAGTCCTTCAGGAAGAGGAGGGTCACATCCATCTCCCATGAGTGGTTCTCCTGAATGAGGCTGCTTCCTAGAGGTGTCCCCCTACTGCAAGGCAGTGCCTTGACTAGTGATTGCCTGCCTATGCTGTCTTTTCCTAGCCGGCACCAGCCCTTTCCACCAGCAGAGCCCAGAGCCTGCTGTCTGCTCCCTTCCATGTGCAGACCCTGCCTCTGCCTCCAGGATTGTTGCCTCCATTGATTGCACATTGCCTCCCCTCATCTGCTGCTGCTGCTGCTGCTGGTAACAATAGGGTCCTTGTGTCTTTCCATCCAGACACCGCACTGCTGCATTTTATATGATCAGCATCAGCAGAAGCAGGAGCACATCATCCATCCAGTGAGAGGAGGGCATTAGGGGTGCAGCATGGCATCAGAGAGGAAAAGGAACTGGAATAAAGAAGATGATCTCCCTGTCTATCTGGCCAGACCAGGGACCACTGCCCAGACCCCCAGGGTGAAGTATGGGGGCATGTTTGCTTCTGTAGAAGGGGCTTATGAGAACAAGACTATAGATTTTGATGCCTACAGTGTGGGCAAGAAGGGGACCAGAACCCCAAGGAGCAGCAGCAGGGCGGATTTGGATGGGGACAATTTCAGTGAGACAGCCAGTGATGTGAGCGAGATCTCTGGATCTGTCATCAGCTCTCCTGGAGAAAGGGAAGACAGGACCCCAGGCATTGAGATCAAGTATTCCGGTGGGAAGGAGCTGCTGCAGGGGCAGGACAATGGCAAGGTACAGTGTGATGGGAGGGAGAGGCCGGGGGTCTGCACCAGCAGCACTGGGGACCAGCACATTGACCTCAGGGGGGGGGGGGGGCTACTGCATGGGCTTGAGGTCCATCATCTGATGTTCTTGCAAGATTAACCCTTTTGCTTCCAGCAGCAATCTGTGGCTTATGCTTCTAAAAATCCAGATGCATCATCCAATTCAGTGGATGTCTGTGCCAAAGAGCTAGCAATCTGTGCGGCTTGGCTTTTCAAGGTCATAATGAATTGCTATTGAGTTATTAGATATAGGCGTTAAATACTGTATATTATGTATTATATATGTTCTATAAATATATATATATTGTATCTACAGACGTAACTGTATTAATATGTAGCAGAATAACTTATACTGAACAGACATGACTATGCAATTCATGATTATAATGCCACCTTTAATTATCGGCCTGGGCCCGGTGTACTGTAGTCTAGCATGGGAATGATACATTGGATTTACTGCAGTACCTTGCATGCTACAGCGTTGGCATTAGATGTTCATTGAGAGTGTGGAGCGTTTCAGTCAATATTTAAGCAGGCTTTTAATCCTCACGTCTATCAAGCCACCTATGCTATATTTCCAATGAGTAATAGTCCATTGCATACTGGAGGAGTAAGGGTGCTCGGGTAGTTTGCCGTAGTGTAACAAAGAGAAGAGGTGCTGAATCTGGGAGGCCTCCAGACCTGAGCCTGCCTTCTGTCCCACCACATTCACTTCTTTGCATTTTAATGTCCTCCAGCTTGCCAATTTAAGTCTGGCTGACGGTATTTCAGTTTGTAACAGGGCGACATTCATAGGGAAACCAGGCTGGACTGGGAGGAGTGCAGTGTTGGTTGACTTAACCACTTACTACCTTCTAAAAGCTCTTTTATGCTTTTTTTTTGGGGGGGGGGGGTCTTTATAAAGTTTATTGGAAAATTCTAGCCTCTGGGGCTACATGGGCGATTTTTATCAGTGTCAGCTTATAGACGAGTCATTGTATTGTACCCTGGGCCACCAATTAGCCGGTTCTCACACTACTGCGGTACCTGCTGCTGGTGCATTGTTGATGCTTGCTGGTAGAAATTGCGCATTAATGTGTGGCCTTGGCTTTAGATTAATTGAAAATTTGGTAGAAATGGTACCCCATACCAAGTAGTTTAGATGCCTTCAAGAAGACTGTTGTCGATCAAAGTGATTAGATGTTGAGGGTTGTATGACTACACAGCTTTCATAGAGTATGGTTATTAACTTTTTCTATCTGGTAACTACCGTATGTTTAGGTTGTTTTTAGATCTGGGCATCTTTTTAGAACATAGAATTAGAGAGTTCTGTCCTATGACTCCTTAGAAACTTCTTAGTCACATTTAAAAAAAATCAAGACAGTCAGGATGCCACTTGTGACATATTATTTTTTGGTATGTTAGAAGTTGTCCTTGCTGGAGGCGCTAGGGAACTCACTTTTTTGGCCTCTTCTGGCTATTCTTGGGCAACTAACCAAAATAATGCATTACAGTCTATGGACCATCTTGGAGACCTACAGGAGCGAGCCCACATGGAAGGGCACTTTCTGTCTAGAAAATGATGGGAATCCAAGTCTGTAAAAATAGGGCACTTTTTTGTCTACAGTCTGTAATAAAAATAGATACAGCCAGAGTCGGACTGGGGTACTGAGGGTCCACCAGTAAAATTAATTCTGGGGGCCCACTGTAAAGCTACTCGCGAATACTACCTGCTCACACAGTGGTAGCAGCGAGGTGCTACGAGATGATTACTTCAAGAGGGCAGGTCCTTGGCTAGCCTGACTCCTTACCTAGAAGTCATCTCCACCACCCGATTGCATCTAATAACTAGGTACTTTTTAAAATAATCTACCCAGTTATTTAGATGAACATAGGCTTGTTAAGATGCTGTACACTGCCTATCCACATATAGTGCACTCAGACTACTTTGCCATGTGCCACATGTGCAGGGGATAGGGGACTAGGAGCCCAGCTTGCTCAGGGGACCACTGGGGGATTCACCTGTTCCCCTGTGGGCCTAGATAGAGCCATGATTTTTCTATCAGGGGGCCTGAGTAGATTATTTTATGTATGACTCAATTTTGGTTCTCCAATTTGTCCACAAGAAATGTTGCTGTCTGTAAGTTTTAGGCTAAGCCTAAAAAGGATTTGACAACCCTAGTGGACCCAATTGACAAACACTTCTGTCTTGTCCTGTATCATAGGTTCTTCAAAACTGGAATTACACTTTAATTTCATGTGTCTTTAGTAGTCAGTGCTTACTGTGATTCTATTGAAATTCCCATTATCTGTTTCTCTCCATGTAATCCTGAAGCTCAGTTCTCAGGGACAGTATTGTAAGGTTGTGTGTACTTACATGTTTATGCAGCGAGTCTATAGTCTGGCTCCAACCATACAATGTGATCTCTGAGATCTTGGCTTGAGGACGACTTTGAGACAAATTGTAGTTCCAGTGCAGAAGCAGACTGAGTACTTTTAGACCAGAAGCTAATAAAGGCATTTCCTAACAATCAAAGAACCCATTCATAAAACCAGACACATTTCGTATCCCTTGAAGGGTTTTCTTGAGTGGATTATCGCTTAATGTTGAAGAGCACAGCTGTGAATGTAGGGTGTTCTGTAAGGACCATCTATAAAGTAAGCATTGACCATACTCCTCTCCCCATTACTTTTGTACGCAGATCATACAGTAGATGTCTCCAGTGCTTGCGTGAATACGTTTTTATTCTGTCTCACTATTGCTATTGAGTTTTTAAATCCAGTTTTCCAAGGATTTATAAAAATATTCAAACTGCATAAATTTTTGCTTGGAACAATTTTTCATTGCAAAACCTATTCGACCAATGTGAAATTGACAGATGTTTGTGTCTATAACTAGTTAAAAAATTACTAAATCTTGAATACAAAGATTGTAAAGGAGCTGCTGATATGAGTTACACAAATGTATGTAGGGCTCTGTTCGCACTTGCCTTTGAGGGTACTGTTGCAACCCCAACGCCTTGCTGGAATCTGTCTGAACACTGAACTAGCAGAGCTAACATGGCTCCATTATAAACAGAATTCATGATGCTAGTGAGATTAGAACCAAAATCAATATTACCCAAACACATAAGTCTACATGTGGCTCCTTAAAGGGGTTTTCCGAGATAGGTCATCAGTATCTGATTGTTAGGGGTCTGACAGCTGGGACCCCCGCCGATCAGCTGTTTCAGAAGGCAGTGGCTCTCCTGTGAGCGCTGCGTCCTTCTCTTCGCTTTTCTAGGCCAGTGACGTCGCGTTCAACGATCATGTGGCCTTCAAGTTAAGTGGGCTGAGCTGCAACAACAAGCACAGCCTCTATACTGTTGTCACAAGGGTGTCAAGAGCCACGTCTGACTCCGTTATACCCGGGGTCAGGAAGTCGCAGCGGGTGGCTGCGCGCTCTATGTCTAAAGATCGCACTGTTACTTAATGGTAGCTTTCTGTGTTTGCCTTGCAATCCTTTTTGTCTCACTCAGGGACCCGTAGCTTCTTGTCCGGCACTCCCAACCTCCTTATATTCCTCTCTCCCACTTCTCTGGTTGCCAGATATAGAGCTTCCTGCCTGGACTTCTATACTGACCCACTGGAGCTGAGTTGCTGTTATTTCTGGTTGTCGTACCAGAGCATTACCCTTCGGATCCCTGTTGGTTGTTTGTTGTCGCCCACCTGGGACTATATGTTTTGTCAGTATTGTCTGTCTTCTCCCTAGTGTTTCCCTTTAGTGTTAGTGGTGCGGACTAGTGTTCCCACCGCCCTATTCACTACGTAGGGCTCATCTTAGGGAAAGCCAGGGTTTAGGCACGTGATCGGCGTACGGGTGAGAAACCCGTCTAGGGACGTCAGGGCAGTCAGGTGCCAGCCTCAAGGTGAGTTAGGGGTCACCATCTTTCCCTCTCCCTTGGACAGGGCCTTCCTTTTCCCTCCCTTTGCGTCACGTATGTGATCGGCACGCCGGTCGTGATAATTGTATGGCGCTGTGCTTGGTAAGCTGCTAGAAGGCAGCAGTGCTCACAGGAATGCCGCTGCCATCTCAAAACAGCTGATCGGCAGGGGTCCTGGGTGTCTTATCCCCACCAATCAGATACTGATGACCTAGGATAGATCATCAGTAAAAAAAAAAGAAATCTTGCAAAACCTTTTTAAAGGCCTTTGCATGGGCAGATGAGAAGGTCTAATGATTGCTCTCTACTGATCATCGCCTCCTGGTAAGGTGCCCAGCAATCAGTTGACAAACGTGCATACTTTGATCCTTTATGTGCAAAATTTATTGAATATTGGCTAACACCATGGCCATGTAGCACTTACTGGAACTGTAGATAAATAATTGGTTCTAGTGCCTGGTTTATAATTAATACACATTTATAGCTCTTGCGGCTCAATATTGTTCGGTATATTTTAATGGCTTTGTGCTAAAATTTGTTGCCTATCTCCAACAGTGCCATAGTGTTTGGCTGGAGCAGCAGTGCTCATACTTGACCATCACTCTTTCAAACATGGGATCTTGAAATCAGCAGGGTCCCAGTGGTGGGATGTCGAGTGATTAGACACTTATCAACCATTCCGTGGATAAGTGATGCAGTGGCGTGCAAAAGTTTGGCACCCCTGGTGAAAATTACCTTTACTGTGAACAGTTAAAGCTACTTTCACATCTGCGTTTTTGCTGGATCCGTCAGGAATCTGGTACTGTATATAATACAATCATCTGCTTTCATTCAGAACGTATTATCTCCCAAATGAACAAGACGGATCCAGCACTAAATCCATTGTAAGTCAATGGGCGCCAGATCAGTTTTTTTTTTTGTGTCCGAAAAAATGGATCCGGCACCAATGATTTACATTGTGTTTCATGCCCGATCCTTCTTGCTCAGTATCCCATGACACACTCAAAAACACTGCTTGCAGAGCTTTTGTGGCGTTGTGGGAACACAACGAAATTAAATGAAACCCATTCTGGTGGACTCCGTTCTGTTCAATTCAGTTTTGTCCCCATTTTGTCTTAAACATTTTCAAAACAGGAAAAGGGCCCGAAGCAAAAGTTTGGATACCCTGCGTGGTTAGCATTTAGTAGCAACCCCTTTGGCAAGTGTCACGGCTTGTAAATGCTTTTACATCCAGCCAAGAGTCAATTCTTCTTTGATAGATTTTCATCCATTCTTCCTTGCAAAAGTTTTCCAGTTCTGAGAGATTCCTGGGGTCTATCCACAAATTTTAAGGGACTGTAAGGGCCATGGTAAAAGCTTCAGCTTCCATCTTTTGAGGTAGTTTCAGGTTGCCATTTCCTCAATTTGAAATGTAATAAAGAAATGCCCGTTTTTATTTTAAATAAATCTTTATTTAAGCAGTATATTCATAATGACAAGCATGAACATATAATCATATATGAGAAACGTAGTGAAACATTGAATAACAAAGAACAATGTCACGTGAAAGTGAGGCATGGATACAAAGCATACAAGTAAAGAGAATGTACTTGGATCCTATGAGACCATGTAGCATATTCCGCCAATGATCACTGGAGTGACCCTGTATGCAAAGTAATGTAAGGTTAAGAGTGAGTTTGATGTTGAGTCTTATCTGCCAGACAAGTACGAAATCAGTGTGAGTAAGACGAGTACCACTTCAACCAAAGTGACCACACAGATAGGAATTTATCATGAGATAAGGTTAACCAACTACTAAGTTCTTCCATTCTATAAATTTCCAGCGTTTTCCCAACCTAGTCGTTTATCGAGGGAGTTTGTTCACTGAGCCAGAATTTGGATATTAATAACTTGGCTGCCATTATGAGCATCGGTGTAATTTTTTAAGTGGGCAATCGTGCTTAGGCTTGTTAAGTAAATATTCAGTGGCTTCTCCTACTGTCTTAGAATATGGACTGGTGCACACCTCTCGGTATCCCACAATACCGAAGAAAACTGTATATGAAGAGTATATGAAGAGTAGAAATGGAACGAGGGGCACTCAATAACTAGAGGCATATAGACATCAATACAAACGAGCTGCTCGTTTGTATTAATGTCCATACGCCTCTAGTTATTGAGTGCCCCTCGTTCCATTTCTACTCTTCAAGACTAGAGATGGGGTGAGGCTAATGGACGAGGAGCATATCTGATTAATTGCTGTTGTAACCTTCCTCCAAAATATAGAGATACATGGACATTCCCACCATATGTGGAGCATGGAACTTTGGGCTCCGTGACATCTCCAGCAGTCCGCAGGAACGGATGTATTTATTTTATGGATTATATCTGGTGTACGATACCATCTGGTCACTATTTTGTATGAATTCTCTTGAATTCTTATACATTTTGAGATGCCATAAGAGTTTTGAAGGATCTGTTTAGATTTTAAATCTGAAAAGGATATACCCAAGTCCTTCTCCCACTGTTTGAGGAAGATGGGCTTAATTGTGGCATAGTTTTCTAAGATCTTTTTGTAGAGCAAGGAAATGAGTCCTTTGCGTTGGGTTGAAGACTCTAACAATGCCTCATACCAGGATTGAGACCCACTTGGCCTCTGGGCCTCTAGGTAGCTAGTGTATACCTTATGGAAAAAATGTCTATAGTGGCTTTCGAACCATGATTTAGTGCAATAAGTATCCTTAATCGTTTCCGGGGGGGGGGGGGGGGGGGGGGATTAAGTTACCCGCTAGCAAATCCTTAATTAGGATGTTGCTTATTGTGGACCAAATCCCTAAGTCATCTCTATAATCAAACCGCAGTAGGTGAGGAAGTAATTTGGCAGTAGTGAGAGAAGGGGAATCGAGTAGTTGTAAAGGGGAAGCTTGGTTTTGCCATGTGTATGACACCCCTTTGAATAGGGGGTGAATTGCCAAGCCCGGTTGGGGATTGCCAGGGGTTTTTCCAAACATATGCTGAATAGAGTTTCTTGATTCAGGCCAAGAAGCTAGATGGGACATGTATCGGGGCAGTTTTCATAATATATAGTAGTTTTGGGGTGATGAAGGTTTTTAATATGTTTTTGCGCCCTATCCAAGACAAGAGCGGGATATCTAAATTGTTTAGTTGTTGTGTAATCTCTTTTAATAGAGGGGGATAGTTTAGCTGGAACAAGGTCTCTGTATTGGGAGCTATGTTAATTCCTAGGTAGGACATGTGCGTGAGGGCAAATTGAAAGGGGTATGTCTGTGAAAGAAATGTCTTTATAGTATGTGTTATTTTGATACCTAGCGACGAACATTTTGGGAAATTAATCTTGAAGTTCGACATTGAGACGAACCTGTCAAATAGATTCAGAAGGGCGGGGAATGCACTGACCGGATCCGTAAGGAAGAGTAGCATATCGTCTGCAAAGGCAGCAACCGTATGAGTAAAGTTCCCGATAGTCAGCCCTTGAATAGCAGTATCTTGCCTAATGGCTTGAGTTACAGTCTCTAGACATAGACTAAAAAGGGAAGGAGATAGGGGCATCTCTGTCTTGTACCATTGTGGATGTTGAAAGTAGGAGAGAGGATACCATTTACTCGGACCCTGGCGTAAGGAGAAGAATATAAGGACATAACTGCTCTGAATTGGGAAACAGAATTGGGAAGCCAAATTTTTGCAGTGTCAGTTCCATGAACCTCCAGTCAACCCTATCAAACGCCTTTTCGGCATCTGTGCTAAGGAGCATTAGACCTGTTTCAGTACGATTGGCATATTCTATGGCCTGTATAACCCTGAAGGTACTGTCTCTACCTTCCCTTCCTTTAACAAAGCCTGTTTGTTCTGGAGAGATTATTTTTTGAAGCAGTGGGGCGATATGCGATGCCAATGCTTTGGCCCAAAGTTTGATATCTGTATTTAAAAGTGATATAGGCCTGTAGCTGGTTGTTGCTTCAGGGTCTTCACCCGGTTTAAGCAGTACAACTACATGTGTGCTTCTAATGATTGTTTAGCAGGGGGTGATCCTTCCCAGAGTGCATTGAAATATAGTTCAATGCGAGGGCCCAATACGAGGAAAAATCTTTTTATAATATGAGATAGGCAAACCGTCTGGGTCAGGGCTCTTACCAGAGGGTGTGGAATACAGCGCTGATTTAATTTCATCTAAATGAATTGGGGCTATGAGTAGTGATGAGCGGGAGGTGCCATATTCGATTTCGACGAAATTCGTGAATATTCGCTTGAATATTCGTCTCATATTCGTCGAAATCGAATATTCATCATTATTCTAGCTATCGCGATTAATATGCGATTTAAATAAACGCGTATTGTGATTTTAACTTAAGGTAACTTTCCTATTAGTTTGATATCTAGAATTAGCGAATATGACGAATGTATTCGTGATATTCCTCAAAACGAAGATAACGAAGTATTCTCCATCTTCGTTTTAGCTCCATATTCGTCAACTTCGCAAATACTAGCAATCAAATAGGAAAGTTGACTAGCAGATACAGCTAAGTTTTTAATTCACTATGCGATAATATTACTTTGCTTTTTTTTTTATAAATCGAATCATTATAATAATCAAGTATTATAATTATTCTATTTATTTAAAAAAAAAGCTAAGTAATATTATCGCATAGCGAATTAAAAACTTAGCTGTGTCTACTAGTCAACTTTCCTATTTGATTGCTAGTATTTGCGAAGTTGACGAATATGGAGCTCAAACGAAGATGGAGAATATTTTGTTAACTTCGTTTTGAGGAATATGACGAATACATTCGTCATATTCGTCATCTTCGCTAATTCTACCAAGCCAACCATAGTAAACCAGGTCTAAGTTGAAATCGCAATGCGATTAATTCAAGTTATATTAATCGCATTGTGATTTCAACTTAGCACTGCTATATTCCATATTCGTTCGTTAACTTCGTTAATTCTAGGCTAGAATTAACGATTCACGAATATGGAATATAGCAGTGCTAAGTTGAAATCACAATGCGATTACTTCAAGTTATATTATTCGCATTGCGATTTCAACGTAATTCTCAAATCCGACAGTACATTCTAGTATGGAGGCGTTCCCATGGTGATGGGGACGCTACATGAGCACGGAAGTCAGCAGAAGCGGCAACGGGCTCTGACTGGAGCAGCCAGGAAGCCAGGAATCCTAAGGACAGGTAAGAACTACTTTTGTGGGAAAGAAAAAAATATAACAATAAAAAAAAATAGGAATATTCGAAATAGCTAAGTTTTATAGAACTATATTCGAAATATTCGCGAATTAGCGAAGTGCCGATATTCGCAAAAAAAAATCGATATTCGAATATTCGCTCTCAACACTAGCTATGAGGTCTTCAGTGTCTTCATCACTTAAGGAGGGGAGCTGTAAGGAGTCTAGGAATTTTTTAATAAGTGAGGATCTTTTTGTGAGGTCTTCCTGAGATTCCTCAAATTATATAGGGAGTGATAATACGCGGAGAAAGCGGAAGCAATATCTGACGTGTCGGTTAGTACATCGCCGTTCAGCGTTTTGATAGTTTTTATGTGGGTTTGTTCCATTCTTTTCTTTATAAGGGTAGACAAAATCTTATTCCCTTTTTCGCCATGTGCGTAGTGTTTATGTTTTACCCGCATATAAGCTTTAGCTGCTCTAATATTCAGTAAATCCTTAAGGGAGTTGCGTAATTTAGTTAGTTCTCTGTGGTCTCGCAGCGCCAAAGATCTTTTGTGTGTTTTCTCCAATTTGGCTATATTTTGGAGGAGTGAAGTAATTTGAGATGAGCGTTGTTTCTTAAAAAAGGAACATAATGCTATGAACTCGCCCCTGATCACAGCTTTTTGGGCTTCCCATATAGATTACTTTTGAGGGGACACATTTTCTGCGAAATACCTATGTCGTTTCTCAGAAAATGCTTGTACCGTATCAGAGGAGTCTAAGAGAGTGGGATTGAGTTTCCACGTCCACATCCTTTCAGGTAACTCAGGAAATTGTAGAATAAATGTAGCGGGAGCATGGTCCGATATTGTGATACAGTGTATGTCAGTTTTCACCACCAGAGGGAGACATCCACTGATAATTAAAAAGTAGTCCAATCTTTGGTAAGATTTGTGGGCATTGGAATAGAAGGTGTAATCTCTGACGTTTGCATTGAGGGTGCGCCAGACATCACACAAGTGAAGATCTTGTAATTGACGGTGGATCCCCCTCAAGGCTTTGTAGGAGGTAGCTGATTTCTGAGAGGATGAATCTACAACAGGGTTCAATGCAAGATTAAGGTCTCCTCCCAAAATAACAAGACCTCAGGCAAATTGAGATATTATGCATAGTGTCTCTCTCAGCCATTTCACAGTGTTATTATTAGGGGCGTAGATGTTACATATAGTAAGTTCCTTGATGTCAATTTGGCCTTTAAGCAAGAGATATCTCCCTTCTGGATCGATAAGCTTGTCTGACAATGAAAAGGGAACATTGTTATGAAGGCCAATGCTGACACCCCTAGACGCCGAGCTATCTTGGCACCCGTGGTACCATTTCTGATAGTGGGAGTGAGAGAGATTGGGAATACAGCCTTTTTTTAAATGCGTTACTTGTAACAGAACGATGTCAGCTTTGGTCTTTCTCAACACTTGGAGAACACGACTCCTCTTAACTGGCGAGTTAACTCCTTTTACATTCAAAGATGCAAAGCCAATATGTAGCTTAGCCATAGTAGGTTACATGGGTATTATGAGATACATTAGGCCTCATTCCCACGAACAAACCAATAACAATGAATAATACAGGTAACAGTATAAAACCCCAAAAATGTGGTGTTGTATAGTAATGTGAACAAAGTGTGTGGCTTAGGAAGTATGGGCTCCGAACGGAGCAGATAAGGGGGGAGGGGTGATGTTTCATGAATAGCCTAATCGATCAGGCCCCCATCCTAAAAGCCCAGCAAATGAAGCATTAAAGAAATCTCCCTATGTGTATGTATCCATGAGTAATAACGGATATACAGGGAGTGCAGAATTATTAGGCAAGTTGTATTTTTGAGGATTAATTTTATTATTGAACAACAACCATGTTCTCAATGAACCCAAAAAACTCATTAATATCAAAGCTGAATATTTTTGGAAGTAGTTTTTAGTTTGTTTTTAGTTTTAGCTATTTTAGGGGGATATCTGTGTGTGCAGGTGACTATTACTGTACATAATTATTAGGCAACTTAACAAAAAACAAATATATACCCATTTCAATTATTTATTTTTACCAGTGAAACCAATATAACATCTCAACATTCACAAATATACATTTCTGACATTCAAAAACAAAACAAAAACAAATCAGTGACCAATATAGCCACCTTTCTTTGCAAGGACACTCAAAAGCCTGCCATCCATGGATTCTGTCAGTGTTTTGATCTGTTCACCATCAACATTGCGTGCAGCAGCAACCACAGCCTCCCAGACACTGTTCAGAGAGGTGTACTGTTTTCCCTCCTTGTAAATCTCACATTTGATGATGGACCACAGGTTCTCAATGGGGTTCAGATCAGGTGAACAAGGAGGCCATGTCATTAGATTTTCTTCCTTTATACCCTTTCTTGCCAGCCACGTTGTGGAGTACTTGG
Organism: Bufo gargarizans; assembly: GCF_014858855.1. Lineage (NCBI taxonomy): Eukaryota > Metazoa > Chordata > Amphibia > Anura > Bufonidae > Bufo > Bufo gargarizans. Next base: position 69,148,654 of record NC_058080.1, read on the forward strand.
ACGCGTGTGATGGAGCATTGTCCTGCATGAAAATCATGTTTTTCTTACCTTGCAGACTTCTTCCTGTACCACTGCTTGAAGAAGGTGTCTTCCAGAAACTGGCAGTAGGACTGGGAGTTGAGCTTGACTCCATCCTCAACCCAAAAAGGCCCCACAAGCTCATCTTTGATGATACCAGCCCAAACCAGTACTCCACCTCCACCTTGCTGGCGTCTGAGTCGGACTAGAGCTCTCTGCCCTTTACCAATCCAGCCATCTGGCCCATCAAGACTCACTCTCATTTCCTCAGTCCATAAAACCTTAAAAAAATCAGTCTTGAGATATTTCTTGGCCCAGTCTTGACGTTCAGCTTGTGTGTCTTGTTCAGTGGTGGTCGTCTTTCAGCCTTTCTTACCTTGGCCATGTCTCTGAGTATTGCACACCTTGTGCTTTTGGACACTCCAGTGATGTTGCAGCTCTGAAATATGGCCAAACTGGTGGCAAGTGGCATCTTGGCAGCTGCACGCTTGACTTTTCTCAGTTCATGGGCAGTTATTTTGCGCCTTGGTTTTTCCACACGCTTCTTGCGACCCTGTTGACTATTTTGAATGAAACGCTTGATTGTTCGATGATCACGCTTCAGAAGCTTTGCAATTTTAAGAGTGCTGCATCCCTCTGCAAGATATCTCACTATTTTTGACTTTTCTGAGCCTGTCAAGTCCTTCTTTTGACCCATTTTGCCAAAGGAAAGGAAGTTGCCTAATAATTATGCACACCTGATATAGGGTGTTGATGTCATTAGACCACACCCCTTCTCATTACAGAGATGCACATCACCTAATATGCTTAATTGGTAGTAGGCTTTCGAGCCTATACAGCTTGGAGTAAGACAACATGCATAAAGAGGATGATGTGGTCAAAATACTCATTTGCCTAATAATTCTGCACGTAGTGTATAGTTGAAAAATTATATCCGAAAAATAAGGTGAACAGCAGAAAAATAACGGCACCTGAGGTGGAACCCATTTGGATTACAATAAGAAATCAGGATACAATGTCCCTTGGTGGATTCCTCCGGACTTTCGGCGATTTCAGCTTCTTGGCTACTTCCCATGAGGGGGCTGGTGGGAGCTGAGGGAGAGAATGGCCTTCGGACAATGGCATCCATGAAGGAATTTCCATTGGTGATATACGAAGAGAGTCCCAAACAGATGGGAGATCTTCCTGTGCCCTAACAGTCAGTCTTTTGTTGCCATGGACCATGAGGAGTCCAAAAGGGAATAGCCACCTATATGGGATCCCCTCCGCTCTGAGCTTATCTGTAAGAGGCTTTAGGAGTCTCATTTTCTGCAGAGTGGATGGTGCTAAATCCTGAAAAAATTGCACATTTGAGCCATCAAATTGGGTTTCACCAAGCTCTCTTACTTTGGCTAATATGTCTGCCGTGTCGCAGAATGAAAAGAGGCCACAAATGATGTCCCTGGGTCGCTCAGTGGGTGGTGGTTTAGAGCGCAGGGCTTTATGAGCTCTTTCAATAATAATGACGTCTGCTCTTTCTCCTCCTAATAATCCCAGCGAATAATCCCTGCGCCACTGCAGCAGAGTCTTCTTTATCAGAGGTCTCAGGTATACAGCGGATTCTGACGTTTTTCCTGCGGCTTCTGTTCTCCTGGTCCTCTAATAGGAGCACGGATTCATTTAGGCGGGCTGAGTGTGCCGCTAGGTTATCTTTAACTGCTATATCAAAGGCCACTAGGGCCTGATGAGAGTTTTCCAGTGTTTCAACCCTATCCCCAATATGGCGGACATCCGTCTTAATGTCAGCTAGATCTGATGCGATCGGGGCTAGAGCTCTTTTGAAAGCTTTTTGTAAGAAGCCCTGGGTGATTGCGAGGGACTCACCCGTTTCTGCAGTCTCTGGAGCACTGTCTGCATTCGAGGATTCAGAGACAACTGCTCATAGAATTGATAGTAAGGCAAATCAGAACCTCTGCTTGACTGCAAAAGACCTTCAGGAAGATTTAGCAGAATCTGGAGTCTGGTACATTGTTCTACTGTTCAGTGACACCTGAACAAATATAGCCTTCATGGAAGAGTCATTAGATGAAAACCTCTCCTGCATCCTCACCACAAAATTCATCGTCAGCAGTTTGTAAAAGAACATCTAGGCTACTTTCACATCTGCGTTTCTTTTCTGGTATTGAGATCTATCAAAGGGTCTCAAAACCGGAGGAAAACGCTTCAGTTTTCTCCCCATTCATTGTCAATGGGGACAAAACTAATCTGAAAGGAACAGAGTGCACCAGAATGCATTCCGTTCCATTTGGTTGCTTTCCCATGCTGCACACGTTTTTGAGTGCATCATGGGATACTGATCAAGACGGATCCGGCATGAAACACAATGTAAGTCAATGGTCCTGGATAATACAACCGGATCCATTCAGAATGGATGCAGCCGGTTGTATTATCATAACTGAAGCGTTTTTGCTGATCCATGACGGATCTATCAAAAACGCAGAAGTGAAAGTAGCCTAAACAAGATTGAGGCATTTTGGAAACAAGTCCTGTAGACCGATGAGGTTAAAATTTTACTTTTTGGCCACAATTGACAAAAGAACACCTCTCCAACCATTAAGCAATGGGGGTGGATCTATCATGGTTTGTAGTTGTGTTGCAACCAATGGCATGGAGAACATTTGACAGGTAAGGGAAGAATGGATTCAATGAAATTCCAGCAAATTCTGAAAGCAAGCATAACACCGAGTGTAAAAAAGCTGCAGTTGAAAAGATATGGCTTCTACAAATAGATAATGATCCTAAACACACTTCAATATCCACAATAGACTAAGTCAAAAGGCGCAAGCTCAAGGTGTTACCATGGCCCTCACAGTCCCCTGACTTGAACATCATTAAAAATCTGTGTAGAGACCTCAAAAGAGCAGTGCATGCAAGATGACCCAGCAGTCTCACAGAACTGGAAGACTTTTGTTAGGAAAAATGGATGAAAATCTCTCAAACAAGAATTGAAAGCCTCTTGGCTGGCTACAAAAAGCGTTTACAAGCTGTGATACTTGCCAAAGGGGGTGCTACTAGGTACCAACCATGCAGGGTGCCCAAACTTTTGCTTTGGGCCCTTTTACTTTTTTGTTATTTTGAAAATGTAAAATCTGAAAATTAAAAAAAAAATGTTTTTGCTTAAATTACGAATGGAATGTGTCAGCTTTAACTTTATGCCTTTTGGAGACCATTTCATCTTCAACTTGCTTAACTGTTCACAGTAACAATAATTCTGACCAGGGGTGCCCAAACTTTTGCATGCCACTGTATGTTTTGATATTGTTCCAACTCTTTTAAATGGGACTTAGTTGCAAAAAGCTACAGTAACAGGCACAGCCGGTACACGAATATATGGAGCTGTGTCTGGTACACAAGGAAGTGGTGCCTTCTATTTGCTGATTGGTGGGGGGTGTCCGGATTTCAAACCCCCACCTATCTGTTGCTATGGATAGGCCATCAATATCAAAGTCTCAGACAACTTTATTTCAGATTCAGACCAGCAGATTACTTAGACTATTTGCTGACAGTAACAGTATGCTACAAAACTTTTCTTTTACCCCAAGAATGGGTGCTGATAAGCTTTGGCTTTCACAACATTCTGAAAATGGGAACATCTTTGTCACATGATGGATATGATTTAGGCCTAGATTCCAACTGTTTGGGTTATTGATTCTATACAGAAGATGTAACATTTCAGACAAAATAATTCAAAGTCATGATGAAGTTCCCATTCCTTGAAAGGAATGCAACCCAAGACATTTATAATGAAGTATCAGTTACTTTAGGCGGAAAAAAAAGTCTGTACTAGGCCACAGTCACATGGTCAACAATTGGTTTGGACTTTGCATCAGTATTTGCAAGCCAAAACCAGGAGTGGAACCTACAGTATCGCTTTAGTGTTTAAAGACCCATTCTTAGTTTTGACTTAAAAATCTTGAGGCAGAAAAAATGACCAAAATATTACTATGTACTGTATAAGTGGATGAAGACAGTCCTTGAGGATGAAGACCATCCAGGAAGGCCAGTTGTGGTTACTGTGACACATCTTCACACAGTATGGCCTGGCCAAGACTCTGATGCAAAAAGATAACAGGGACTTTATAGATGTCTTTGGTATCTAAAAGGTTTATCAATAATGTGAGGTGTTATTTATTTTGCTCACTTATATAGCACTGACAAATTCTACAGTGCTTTACAGACGTTATCTTCACTCACTGGCCCTAGTGGAGTTCTCAGTCTAAGTTTTCTATTAGTATGTCTTTGGACTTTGGGAAGAAACCAGAGTACTCAGAGGAAACCCATGCAAACACAGTGAGAACATACAATCTCCATACAAATGTCCTTGGTTGGATTCAAACCTGGGACCCCAACTCTGGAAAGCACCAGTGCGGAACTTCAACAAGTCCAGTCCAAAATGGGGGTCAACATGAGAAACACAGGTGACATTGGCATGTCTCCACTTTGAAGATACATTGATCTGGTGTCTTCAACTAAAATATAATGTGTTTGTGTTTTGTTATTTCAGTATAGTTTTCAATGACTTTGGCATCTGTATTTGAATCTGCTTTTCGAGACCTTCTAGCTGTTCTGTTTAAGTGATGTTTAGATCCAACAGGTCTGGCAGTGATCATGCCTGGGTCTGGCTAGTGAAACTTACCAGTTGTCAAATGAATTTGGTTAACTGGTTATTTTCATACCTGCAGTGAAGCTATCCAGCAGGTTGTTCCAGCAGAGGAACAGCCTTCCAGAATTCGCTGTATCCAGCCTAGCTGGATACTACCTGGCACCGCCAGACCCCCGTTGTCTATAAGAGGATCTGGCCAAAACCCGGCACTCACTATGTTTTTGTCCAGCCAAAACCCAGTGCTCATGCTGGAAATCGTCCGAATCCCCACAGTGAACTCCAGCAGGCTGTTCCCCTGCCGGATCTACCGCAAGTGTGAAACTAGCCTAACGGGGCAACTACTTTTTTTTAACTTTTTTATAGCTTTCTTAATGTTTTTCAGGGGTTCATACAAAACACCTGATGGTCTTTCTTCTAGAAAAACCTATTTAAAAAATATTTTGTTCTACTGTGTTCTCAGTTAGTCCTACTGGTCATGTACTGGATATTTTAGACCAATTTGGACCCTCTTCTACTGACTGTTGGTAAAGGTCCTTAAGGTGCAGTACATGGCTCTCTGTACTATTTTTTGAATGTCAGTGTTGATCTCCACCAACTAATGGCCTGCACTAAAGAACAGAGTTTTACCTGAACTGCTCCTTTAACCCCTAAGGGACCCCTTAAGGACTGGCTCAGTTTTGGGCTTCAAGACCAGAACAATTTTTTAATCTTCCCTTTCTGCATTCTGGTGGTCACAACTTTTTTATTTTCATGTTCGACGTAGCAGTATAAATCTTTGTTTTTCATCGAACGAGTTGCACTTTATGTAGGTTGCATTTTTGGTAGATATAAAAAAAAATGCTAAAAATTGCTAAAAAATAAAAAAGGAATTTGAATTACTGGTTTAAACCTCCTTATCTACTGCAGCATTGGGACTCTAAACCTTCAAGCTGGGTTTGTTTACACAACTGCAGTGGTGATAGCCCGTATACCGCTCATGACCGCTGCAGCCAATCACTTGCCTCAGCAGTCATCGCTGCAGCCCAAAACATGACATCATGGCAGCCGCTAGAATGACCTCCATTTTTTTTTTATTCAGACAACTCCTCTGCTATACATAAATTTTATTTTCAATAAAAATTCAATAAGTTCAGAGCAGTTTTTAGCTTTTTGCTGCATGCACCAGTCATCATTAAAGAGGACCGATCACTGGTCCTGACATTTCCATATCACTACCTGTAGGGCATGATGAGTATATGTCAGTGCTCTTTTTTTCAGATGCACTGCTTTGTTTCCCCCGCTATGCGCTCTGTTCTCTTTTGACGACTGATGTGCAATAATAGCATCGGTATAGGGAGGAGGAGACGGCCGTGTTTCTGAAAGGACGTCTCATTCTCCCTGGCTGTGAGCGGTCCAATCGTAGCGGAGAGCGTCACAGCCAGGGAGAAGGTGAGCTATTTTTTCTCCCTGGCTGTGATGAGGTCTGTATGAATGAGGCTGAAGTTAGCTACCTTGGAGAGCATATCAAGGATTAAATCTAGACTAAAAAAATCATTGTAGGCGGACCTTCTTGAAAGACCAACATGTGCTTGATGGCTGATATAAGCTTGAGATTCTATTTCCTCTTGGGTTTGAAGAGGTTGTCCAACTCTTGTTCCACCATCAAGAAGTTTGCTTTCAAGTTGGTGAAATGTAAAGGACAGGCTCGGACTGGCCCACAGGGGTACAGGTGAGTCCCCCGTGGGCCTCTGTGTATGATGGGTACCTATTCCCCCACCTCCTTCACAACTTATCCAGCAAAAACATGCCCTCATATGGCTATGTGAACAGAATAAAAATAGGTCCTGAAGGTCTGCAATGTCCTGAAGAGGTTAAAGATTGATGGTCTACAAAGTGAATGGGACAAAGTGGCAATACCAAGCACTACAAAAGTAGCGTTGTACAGTATGGGCCAAAGTAAACAATAGAGAAACCACAGCACCTTGGGCATTTATCCGGCCGTGCACGCCAGACATTTGAGTTAAAAAAAAATTGCAAAAAAAAGTAGGGCATTGCAACTTTTTGGCACCTGGCACAGTAGACTGACTAGGCAGCGGACATCATCTCAACCAGCCTGTGTTCATACAGTATAATAACTGTATGCATTATTTAACAATCCACCAAGTCTATTATTATAGATCTGTTAGGAGGCTGAGGAGACTTCTAGGTTCAGAGGCAGGTCAGTCAGTCCCAGAAAACCCCTTTAAGAGGTCACTAGGCACTAGCATCCCGTGCCTCGCATGACTTAGTGGTTGACAGCTATGCTGGAGCTCATCAAAAAGCAAATCTTATGCAGGTGGTCAATAAGGAACGGTCAGGTATGCTGAGCGTGCCTGTTTGATTGCAGAGACCAGAACGGCTGACATCTGAGAGCCACTCCAGTCTCACTTTCATTTCTTCTAATTTTTCTAAGTAGTTACAGTATTGCAATGACTTTTTTTTGTCAATTTGATGTAGTGTCAAATAGTAACCTAATGATAATAGTAATACTTATTTATATACAACTCGCAGAAGGACCCGGCTTCGCACAGGTATATTTCATCTATTCAATTTAATGCTTGTGTGTCGTTAAAAGATATCGACAGTATCCACTATAACAGGGACATCTACAGTACCCCACCCCTTTAACAGTGACCTCCACAGTGGCCTTCCCCCTTAACAGTAGTATCCACAGTGCTGTCCCCTTTAACAGTGACCTTAACAGCGGCCGCCCTTTTATTAGTGACCTCCACAGTACCCCGTCTCGTTGACAGTGATTTTCACAATAATCCGCCCTCTTAACAGTGACCTCCACAGAGCTCCATTCCCTTAAAATGTCACCTCAACAACACCCCGCCCCCTAACAGTGACCTCTACAGCACCCCGCCCCTTAACACTGACCTCCATAGTGGACTGTCCCCTTACCTGTGACCTCCCACTTTCCATGCCCCCTTAACAGAGACCTCCACAGTGCCCGCCGCTTTAACAGTGACCTCCACAGCATCCCACCCCCTTAACAGTGACCTCCACAGCAACCCACCCCTTTAACAGTGACCTCCACAGCATCTCACCCCCTTAACAGTGACCTCCACAGCAGCCCGCCCCTTTAACAGTGACCTCCACAGTGGCTGCCCCTTTATTAGTGACCTCCACAGTACCCCATCTCCTTAACAGTGATTACCACAACACTCCGTCCCCATAATAGTAGCCTCTACAGCAATCTAGCCCTTAACACTGACCTCCATAGCGGACCGTCTCCTTAACTGTGACCTCCACAGCAGCGTGCCCCTAGGGTGGCTAAAGTCCGGTTTTAAGCACAGGTCCTGGATGGACACAGGGATGTTCTTTTGAACAGCTCACTCTCAGACAGCAGCACTGTGCTGTCTGAGCGTGAGCTGCAGGGAGAAAGTCACCCTCCCTCCCACCCCTGAAGTTGACAGAAGTTGATTTTTACCTTCATTTTTTCAATCCCTGTCGGCTGTGGAGTGGGTGTGGCCTGACCAGATCGAGGGCGTGGCTTAGAGGGACCTTGGGGTGTGATTTTTAAGTCTGTCTTTTGTGGGAGGCCTGAATGGCCACCTTACCTACCCCCTGAACTGTGACCTCTACAGCACTCCGCTCCCCCAATAGTGTCATCCACAGCGCCCTGCCCCTTTAAAGCTGACCTACAGCAGTGAAGAAAAATGACTGGGTTGTTATGGAAACCTGGTGTAAAACTGTGTGTATGTGGAGACTAGGGCCTGCGAGATTCAATTGGCTGATAAGGGTCATGTGACCAGGTTTATATTTTTGGGGAATATCTCACGAACGGTATGTCCTAGAGAGCTGAGACCCGGTCTAAAACCTTCACGGACACTTGATGTACCTGTGTGCCAAATTTCATGATTGTAAATGCGACGGTGCGGATTCCTTTAGCGGACATGCATACATACATTCAGCTTTATATATTAGATATACCGTATTTTTCGCCGTATAAGACGCACTTTTTTCCCCCCAAAAGTGGGGGGAAAATAGCAGTGCATCTTATACGGCGAATGTAGCTGATTTTGCCCAGTTTTCAATGATACACCCGCCGCGATGCCGCGCGGCGGGTGTATCAGCTGTGAGGGAGGAGGGGCTGGGGGCGGCATCTGCATTAATAATGACAGCGGGGCCCGTGCAGTGACTATTCTACTACACGGGCCCCGCTCACTGTATAATCATATCGCTCTAATAGTTAATTGTTGTATGCATGTAATCGCATAATGAGCGCTAATGAGCGCTGTGTATTACCGTACTTAAAACTAGCAGCGCTCGCCGTTCGGAGCAGAGAGGAGGCAGGAGGCAGGCCAGGAGGCACTTGCAGCGTGAGTCATACGTCACGCGCCTGCACCGCCCACTTATGAATGAAGCAGGCGGCGCAGGCGCGTGACGTATGACTCACGTTGCAAGTGCCCGTCCTCCCGGCCTGCCTCCTGCCTCCTCTCTGCTCCGAACGGCGAGCGCTGCTAGTTTTAAGTACGGTAATACACAGCGCTCATTAGCGCTCATTATGCGATTACATGCATACAACAATTAACTATTAGAGAGATATGATTATACAGTGAGCGGGGCCCGTGTAGTAGAATAGTCACTGCACGGGCCCCGCTGTCATTATTAACCCCTTAGGGACACAGCCTTTTTACACCTTAGGACCAGGCCATTTTTTGCAAATCTGACCAGTGTCACTTTAAGTGCTCATAACTTTAAAACGCTTTGACTTATCCAGGCCGTTCTGAGATTGTTTTTTCGTCACATATTGTACTTCATGACACTGGTGAAATGAAGTCAAAAAAATATTTTTTTTTGCACCAAAAAATACCTAATTTAACAAATTTTTGGAAAAATTTGCAAATTTCAAAGTTTCAGTTTCTCTACTTCTGTAATACATAGTAATACCCCCAAAAATTGTGATGACTTTACATTCCCCATATGTCTACTTTATGTTTGAATTGTTTTGGGAATGATATTTTATTTTTTGGGGATGTTATAAGGCTTAGAAGTTTAGAAGCAAATCTTGAAATTTTTCAGCAATTTACAAAAACGACATTTTTAGGGACCAGTTCAGGTCTGAAGTCACTTTGCGAGGCTTACATAATAGAAACCACCCAAAAATGACCCCATCTAAGAAACTACACCCCTCAAGGTATTCAAAACTGATTTTACATACGTTGTTAACCCCTGTGGTGTTGCACAAGAGTTATTGGCAAATGGGGATGAAATTTGAGAATTTCTTTTTTTTGTCAAATTTTTTATTTTAACCCATTTTTTCCACTAACAAAGCAAGGGTTAACAGCCAAACAAGACTGTATCTTTATTACCCTGACTCTGCCGTTTACAGAAACACCCAATATGTGGCCGTAAACTACTGTACGGCCACACAGCGGGGCATAGAGTGAAAGGTGCGCCGTTTGGTTTTTGGAGGGCTGATTTTTATGGACTGGTTTATTTACACCATGTCCCATTTGAAGACCCCTGATGCACCCCTAGAGTAGAAACTCCCTAAAAGTGACCCCATCTAAGAAACTACACCCCTCAAGGTATTCAAAACTGATTTTACATTCGTCGTTAACCCTTTAGGTGTTGCGCAAGAGTTATTGGCAAATGGGGATGAAATTGGAAAATTTCATTTTTTTGTCTAATTTTCCATTTTAACCCATTTTTTCCACTAACAAATCAAGGGTTAACAGCCAAACAAGACTGTATCTTTATTACCCTGACTCTGCCGTTTACAGAAACACCCAATATGTGGCCGTAAACTACTGTACGGCCACACAGCGGGGCATAGAGTGAAAGGTGCGCCGTTTGGTTTTTGGAGGGCTGATTTTTATGGACTGGTTTATTTACACCATGTCCCATTTGAAGACCCCTGATGCACCCCTAGAGTAGAAACTCCCTAAAAGTGACCCCATCTAAGAAACTACACCCCTCAAGGTATTCAAAACTGATTTTACATTCGTCGTTAACCCTTTAGGTGTTGCGCAAGAGTTATTGGCAAATGGGGATGAAATTGGAAAATTTCATTTTTTTGCCTTATTTTCCATTTTAACCCATGTTTTCTACTAACAAAGCAAGGGTTAACAGCCAAACAAGACTGTATCTTTATTACCCTGACTCTGCCGTTTACAGAAATACCCAATATGTGGCCGTACACTACTGTACGGCCACACAGCGGGGCGTAGAGTGAAAGGTGCGCCGTTTGGTTTTTGGAGGGCTGATTTTTATGGACTGGTTTATTTACACCATGTCCCATTTGAAGACCCCTGATGCACCCCTAGAGTAGAAACTCCCTAAAAGTGACCCCATCTAAGAAACTACACCCCTCAAGGTATTCAAAACTGATTTTACATTCGTCGTTAACCCTTTAGGTGTTGCGCAAGAGTTATTGGCAAATGGGGATGAAATTTGCAAATTTCATTTTTTTGTCTAATTTTCCATTTTAACCCATTTTTTCCACTAACAAATCAAGGGTTAACAGCCAAACAAGACTGTATCTTTATTACCCTGACTCTGCCGTTTACAGAAACACCCAATATGTGGCCGTAAACTACTGTACGGCCACACAGCGGGGCATAGAGTGAAAGGTGCGCCGTTTGGTTTTTGGAGGGCTGATTTTTATGGACTGGTTTATTTACACCATGTCCCATTTGAAGACCCCTGATGCACCCCTAGAGTAGAAACTCCCTAAAAGTGACCCCATCTAAGAAACTACACCCCTCAAGGTATTCAAAACTGATTTTACATTCGTCTTTAACCCTTTAGGTGTTGCGCAAGAGTTATTGGCAAATGGGGATGAAATTGGAAAATTTCATTTTTTTGCCTTATTTTCCATTTTAACCCATGTTTTCTACTAACAAAGCAAGGGTTAACAGCCAAACAAGACTGTATCTTTATTACCCTGACTCTGCCGTTTACAGAAATACCCAATATGTGGCCGTACACTACTGTACGGCCACACAGCGGGGCGTAGAGTGAAAGGTGCGCCGTTTGGTTTTTGGAGGGCTGATTTTTATGGACCGGTTTATTTACACCGTGTCCTGTTTCAACCCCCCTGATGCACCCCTGGAGTCGAAACTCCCTAAAAGTGACCCCATTTTGGAAACTACGGGATAAGGTGGCATTTTTTGGGGGAGTATTTTTAGGGTAAATATAATTTTTGGTTGCTCTATATTACATTTTTGTGAGGTAAGGTTACCAAAAATTGAAATTCTGATATTTCATCTCCATTTGCCATTAACTGTTGAGGAACACCTAAAGGGTTAATAAAGTTTGTATAATCATTTTTGAATACCTTGAGGGGTGTAGTTTCTTAGATGGGGTCAATTTTAGGGAGTTTTTACTCTAGGGGGGCATCAGGGGGGCTTCAAAAGGGATATGGTGTCAATAAAAAAGGCCATCAAAATCGGCCTTCCAGAAACCATGTCGGTCCTTTCCTTTTGCAGCCTCCCTTTTACGGATACAGCAGTTTACGACCACAAATGTGGCGTTTCTGTAAACTGCAGTATCAGGGTAATAAATTTTAACTTTTGTTTGGTTGTTAACCCTTGTTTTCTTACCGGAAAAAACGGACTGAAATGGAAAAGTGCCAAAAATAGCGGTTTTGGCACCGTTTTTTTGTTTTTTTTTTAACCGTGTTAATCTGGGTAGTTAGGTCATGGGATATTGTTATAGAGGAGATTCTTACGGACGCGGCAATATCTAATAAGTCTACTTTTTTTTACAATTATTTAGGTTTTTGACTATATTATCTTTTTTGATACAACTTTTTTTTTTGGGTATCTCTAAAGTCTAAGTGTAATTTTTTTAATTTTCTTTTAGCCAATTATCTTATGTGGGGGCTCATTTTTTGCGGGATGAGCGGACGGTTTTATTGGCACTATTTTGGGGGCTATATGACTTTTTGATCGCTTGCTATGAAACTTTTTGTTATGTAAGGTGACAAAAAAAAAATTTTTTGCACCTATTTTTTTTTTTTTTTTTTTACTGTGTTAATCTGGGGGGTTGGGTCATGGGGTATTTTTATAGAGGAGATTCTTACGGACGTGGCGATACCTAATAAGTCAACTTTTTTTTTACAATAATTTAGGTTTTAGACTATATTATCCTTTTTGATACCCTAAAAAAAAATTGTATCTCTAAAGTCTAAGGGTCATTTTCAATTTTTTTTTTTATCTGATTATCTTATGTGGGGGCTCATTTTTTGCGGGATGAGATGACGGTTGTATTGGCACTAATTTGGGGGCTATATGACTTTTTGATCGCTTGCTATTAAACTTTTTATTATGTAAGGTGACAAAAAAAAACTTTTTTTGCACCTTTTTTTTTTTTCTGGACCGTGTTAATCTGGGGGGTTAGGTCATGGGGCATTTTTATAGAGGAGATTATTACAGACGCGGCAATACCTATGTCTACTTTTAATAAATTATTTTAGTTTTTTTGGGTGTCTCAAGTCTGAGAACCATTTTTTTTTTTTATCCCATGTCAGTCCTAAATTGGGATATAAATTTAGTACTCCATGGAAGTGTGATACTCCCTGAAGCAACCGTCAATGCAGAGGCCCGGATGATCGGGGCATGTGTCGCACTGAGTAGTCGTGTCCTTCCGTATCCCCCTCCTGCGACACACTCTGCACTTTTTTTGGGTTCGTCCCTTCTTTCCAGTATGGGGGACCACACCTGGAAAGTGTTGGCCAGGGACGATCCGGGCGCCTACAGTTCCCGAGGTACTCCGGCCTGCTCTTTCCCGGTCCGAAAAGATTTCCCGGTCCGCAACTTTTTTGTACCATGCCCGGGTTTTGCGCATGGCGTTATATGGCTTGAGGACTTGATCCGAGAGATCAACTCCTCCCATATACCGATTGTAGGCGACGATACAATCGGGCTTGAGGACCGTTGCCGCGGTACCTCGCACAGGGACAGGGGTGATGCCGTTACCATGAATTGTGGACAGCATAAGGACATCCCTCTTGTCCTTATACCTGACCAGCAACAGGTTTCCAGTGGTAAGGGCACGGGTCTCACCCCTGGGGATGGGTACCTGGAGGGGGTGGGCAGGGAGGCCGCGTTGATTTTTCCGCACGGTCCCACAAGCGGACGTGGATCTGGCGGCAAGGGACTGGAACAAGGGGATACTGGTATAAAAGTTATCCACGTACAAGTGGTAACCCTTATCCAGCAGTGGGTACATAAGGTCCCACACGAGTTTCCCGGTAACACCCAGAGTGGGGGGACATTCTGGTGGTTGAATCCGGGAATCTCGCCCCTCGTACACACGAAATTTGTAAGTGTACCCTGAGGTACTCTCACAAATTTTGTATAGCTTCACGCCATACCTCGCCCGCTTGGAAGGCACATACTGGCGGAAAATGAGTCTCCCCTTGAACGCAATGAGAGACTCATCAACCACGACCTCCCTTCCAGGTACATAGGCCTCCATGAATTTGGCCCCAAAGTGATCGATGACCGGCCGTATCTTGTACAGACGGTCATGGGCAGGATCACCTCGGGGTGGACATGCTGCATTATCGGAATAATGCAGACATTTCCTGATGGCCTCAAACCGGGAGCGTGTCATAACCGTACTGTAAAGTGGGGTCTGATATAGGACGTCCCCACTCCAGTACAGCCTGGCACTGGGTTTCTTGACCAGGCCCATATGCAGCACGAGGCCCCAAAATGTCCTCATTTCGGCTGCACTGACCGGCGTCCAGCCACCGGGCCTGGCCAAAAAGGAGCCCGGGTGTTGAGCGACGAACTGTTGGGCGTACAGATTCGTCTGCTCCACCATCAGATTTACCAGTGAGTCACTGAAAAAATGACAAAAAAAGTCATATTCAGTGTAGCCCACTGTGGAAATCTGGATTCCTGATTGGCCTACAAAATCAGGAATCACGGGCTCGTATCGCTCTGGGCTACACCAGACAAGTTCACCGGCAGGGTGCTCCGGTGGATTTAACTGGTGGGCCGGGAAACCAGTACGAGCCCCAGAGCTGCTCGTACTAGTGTGGGCCACAGGGTCCCTAACATGGCGGTCCCCTTGCTCCGCCTGGCGGCGTCTCCGCCGCCTTGGGGGCTCATCATCATCGCTAGATGATGAGGAGGATGCGGATGACAACAGGAATGTGGGGTCATCCTCATCCTCACTGGGACTCTCGGACTCGGAGGCAAGCTGGGCGTATGCCTCCTCGGCCGAGAACGTCCGGCGGGCCATAGGGGAGTGTGTGTCTGCGTGTATATGTGCGTGTGTGTAACTCTTTATTTGGTGTGCGTGTGTGAGGGGGCACGGGTGTTCACGAACTCACCCTAAAACTAACAGAAAAAAATAAATAAAACTAACTAAAAAAAGGGCAAAAAAGTGAGGAAAAAAAATTCAAACTGCTGATCAACCGTCCGAAGTTGATCAGCGGTGGGGTGTGCGATGCGCTTACAGTGGCCGGACGCTAAGTGCCGGTCACAGTCAGCGAACTCAAAAAAAAAAAAAGCACCCCAAAAAAGGTGGGGGGGGGGGGGGCAAGGGGCAGGGGGAGGGGGGCAAGTGGCAGCACCCCTGGGGGGTCTAGGGTCACACAGCTGTGCTGTGGACCCCAGACACCCTAACTAGGGTGATGCAATAAAAAGTAAAAAAAAACTAACTTTCCCTTTTTTTTCCCTGCCTATCCCAAACTTTCCCTATGCTGTCCCTATGTACCTGATGGGGTGCTGGGGCACAGATCGGGTCCTGGGGGCACAGATCAGGGGTGCTGGCAGCGATGGTGGACACAAGCAGGCAGCTCCTCTCTCCTCCGGCGCTGGAACACAAAAGGAGGAGGAGAGGGGCGCCTGCCTCTTTTGAATCTGCCGCCGCACCGCCCCCTGACCAATCAGAAAGCGATCCTGAGTGGTGATGTCACCATCACCACTCAGGATCGCTGGATGGTGATTGGTGGAGTGAAATCACACCACCATCACCATCCTGTTCCGGGTTATCGGGTCTTCAGAGACCCGAATAACCCGGAAACGCAGAAAACCGCAGGTCTGAATTGACCTGCGGTTTTTTGCGATCGCATACATGGGGG
Source organism: Bufo gargarizans (assembly GCF_014858855.1). Taxonomy (NCBI): domain Eukaryota; kingdom Metazoa; phylum Chordata; class Amphibia; order Anura; family Bufonidae; genus Bufo; species Bufo gargarizans. Next base: position 69,164,382 of record NC_058080.1, read on the forward strand.
GGTCACCGGACCCCCCGACGCATTTGCCCCAAGTGCCTGCTCAATGATTTGAGCAGGCACGGGGTTCCGATCGCCGCCGGCCGCGCGGCGGTGATTGAAAATGCACAGGGCGTACATGTACGCCCTGTGTCCTTAAGTACCAGGGCACAAGGGCGTACCTGTACGCCCTGTGTCCTTAAGGGGTTAAAGCAGATGCGACCCCCACCCCCTGTATTGAGGGTCATTCACTACAGGGACACTTATGGAGGGGATCTGTGGATGACAGCATAAGATGCTATATATGTGTCATCCACAGATCCCCCCCATAACTGTCATTCACAGATCCTCATCCTCATAACAGTGCCATCCAGAGAGGATCCCCCATAAGTGTCACCCACAGATCCCCCATAAGTGTCACCCACAGATCCCCCATAAGTGTCACCCACAGATCCCCCATAAGTGTCACCCACAGATCCCCCATAACAGTGCGTCACCCACAGACCACAATTAGTTCAAAACCCACCAAAAGTGCACCTTTTGGTTCAAAATATTTTTTTTCTTATTTTCCTCCTCAAAAACCTAGGTGCGTCTTATAGGCCGGTGCGTCTTATACGGCGAAAAATACGGTAATTACAATCGGGGAAGTGACAAAAAAGTTAAATCACAAGTATTAAGAACAAATAAGCAACAATGGAAGGATAGGCCTCTAAAAAACAGTGAGAGGTCTCTGTCCATAAGAGCTTACTGTCACGGTGGGGAGTGGGGGAAACCCCCCACCGTACAATGTAAAGAGATAAAGGGTAGCAGCTAGGCCAGTACGCCGGAATAAGGGAGCAGGTCACCTCCTAAAGCATCCCTAAATCTGTCCCTGTTCTCCTAACTGTATGAGCCGACCCATAAGGTAGGAGGGCCCATAAGCTGGAATCTCCGAACCCTGAAATCCCTGAATTTCCCTGAGGTTAGGAGACCGGGAACAGAGACAACCAGCTTCATCCAAGACACGAATGAACCAGAGTCTCCACAGGCCTAGCAACAAAGGGAAAAGGAGAGACCATTCACAGCAAGAGGATCATCAGGTAAGAACATGACAACTCGCTTACCTGCCGAAGCCTCCACAACTGGAACCCGTGCATCAGTACAGGAGCCCGAACACACAGCAGGTCACAGTACAAACAACCCATACAGGAATCCAGCATGCCAACTCTGCCAGAGCCCCCCGTGCTCACCCAGTGCATGGCAGCCCCAAGCAGCGCTGCAAACAGGCTTCAACATACAGGGCAAACGTCAAACCTACATGAGGGACAAACACCAACAACAGCCCAGACATGTAACAACCATGAAGACGTACAACACACCCTGAACATAAACCCACACCTAAAAAATAACAAGTGAGGTAGGGAACCAGGAGCATACATAAGGAAAGACAATGTATGTCCCATAAGGTGGCCTTCAAGGACTGGGCTGGATCACCCAGGCAAGGAGCAGAGCTCCATCACCAAACAAGGCTGTAGAACAACTGCCCCCAGCCTGCAAGCCACAGATATATAACAAGCTTGCGGCCACACCAAGGACACACCATAATCCCCACTAGCTAGAAGATTAACCCCTTGATCACCAAACAGCCGGTAGGCACACCTTAAAAGGGGAAGTACATGTGCAAACCACAAACTACATGTTGCCCCTGGCAACCAGTCTGCATGGCAACCGCATCACGGTCAAACATCAATATGACCGTGGCACTTACAGTCTAAATGGAATGGGAGGACTGGACCAGTATGTACATGGTGTCAGTTTTGTTGAGGGCACCAGTCCCCTGTATTGACAGGGAGAAAAGATCAGTAAAGCCCAACCAGTATCTGCGCCTGCACGGATATACATCTATCAGCTACAACATTAAAACCACTGACACGTGGGATACTTTAGGCAGCAGATGAACCGTTTCTGCCGTTTCTGTGCTGGAAGCAGGAAAATGAAATGCAGGGGTTAGTACCGACAAAAAGAGGTCCAAGGAAGGACACCGGTTCAGTTCTTTGGTGTGATGTTGGAGTAAAGGCGATCGATCCCACACAAGAGCTACTGTAGCAGCTTAAATGGAACGTGTCATCCAAAAATGAGAAAACAAACTATTATTTAAATCAACTTTTTATGTTAAACATACTTGGGTTCATTTATCAAACTGGTGTAAAGTAGAACTGGCTCAGTTGCCCATAGCAACCAATCAGATTCCTCCTTGCATTTTCCAAAGGAGCTGTGAAAAATGAAAGGTGAAATCTGATTGGTTCTACTTTACACCAGTTTGATGAATCTCCCCCACTGTTTTTTGAATTTTGGTGATTTTGTTTTACATTATTCGTAACCCTATCAATATTAAAAAGAAAAACCTAAGATCCTGCAGTTAAAATATGTCAAAACTTCATGTCTTTTAAAACCAAAGGACAGGACCTCATTGACTTCTATGGGAGAGTTTTCTAGGCATGCTTTGTGACCTGTGCAGCGGTCAGGAGGGAGTAGATAAGCTGTGATATCACCTATGGCGAATGGTGGATCCTGTCTATACAGAGGTGATATCTGTCATGGTAATGCTGCCTGTGATGATAATGCGATGGCTACTGAAATGTTACCTGTATAGAACAGGAAGTCTTAACATATTATTAGGTCTCGTGGCCAGTGTGAAAACTGAACGATTTTACGTATTTTCCTTTTTTTTTCTTTATATAGTGACATGGAAAATGAAAACAAAAAAAAAATTATGAAAAAATATTTTTAACATAAAAACTTGATTTAAACAATAAGTAATTTCCTGATAACACAGTCACTTTAATGTCAAAGCTGTGTTGGCAGTATGAGGTGGACCTACTTAGGTTTTAATGTTATGGCTGCTCAGCGTACAGGGTGTTGCATTTTCTGTCTGCTGAGGAGATCTTAGAGCAGATTCAGATATTGAGGCTTTGTTGCAATTTAAAAGGGTTTTCCACGACTCAGGATAGGTCATCAGTATCTGATCGGTGGGGGTCCAACACCTGGGACCCCCGCCATCAGCTGTGAGCGCAGCGGCCTTCTCCGTACTCACCAAGCACAGCGCCATACATTGTATAACGGCTGCTGTGCTTGGTATCACAGCTCAGTCCCATTCACTTTAATGGGGCTGAGCTGCTCCTAGGCCACGTGACCAATGAACGTGACAACACATGGTCTTGGAAAAGCTGTGAGAAGCTGCCTTCTTGAGAAGCTGATCGACGGGGGTCCCGGGTGACGGACCCCCACAGATCAGATAATGATAACCTATCCTGAGGATTGGTCATCAGTTAGAAAGTCTCGGAAAACCCTAAACCACTTCTGTCCGCTGAGGAGATCTTATAGCAGATTAAGATCAGTGATGGCCAGTTCGCCGTGTTCGCCCGCGAACACATGCGAGCTGCCATCTTAACTGACAAGTCCGGCGATGCACAGGTAAGCCCTTACCTGTGCCTGTGCGAGAGCCGGTCTGAAATGGGTGTAGTTCCGAGAACAGCCCGATGAAGGCTGCCTGCTCCCGGTGACCGCATTTCATTTCAGACCGGCTCTCGCACAGGCACAGGTAAGGGCTTACCTGTGCATCGCCGGACTTGTCAGTTAAGATGGCAGCTCGCATGTGTTCGCGGGCGAACACGGCGAACTGGCCATCACTGATTAAGATATTTGGACATGCTGGATATTTATAAACGTATAAACTGCATATGGTGTGAAATTTTGATTATATATTATGTATATGAACATTTTTATTCAGTTATTTTAGTATCCCCCGAGGGCCCAGCTATAAGTTTATTATTTTATATGGGAAACCTTTAGCCATAAGTGGCATACAGTGTTAGGGTCCATTCACACGTCCGTAGTGTATTGCGGATCCGCAATACACCCGGCCGGCACCCCCCATAGAACTGCCTATTCTATTTTTTTGCGGAGCTGCGGCCCGGAAGTTTGGGGCCGAAGCCCGGAAGTTCGGGGCCGCGCTCCGGAAATGCGGATGCGGATAGCACATAGTGTGCTCTCCGCATCTCTTCCGGCCCCATAGAGAACGAATGGGTCCGCACCCGTTCCCGATATTGCGGAACGGATGCGGACCCATTTGCGGACGTGTGAATGGACCCTTACAAATAATATATAATGATTACAGTCCAAGGCGGAGCAGGTGCCAACTAACGTGTTCTGAATTATCTGACAGTGGGTATGTCAGTTTGAGCACCCCCTTTATCCATACCTAGGGACAGTGGTGGCGAAACTATGGCACAGGTGGCACTCAGAGCCCTCTCTGTGGGCACCCGCACACTTGAAAAAGTCTATGGTGTACCAATATGCCTTAGACTTTTCCTGCCATTCATCAGCGCAGGGCGCACTATGAACGGTACAGGCAGCGCACTGAATGCAGGCGGGTTATTATAGCTAAATGATAAAGTACATGAAGATACACTATACTGGACTGTAGGATTCAGGGTAAATTGCCGTGTTGGCACTTTGTGATAAATGAGTGGGTTTTGGGTTGCAGATTAGGCACTCGGGCTCTAAAAGGTTCTCCCTCACGAGCCACTGAACATTTCTTTCAGGGATTTGGTAGAGTGAGGAATCCCTGTGTCCGTCTGCCGTGTGATCAGGTTATTTGCAGCATTTTTACAGTGATGTATGTGAACTCTATACGTGTTGCGCCTGATTCCTGGTTGTTAAAGTAAAGATTATTAAAGGGGTTGTGTCACGAAACACATTCTACATTTTTCAAACCAGTAGCTGGATCTGAAGACTTTAGCAATTGCATGTAATAAAAAATGTAATATAGCCAGTGTGCTGTTCAATAAAATGTATCTGTATAGCGCCACCTGCTGTTTGATCTTTTCCTTATTTCTTGTCCGTCTCACTGAGCTGGTCGCACATGCTCAATTTAAATATTCAGCTATCATCGGCCATATGTTCTGTTAGAAGTTGTTGCAGTAACGGGGAGAGAGCTGCAGCAGAAAGGACACGTCCCCTGAGCTGAAGATAACCTAGCAGATCAGTTGGAGTAGTGAATGATGGACAGCGCCATAGAATTAATAGCATTACTATAATAATGAATAATAATAATAATACAGGGCTGGTTCATTGTCATGTACTATATGATGTCTGATTTTCATTTCTTACATCAATCATGGGATAACCCCTTTAAGTTTTATATTAACCCTTTCAGGACCAGGCAATTTTCCCTTTTTCCGTTTTTTGCTCCCAGTCTTCCTGGAGCCATAACATTTTAAATTTTCCATTCACACAGACGTACGGGCTTGTTTTTTGTGAGACAAGTTGTACTTTCTAAAGGCACCATATAATATTGCATACGATGTAGTGGGAAGCTGTAAAAAAAAATATTCAAAAGGGGTGGAATTGGAAAAAAAAGCTATTGCGCCACAGTTTTATGGGTTTTCGATTTTATGCCGTTTCCCATGCTGTAAAACGGATCAGTTCACTTCAATCTTTGGGTCAGTACAATTACAGCAATAGCACATTTCTATACAGTAGTTTTTCTTGTGTTTTAATACACAGAAATTTAAATCTTTGGGAAAAAAACACATTTTTGCCTTGCATCGCTATATTCGGACTCCCAGAATTAGTTTCTTATTTATGTCTGAGCGAGCGTAAAAAATCCTAGCAACACAGTGGTGTCAATTGACGTTGTGGATTTTCACCGTGAATTTCATCCTTTGCAATGCATTGGGTGAATTCTGCTCAAATATGCAGCAAAAAATTGCCTGTGTGGCCATACTGGTTGTCCTTCAATGGGAGCAGCACTGCAGTAACCTGCCTCATGCACTACACAATGGAGGTAGCTGTGCCTACTATTGATCGGTAAAGGTGCCGCGTTTTGGACCCCAACCTATCTGATATGGAAGGTCTACCTCGGTATCAAATGACTGGATGACTCCTTTAAAGCGAACCTATCAGCAGGGCCGACCCTATTAGACCATACTGCCTCGCAGGGTTGATACTGGTGATTACGATGATACCTATCTTGTGAAAATCGGTTAAGTTGTGGTGTCCCCAAGAAAGAAAAAAAAACATTAACTCTTCACGGAATTGAGTTCTTCAGTGCACCGAGTGGTGCAATGACACCCCTGGGTGCACTAAACCCTTATTTGCATAGAGAATACAAGTCTAATTGTCACAAGACAGGTATCACTGTAATCAGCAGGACATGCCTGGTTTAATAGAGTTGATCCTACTGGGCGGTGCTCTTTAAAGAAAATGACCTACGTAAATTGAAGTTTAAAGGGGTAACCTGGGAAAAGATATTGATGTCCTATCATTAGTAGGGGTGTAGCTATAGAGCAGGGATGGCCAACCTGCGGCTCTCCAGCTGTTGTAAAACTACAACTCCCACCATGCCCTGCTGTAGGCTGATAACTGTAGGCAGTCTAGGCATGCTGGGAGTTGTAGTTTTGCAACAGCTGGAGGGCCACAGGTTGACAATCCCTGCTATAGAGGAAGGAGGGGATGTGCCTGCTCTGGGGCCCAAACTCAGAAGGGGCCCACTTGGGATGCGACCTGAAAGGTTTTATTGTCAGGGCCCCCTCAACAGTATTATACAATGACATTATATACAGCAGTGACATGACATACAGTATATACGTGTAGGAAACGGGCGGAGCGGCTGCCTGGCCTGGTCAAATAGAGAGATCTTGACTAGCCGCAGGAGTGGGGGTTGCACTGGCGGAGCGGGTTGTGAAGAAGTTACTGGGGTGGTGGTGGGGGGGGGGGAGATATTTAAAAATTGCTTTGGGGCCCAGTCATTTCTAGTTACATCACTGATAATAAGGTCATCAATATCAGATTAGCGGGGACCCTCACCTATCAGCTGTTAGTAGAAGCTGGGCGCTACGTGAGTGCCGCGGTCTCTTCCTAGCTGCGGCACTCAAGTGCCTAGCCATTTGTCACGTTGCCTAGTTGTAGCTCAGCCCCATCTAGTCAGTATTGCTGAGCTGGTCCTAATAATAGGTCATGATTTCCAGTTCTGTATTGGTTACTTTTCAGTAGCCATTATCACCACAGGCAGGATTACAATGATAGGTATCACCATTCACAATAGGTGATATAGCAGCTTATCTACTCCCTCCTAAACCTCTGCTCAGGTCTATCTATCTAATATATATCTATCTATTATCTATCAGCTATCTATCTATCTCATATCCATCTATATATCTATGATCTATCTCCTATCTAATATCTATCGATCTATCTATTATCTATCTATCTATCTATCTATCTATCTATCTATCTATCTATCTATCATCTATTATCTAGCTTCTATCTAATTGATCTATGTAGGCCTAGTGGTTAGTGATTTTAGGAGTATTTGGGGAGATTTTTCAAACTGAAGTAGAACTGGCTTAGTTGTCCATAGCAACCAATCAGATTCCATCTTTCATTTTTAAGAGCTCCTTTGGAAAATGAAAGGTGGAATCCGATTGGTTGCTATGGGCTACTAAGCCAGTTCTACTCTACACCAAATTTGATCACTCTCCCCCACTGTTTTTAAATATAGATAGGCATATAAATAAAACAAGTCACCCAAAATTCAAAAAATATGTTTATTAATTTGAACAATAGGTCGTTTTCTGATGACACATTATTTTATAGAGGAATATTGGAAACCCATTTATCAAGCCAATTGATAGATGATTCAGTGCAGATTTTTGGCATGACTGTGGGAAGCCTGTGTCCCAGTGAGTGGTCCTGTACAGGCAGGGGACTGATACTATCCACAGGTGGAGGGAGAAGAGGCCTGGTCCCTGTCACTGGGACTGGAGCCTTCCTGGGCTGAGCTTAGAGCGGGGTGTAGTGCCGCCCTGCCGCCGCTAGGAGGAGCTCTCGGCGATCTCCAGGGCAGCCTCTGCCTTGCATCACTGCTGCTGATACGCTGGATTACAGATATTTATTTTTTCCTATTTTTCTGTACAAAGAACTTCCTGCTTTTTTTTTTTTTTTTTTTTGTAGCTTCAGTTTCCATCGCAAGATAAATCATGTCTTACCAGGGGAAGAAGAGCATCCCTCACATCACGGTAAGAGCTGGGGGTGGGCGCAGGCAGGCTTCAGCACCAGGCGCTGTCCTTTGTTACAGACGCTGCTGAGCAGAGCACGGGATGAGTGGGGGGCAGGTCGTCCTGGGGGTGACATGTACATGGAAGCCCCCCATAACTAGTGACAAGGTCATGTGTGGTCACCGGCAGTGATCTCCGGGCTGTGCACAGAATGTAGGGCACTGTGCAGATGCAGCAGAGCTGACAGGGTGGGGGTAAGGAATACACCGGAGGAGCCGGCGCCATGACAGACAGCACCCCCGGAGGAGCTCCTCAATGGCTTCCCAGAGACCACATAGCAGAGCCGGGGGAGAACTGCAGTAATGACATTGTTATCTACTAAGGAGGAAACTGTAGAGCTGGTCATAGCTGAAGGATACTTTATTGTATTTCCCGGTATAGCAGATTAATTTCTCATTTATGAATGATTTTAATTACATAGTATTTCTAATATCTATCTATTATCTATTATCTATCTAATATCTATCTATCTCATATCGCATCTATTTCTCTATCTCTCCAATATCTATCTGTCTATCAATTTTATTATATCTCCTATCTATCTATCTATTATCTATTATCTATCTCATATCGCATCTATATCTCTATCTATCGCTCCAATATCTGTCTATCAATTTTATTATATCTATTTTATCTATCTATTATCTATCTATCTATCTATCTATCTATCTATCTATTTATCTATCTATCTATCTATCTATCTATCTATCTATCTATCTATCTATCTATCTATCTCATATGTCTATTTCCTTCTCTCCCTGTCTCCAGCGTCTCTCTGTATATTTCCTCGTGCCCTCTGCCCCCCCAGTCAGGATACAATAATCTGGTATATGCTATGACATTACTAGGTGGTAATACCCCGTTGAAGGGATTGTCCATGGACTGCCCTGTCAGAGGGGTGATCCCTGCCGGGCTGCATTGTATGGAGAAGTCAGCGTCTTGCCTCTCCCGCAGCTCCTCTCATGGACAGAAAGCTGGGTGCACTTACCTGCATTGCTGACATTCATTTCCAGGACGCAGACACGTGTCCACACTACCCTTATAGTAATAGAGGGCGCCAATACTTGGTCCACATGCCACATGACAGCCCACGTGCCACATGACAGTCCACATGCCACATGACAGTCCACATGCCACATGACAGTCCACATGCCACATGACAGCCCACGTGCCACATGACAGTCCACATGCCACATGACAGTCCACATGCCACATGACAGTCCACATGCCACATGACAGCCCACGTGCCACATGACAGTCCACATGCCACATGACAGTCCACATGCCACATGACAGTCCACATGCCACATGACAACCCACATGCCACATGACAGTCCACATGCCACATGACAGCCCACATGCCACATTACAGTTGTAAGCATGTGCTCGTGGTAGGCTACGGTAGCGGCGGCAGTATTGAGGCAATCACAGACAGTCTTTGTGATGCACCGTGACTTTATTCACACCCAAGGCATAACGGGCAATGTGCAGACCACACAGGGACGTATCCACATAGAGCATAGAACAAAAAGTCCTTCCATAGCAAACAAACAGCAGGTTTGAGTCACCTTGTTTCTATACGGACCGCACCGGTCATGCAGACTTCTAGGCTACCTGCCTTTGTCTCCCTCAGGCCGGAGGCCCTTCGGCTAGTGGCACCACAGGTCCCGGGGCTATCCTTCAGTTTGTGCTGCGTCCAGTCTCTCCTTGACCAGCACCGACTCTGTCTGTCAAAATCTCCAGCACAGCAAGACACACCCCACCCCCCATCTTCAGCCGGCTGGGTTCTTCACAGGCCCAGCTCCACCAAAAACCTGGGCTGGCCGTGGGGAACAGGCACCCACCCTGCTCTTTACCTGTTCCCAGTAAGAACTGGCCCGGACACACTGCGTCAGCAGCATTCGCCGCTGTAACCGCAATGATCCGGTTCTTACTCCACCGAGGCCAGGACCTCTGGTGACACGTATCGTCAGTCCATTATTATCCCGGGGACTCTCCTACACAGTCCACATGACAACCCACATGCCACCTGACAGTCCACGTGCCACATCACAGCCCAAATGCCACCTGACAGTCCACATGCTCCATGACAGTCCACATGACACCCCACATGCCATATGACAGTCCACATGACACGACAGCCCACATGCCCATGTAACAAAAAACAAGGGGATCCGCTCACTTCTGTTTCCCTCAGGACAGGTGCTCCAATCCAAAAATGAGTCACCCCTCAAAATGGTAAGTAAATATGTAAAAGAGAAGGATTGGTCACTCTTATATGGAAATATAGGATATTGGTTTTATTAATATTACTAATATGAGTTAAAATACAAAAACAATAATATAAATGTGTAAAATAGAAACAATCTCCTATACAAATTCTCTAAGTAAAACGAAAGAGACAATTATTTCAATGCTGGACAGAAAACAGTGTTACAGTGTCTCCACCTGAATTCAATAGTCTATTATGTAGAAGACAAATTGACACAAGTGTTCACCCAGTGGTTTAAATACAGTTTCAATTGAATAGATGATGGTGGAAAATGAGTCTCTAATACTTGTATCAAAGTCCATATAAATGAACGAGAACCCACTCTTTATTTCAATTCTTTTTCTTGATGTTATAATAAATAGCACTAATATTCCGTGCAAAATGCTTTTGAACACAATAAGTATAAACGAATTGACCGCTATAGGCCAATGCTGCACCGTATGTGCCTGCTGACTGATGCGTTATTTTTGTAAGAAATATCGCTGTGTTGATAATTCCAGTCTTCACAGGCAATATATGTATTCGGTGTTGGCTGAATGTTATACCCACTAAGATAGTGGGCTTACCTTAGTTGAAGCCGTCGGATGGAGGTAAGGGCTTAGATGCAAGACCCTGCTTAGCTGAATCGGCCGGCGTCCCGGCTGCAGGGCTAGTCGCGTCCCACGTGTTCTCCGCGGGAAATTTGAACCGGATATGCAAAGTCCTTCTCTATCAGCGCTGATGAATGACGTATTCCGATGATTTCAACAATGAATCCAAGGGTTTCTTTTTCTTTTCCTTTGTAGTGCACTTGGTAGAAGATGGGGTATTCGTCCAAAGGTGTGACGCTAGACGCGTTTCGGGGAACACTGTCCCCTTCCTCAGTAGCATACCTACTGAGGAAGGGGACAGTGTTCCCCGAAACGCGTCTAGCGTCACACCTTTGGACGAATACCCCATCTTCTACCAAGTGCACCACAAAGGAAAAGAAAAAGAAACCCTTGGATTCATTGTTGAAATCATCGGAATACGTCATTCATCAGCGCTGATAGAGAAGGACTTTGCATATCCGGTTCAAATTTCCCGCGGAGAACACGTGGGACGCGACTAGCCCTGCAGCCGGGACGCCGGCCGATTCAGCTAAGCAGGGTCTTGCATCTAAGCCCTTACCTCCATCCGACGGCTTCAACTAAGGTAAGCCCACTATCTTAGTGGGTATAACATTCAGCCAACACCGAATACATATATTGCCTGTGAAGACTGGAATTATCAACACAGCGATATTTCTTACAAAAATAACGCATCAGTCAGCAGGCACATACGGTGCAGCATTGGCCTATAGCGGTCAATTCGTTTATACTTATTGTGTTCAAAAGCATTTTGCACGGAATATTAGTGCTATTTATTATAACATCAAGAAAAAGAATTGAAATAAAGAGTGGGTTCTCGTTCATTTATATGGACTTTGATACAAGTATTAGAGACTCATTTTCCACCATCATCTATTCAATTGAAACTGTATTTAAACCACTGGGTGAACACTTGTGTCAATTTGTCTTCTACATAATAGACTATTGAATTCAGGTGGAGACACTGTAACACTGTTTTCTGTCCAGCATTGAAATAATTGTCTCTTTCGTTTTACTTAGAGAATTTGTATAGGAGATTGTTTCTATTTTACACATTTATATTATTGTTTTTGTATTTTAACTCATATTAGTAATATTAATAAAACCAATATCCTATATTTCCATATAAGAGTGACCAATCCTTCTCTTTTACACATGCCCATGTAGCCTATTCTTAAATGCCATAGGCATGAATACATGGGACTTTGCTCCTTTTGCATTACGGCCATAAGCCTATATTTTATATTGGAGCTTTAATGTTCCCTTAAGGGCTGTAAAAATAAAAATCCATTGTGACCTCGTAAAAACAGTCCATTGTGACCCTATAAACGGGTGACATTTTGCTGTATTTATAGCGCCAAGTACATTTTTATTGTCCTCCACCCTGGGTTGAGTCTGCAGTATATGGCAGACATGTATCGATATTACATTTCCGTCTGATGGGAGTTGTCCTCAGCGGTCTGGACAGAGCGATGAGTCCACATTGATCCTTCTCATTGTCATTCAGTGGCATACAGCGCACTGCCAGCTCTTATACCGGGCGGTGAGGCGTGGTATGTGCACATATTACAATGCATTATCGCCTTCCTGTGTGCATGATTCCAAGTTATTTGCAATTACAAGTGAGGGTCTGGTGTGACATTAGGGTGTCAGATTGAGAGGCTGCGCATACATCAGCACTTCTGGGTGCAGACACATTCCTGGCTCCTCGTCTGAGATTCATTACCATTTAGTCGCCATCTGGAACATTTAAGACCTATCCAAAGCATGGACCATAGATGTCAGATAGGTGTGGGTTCCACCTCTGGTACCCGCTCCTGTGTCAAGAACAGACCTTGAAGTGAACGGAGAGCAAGCCACACTTGCATGACCACCCTCCATTCACTGCCATGGGACTGAGTGCTGGCTCAGCTATTTTCGGAAGACTCATAGTGGTGAGCAGCGGGGTGGCAGCTTGCTCTCCGTTCACTCAGAAGATCCATAGCAGTTGATAGACTGGACGCTGCGCATTGGCATTGTGCTCTTCGTTCACTTCGGAGGGCCCCATTCAGGAGATAGGAGCAGGTCCCAAAATTTGGACCTACATCTATCTGACATTAATCAATATGCCATAAATATCCCAGGATGGATATATCCCTTTAAATGACCCTATTTTTATCTATAAAAGGAGGCATTGCATTAAAGCAGTTTTCTGGGACCCAGTGAGACCCATCCATCAACTTACCTTTAATTTTAGTTTGCCTTCAGAAGAAAGTTTCCAATATATTTATTGTCTTGAAGTTGCATGGATTGGCCGCTCAGGAATCCAGTCAGATGGCATGGTCTTCAGTCTTAAACTCAGGTTTCCGGTCTGGCCTATGGGTGGGCACATCACTTCTGAAGCCCAGAACAGGGTAGGTGCTGAGGACGAGGTTTTCCTTATGCACGTGCAGATTAGGTGGTTTTAAGAATTTGCTTATGCCTCATGGAGACAAGTAGTTCTGGTGCCATTCACAGCACCTCTTCTGTTCTGGGCTGCAAAAGTGACTTAGTTAGTCCATAGAAAGGACTAGAAACCTGCTATTCTGAGTTATGTCGATGGATGTAGTATTTCCAAGAAGAGAAGCCTTACATGACCAGGTTCCACTAAAGGGACAAATGTGTGATGAGCAGAGACAGTACTTCAGATGTTTCAAAATGGCTGACATTGGTAGCAACTACCTGTTCCCATTTACAGTAGGAAGAGCACAAACTGCTCCTTTGACAAATTAAACATTGGTGTGCATTTTTTGGGGGTACAATAGAGGCCTTATTGATAGAAGCTTGTGCCTTTAGGTTAATTAAAATCTGGTATATTTTTGTGTATTGTTTCCAATTTCGCAGCTCTGTGCAGGTAGGAGGATTTGTGAGGGTACTAATATCTGCAGTTTGAAGATCTGAAATGTAGATGTATTGCCCTCTTTACCCACGAACATGTAGGGTACTGTACTTTGTTCACATTTTGTTAAGTTGCAGCCTTGTGCTAAAATCCAAAAAATCCAAAAAGTTCAAGTTTTTCCCCAACGTTCTGCACTCAATGCCCCATAACGAGAAAGTAAAAACAGAATTTTTGAAATTTTTGCTAATTTGGTAAAAAGATTTTTTTTTTTGCATGGATGTAAGTATTCAAACCCTTTGCTATGACCCTTAATTAATTAAATTTAGCTGGGCCTCCCATTTCTCTTGATCATCTTTGAGATGTTTCTACATCTTGACTGCAGTCTACCTGTGGTAAATTCAGTAGATTAGACATGATTTAGAAAGATATAGCTGCGTCTATATAAGGTCTGACAGTTGTCAATGCATATCAGAGCAAAAACCAAGTCATGAGGAGGAAAGAACAGCCAGTAGGGCTCAGAGACAGGGTTGTGTGAAGGCACAGGTCTGGAGAAGAGTACAAAAACAAAAATTCTGCTGTACTGAAAGTTCCAAGAGCACAATGGCCTCCATACTTCTTAAATGGAAGAAGATTGGAACAACTATGACTCTTGTTAGAGCACCAAACTAAGGTTACTTTCACACTGGCGTTTACTCGTTCCGGCAGGCTGTTCCAGCAAGGGAACAGCCTGCTGGATTCGTAACTACAGTGTACATCCGTGAGCTGCCGGAAGTCCACCAATAATGGGGAGCGGCATAGATCCGGGCGCAGTGTGGCAAATATATCGGGAAGCGGCCAGACAAGTACCGCTGCACACAGTGTGAAACAGGTGAAAGTAATTAGAGAAGGGCCTTGATAAGAGCGGTGGCCAAGAACCCAATGGTCACTCTGGCTGAGCTCTAAAGATCCTGTGTGCAGATGGGAGAAACTTTCAGAAGGTCAACCATCACTGCAGCACTCCACCAATCTGAGCTTTATGGCAGAGTGTCCAGAAAGAAGCCTCTCCTCAGTAAAATGCACATGAAAGCCACCTGGAGCTTGCAAGGAAGCACCTAAAAGACTCTCAAACTGTGGGAAAAAAGATTCTCTGATCTAATAAAACCACGATTGAACTTTTTTGCCTCAATTCTAAGCGTCATGTCTGGAGGAAACCAGGCACTGCTCATCACCTGCCCAATACTATCCCTACAGTTCAGCATGGTGGTGGTAGTAGCATCATGCCATGGGGGTGTTTTTCAGTGGCTGGGACAAGGAGAATGGTCAGTTGAGGGAAAGCTGAATGGAACAAAGTTCAGAGATATTCCAAATAAAAACCTGACCCAGAGTGCCCGAACCTCAGACTGGGTCGAAGGCTCACCTTCTAACAAGACAATGACCCTAAGCACACCGCCAAGACAACAAATGAGTGGCTTAGGGACAACTCTATTAATGTCCTTGAGTGGCCCAGCTAGAGCCATGACTTCAACCCAATCGAACATCTCTGGAGAGACCTGAAAATGGTTGTCCAACAACGGTCTCCATCCAACCTGACAGAGCTTGAGAGGATCTGCAGAGAAGAATAGCAAAAAATCCCCAAATCCAGGTGTGTAAACCTTGTAGCATCTTACCCAAGAAGACTGGAGGCTGTAATCGCTGCCGACGGTGCTTCAACTTCAAGTCCTGAGTAAAGGGTCTAAATACATATGTGAAGGCAAGATTTAACTTTTTCAATAAATGAGCAAAAATTTTAAACATTCTGTTTTCTTTTTATAGGGTATTGAGTGCAGAAAGATGAGGGTAAAACTTGAATTCTTTGGTATTTTAGCACAAGGTCGCAACATAACACAATGTGAAAAAGTGAAAGGGTCTGAAGACTTTCCGAAAGCTTTGTATGTGCGGTATGAATACTTTGAGATAACAAAAGAGTTGGAGTCATTGTGGTCCATTTATTTGGGGAGTAACTGAAACAAAGGCATGGCTCATCTCTAGGCTATAGGTTCCTATAGTCCACAAATCAAATCTCTGAATGCTGGGCAGCTCAGTTAAAATGGCTGTCCTCATAATCATGTAAAAATAAATTCCACAATCATAAAATAAAACAGATTAGAACAGAGAAGGAAGGAAATATGTTTCAATATCTAGGTGACACATTCTCTTCAAGAATCTGTGAGCTGGAAGATGTCACTGGAATACCTCATGATGCACAAGCTGGACCTTCCAGTCGTCTCATTTCCATTCATACATTTTAATACTAATATGCTTATGTTGCTACAGAATATGATTTAAATGTAATAAATGGTTATTCATAAACTGAACTTTGGAATACAACCCTAATACGCCATGTGGATCCCGGTTAAAACATATTGCACTTCCCTCCTCTTTGGTCTGCTGTAGATGATTTATGTCTACTTTTAAGGGGAGTCTGTCACCAGGAAATTTACTGATAAACCAGGCACAGATCACTGGCATTAGAGACTGGTTCTGATTCTTCTGCGTTCCAGTCCAGCTGGTGTCCCTCCTTTCCTGCTCGGTGGGTCTGACCACCTTCTATTCAGGCTGAGGCCTGCTTCTTGCTGACAATTCCTCTTACTGCCCATATGGTGCTTGCACAAGCTTCTTTTGGCTCTTAAAGGGCCAGTGCATGTACCTTGAACTTCCTCTTCCAATGGTCAGCAACCCTGAGGGAAGGTGCCTAGGCACTAGGTTCTAGTGCTCTGCTAAGGTATGCTGTTTCTACATTCATCTGTCCATTTACTGATTTCTCCCTGTTTCCTGGATTTCACTTTTCACTGCCTGACCTAATCTCTGCCTGGTCTCCGTGCTGCCCTTCTCTGACCTGACCCTGATTGTTTATCGGACCTCACAAACTTTGCCTGCTCGTACTTTGGCCTGTCCCTGACTACAGTTTCGCCTGATCCCTTGGTGTTCTGTATCGGTGTCTCTTGGGTGAGAAGTCAATTGAATGGAGACTACTACAAGAGGTATCGGCCCGGTGGTTGAAGTTCAGGTCCCTGTACAGGGGTTGAAGGGTGAAGGCCAGGAAGACCACTTAGATAATGCCTTTAGGAGTAGCCCCAAGCCAAATCTGTTCAAGTGACACACAGGGTTTGTTTGTAGTCTGTTTCAATGGAGACACATAGGTCTGCCTATGACCTCAAAAAATAGGACATTAATTTGAATTAACACTATTTGCAAAGTTGATTCATTTCTATTTTAGATGCATTTGGACATTAACAAAATTGGTTTTGAAGTTGCACCTTCTGCTGTATAATTTCACTTTTACCTACTGTGCAGATAACTTTAGAACAGGGATGCTCAACCTGCGGCCCTCCAGCTGTCGTAAAACTACAACTCCCACCATGCCCTGCTGTAGGCTGATAGCTGTAAGCTGTCCAGGCATGCTGGGAGTTGTAGTTTTGCAACAGCTAGAGGGCCGCAGGTTGAGCATCCCTGCTCTAGAATAAAGAGCAGTTCCTTGAAAAATAATAGCTTTATAATAAAATAAAAAAATGGTTACTCATCGGATGCCGTGACTGCCTCAATTTCACATTTCTTCAAATTTCTAATTGGGAGGATGTGATGGCATTTTTAGATTTACGGAAAAATGTTCTTACTTGTAAAAATGTAATTGATCATCCAGGACCTCAAATGACATTTCCTATTATGAAAAATTAGATGACTCGTCTCTGACCTCTGATGTTAGTATTTTTTCTTCAAGGCACGTGTTATCTATGTACCGTGCGATACTCACAATTCTGTTACTAGAAGTCTGTGTGGATTGAATAAAATATAGAATTACTGTAAAAATGTCAGTGTAAGGTCATAAGGCCCAATGAAATACCCATACACTGTATAGAGAACCAATCAATGGATATTCCAGATTATTTAAAGACAACATACACCTTTGGGGGCAATTTTTTTTATTATTGCACTGTACTCATTTTGAGCTTTGGTATTTATAAAAAATGTAGCAGCCTTTGGATTTTCTGTCTTTTCCGTCAGACCAGGAGCTGATGTACTTCTTATCTCCGTTCTCTGACATTATAAACATTCATTATAGCTCAGTTCCTATCTTACTGATAAAAATGTGGCTTAAATTAGTGTTTATGACCTCTTAGTAGTTTAGAGATAAAGGTTATTAGATGACCGGCATAAAGTGAAAATACCAGTCACACAGCTAAAAAACAGTTAACCTTTTGTGACAAAAAAGCTCAGTATTTTTAACAAAAAACAATTGAAAAAGTTATTTTTAGTCAAAAATGAGTAAAAGTAAAATGCAATCATAAAAAAATTGCCTCTGAAGGGGCACGGGGCTTTTAACCCCTTAAGGACTTAGGACATACCGGTACGCCCTGTTTCCCGAGTCCTTAAGGACCCAGGGCGTACTGTTACGTCCTGTGTAGTTTTGATCACTGCCGCATGGCCGGCAGTGATCGGAACAGGGTGCCTATTGAAATCATTCAGCAGGCACCCTGTGACAATGCCTAGGGGGGGTCCTGTGACCCCCCCGCATTGCCGATCGCTACAAACCGCAGGTCAATTCAGACCTGCGTTTTTTAGAGCTTATGCAAGTTTCTGATCCCTCCGTGACCGCAGGGATCAGAAACCCCAAAGTGCCTATATTTCTATGTTAACCCCCCCCCCCCCCTGCAGCTCTCTGTGTTTTTGGGGGGCGGGTGCGCGATCTTCCGCCCGCCCCCTGTTTATTTTCAGGATGGCCGAGCGGTTCAATCAGAGTGTCAGCTCATTGCTGACACTCCGATTCAAACGGCAGACATCTGTGCAGATGTCAGCCGTTTTAACCCCTTCCATGCCACGGACCGTAGGGACCGCTGTATGGAAGAGGTGAAGAGGGTGGGAGCTCCCTTTCTCATCGGGGGTCTGCTGTGCCTTTGCAGCCCCCGGACAGGATGGGGTGACAGAGGGAGGGAGCCCTCCTCCCTCCCCTTCCCCGTCTGCTCAGTTGTGGCAGACGGGGAAGGTTCCCATGGCAACATGACGCCTTCTCAGGCATCCTGCTGTCCATGGTGCTGAACAGATCTGTGCTAAAGGCAGAGATCTGTTCAAAGTAGGGGTGGGCGATATAGGCGATATAGGCGATATAGGCGATATGCAATATGAATTTGGGCCACGATATGGATTTTCGCCATATCGCCTATATCGCCGGACCGCGATATGATCGCGCGCACCATGTTCTGAGCCGGCCGGCACAGCGGAGGGAGGAGGGAGTCCCTCCCTCCCCACTGTGCGCGGCTGCCGCTGAACACCAATGAGGACCGAGGAGGAGGAGGGGAGGGACTGTGGCCACTGCACTACCAATGAATGTGCCGGCCATATCCCTCAGGGTCCCCCTCCTCCCCCCCATCATTGGTGGCAGTTTGCAGTTCCGATCGGAGCCCCAGCAGTGTAATGCTGGGGCTCCGATCGGTTACCATGGCAGCCAGGAGTCACGCTGCTGAAGTCCTGGCTGCCATGGTATGTTAGTGAGCAGAGAGCAGCGCATTATACTCACGTGCGCTGTGGCCGGCGGTCGCTCCTTCTTCTGTCTGTGCGGCGGATAGCTAATGCTTACAGCATTAGCAATGCGCCGCACAGACCTATGAGAAGAAGGAGCGACCGGCGGCCACAGCGCACGTGAGTATAATGCGCTGCTCTCTGCTCACTAACATACCATGGCAGCCAGGACTTCAGCAGCGTGACTCCTGGCTGCCATGGTAACCGATCGGAGCGCCAGCATTACACTGCTGGGGCTCCGATCGGAACTGCAAACTGCCACCAAGGGGGGGGGGGGGGGGACCCTGTGGCCACTGCCACCAATGATTAATACTAGGGAGGGAGGGGGGGTTTGCGTTACCAGAGGGGGCAGATCAGAGGTTGGGGAAGGGAGGCAGATCAGAGGCTGGGGAAGGGGGGAAGATCAGAGGCTGGGGAGAAGATCAGAGGCTGGGGAAGGGGGGCAGATCAGAAACTGGGGAAGGGGGGCAGATCAGAGGCTGGGGAGAAGATCAGAGGCTGGGGAAGGGGGGCAGATCAGAGGCTGGGGAGAAGATCAGAGGCTGGGGAAGGGGGGCAGATCAGAGGCTGGGGAGAAGATCAGAGGCTGGGGAAGGGGGGCAGATCAGAGGCTGGGGGGGCAGATCAGAGGCTGGGGGGGCAGATCAGAGGCTGGGGGGGGGCAGATCAGAGGCCGGGGGGGGGCAGATCAGAGGCGGGGGGGGGCAGATCAGAGGCTGGGGGGGGCAGATCAGAGGCTGGGGGGGGGCAGATCAGAGGCTGGGGGGGGGGCAGATCAGAGGCTGCCGCCATGGTCAGCTCCCTGCTGTTGTGTGCACTATGCACAGGGCAGCAGGGAGAGTGTAAAGTCCTATTCACCCTAATAGAGCTCTATTAGGGTGAATATGACAAGGGTTCTAGCCCTTAAGGAGGCCAATAGTTAATAAATAAAAAGTAAAAAATAAATAAAATTTAAACACCCCCCCCCCCAATATAGAAAACAATATATCGCAATATATATCGCATATCGCACATGCTTAAAATTATATCGCAATATAGATTTTAGGCCATATCGCCCACCCCTAGTTCAAAGTGTGAATTAAATACAGTGCAGTACACTATATAGTGTACTGTACTGTATTATACAGACATCAGACCCACTGGATCTTCAAGCACCAAGTGGGTCTAGGTAAAAAAAATAATTTAAAAAGTGAAAAAAAAAAGTAAAAATTAAAAAACATTTATCCCTGATTAAAAATTTAAAAAATAAAATTCCCTACACATGTTATATATCACCGCGTCCGTAACGACTCGAGCCATAATTTTGTCACCTTACTTCCAAAAAATAAAAGTGATCATAAAAGTTGTATCTACCCCAAAATCATACCATTAAAACAGTCATCTCATCCTGCAAAAAATGAGACCCTAACTAAGACAATCTCCCAAAAAATAAAAATACTATGGCTCTCAGACTATGGAGACACTAAAATGATTTTTTTTGTTTCACAAATGATATTATTGTGTAAAACTTAAATACATTTAAAAAAGTAAACATATTAGGTATTCCTGCATCCGTAACAACCTGCTCAACCTGTCAAATGAACGTTGTAAATAATAAAAACGGTGCCAAAACAGGTATTTTTGGGCAAATTTTCCATTTTATTCCATTTTTTCCGTAACAAAGCAAGGGTTAACAGCCAAATAAAACTCAATATTTATTGCCCTGATTCTTTAGTTTACAGAAACACCCCATATGTGGTCGTAAACCTCTGTACGGGCACACAGCAGGGCGCAGAAGGAAAGGAATGCCATATGGATTTTGGAAGGCAGTTTTTGCTGGACTTGTTTTTTGACACCATGTCCCATTTGAAGCCCCCCTGATGCACCCCTAGAGTAGAAACTCCAAAAAGTGACCCCATTTAAGAAACTACACCCCTCAAGGTATTCAAAACTGATTTTGCAAACTTTGTTAACCCTTTAAGTGTTCCACAAGAGTCAATGGCAAATGGAGATGAAATTTAAGAATTTCAATTTTTTGTTACTTTGCTTCACAAAAAGTGTAATATAGAGCAACCAAAAATCATATGTACCCTAAAATAGTACCAAAAAAACTGCCACCTTATCCCGTAGTTTCCAAAATGGGGTCACGTTTTTGGAGTCTCTACTCTAGGGGTGCATCAGGGGGCTTCAAATGGAACATGGTGTAAATAAACCACACAGCGTTCCTTTCCCTCTACGCCCTGACGTGGGGCCGTAGAGTGGTGTACGATCATATATCGGGTGTTTCTGTGAACCGCACAGTCAGGGCAATAAATATAGAGTTTTGTTTGGCTGTTAACCCTTGCTTTGTTAGTGGAAATATGGATTAAAATGGAAAATTTGGCAAAAAATTTAAATTCTGAAATTTCATCTCCATTTGCCATCAACTCTTGGGGAACACCTAAAGGGTTAATAATGTTTGTAAAATCAGTTTTGAATATCTTGAGGGGTGTCGTTTCTAGAATGGGGTCACTTTTGGGTGGTTTCTATTATGTAAGCCTCACAAAGTGACTTCAGACCTGAACTGGTCCCTAAAAAGTGTTTTTTTGAAAATTTCTGAAAAAGAATTTCAAGATTTGCATCTAAACTTCTAAGCCTTGTAACGTCCCCAAAAAATAAAATGTCATTCCTAAAACGATCCAAACATAAAGTAGACATATGGGGAATGTAAACTAATAGCTATTTTTGGAGGTATTACTATTGTAAGGGATCGCCTCTTATTCGGGGGTCATTCTCACAGATACGACTTTAGGACACCAGGTTTCAGGTCCAAACCGTGCATTTATTGTGCACACGCCAACTAATACAGGTTATCATGAAGTCGCAGCTTCACCTAACACATGTGACATCCACATAAAATAATAAACACTTGCCCGGCTAGGCTCTAACTAACACAGAGGTTCCTGACTCACCTAAGTCCTTGTTCACACCCTGTGAACACAAGCGGCTTTCTCAGCCAATGTCCCCCAGCCTCCTGGCTGTACAGAGCACAGTACGCCCACTGCCTCCAGTCCAGTGTCTCAGCACACATGGGGAATAGTGGTCTCTCAGCCCTCCTGGCTTGGACCACACAGAGCCTCCGGGCCTCTGTCCACAGGCACACTCCCCCCTTGCTGACACCCTGGGAGGTGCTTTGTGCCAGCCTGATTACTTCCAGCTGGTCTCACCTGTGGTGGAATAGGGGTGTCGACCAAACTATCCACCCCTTCCTTGCCTCTAACCTGTGTGAGACCTGTCACTGTCTCACATACCCCCCCCCCCCCCCCTTTGTTCAAGCCCGTGACGGTGAACACCTGCATAACCACGGGAGGCTGGTGAGAGGGCATCCACCTGGCCTGGACGTGGGGAACAGCCACCCACCCTGCTCTTTGGCTGCTCCCAATAAGAACTGGCCCAGATTGGCCTTACAGCCACACTAAGTAACACAGTGTCAGCGAGCACTAGCTGCCGCTGACACAGAAAATTACTGGTTCTTATTTCACCGAGGCCAGGAACCTCGGTGACACGTACCTTCTCTTTGTTCTGCCAGACCCACGCCAGCAGAGCTTGGTTTATTACCAAAACCAACATCTTGCCTAACCGAAACTGCCTAAAGGCCTCATGTGCCCATCTCATGACCAGATACTCTTTTCCTACTTTTTCCCGAGTGATAATGATGCGCTGTCGTATATGCCACAGATGTACGTTAGAGATTATCCCCTGATTGGTTGTGAGTGATAGCCCCTGTACAAGCAATGGTAGATGGCTGAACTCACTAATATCTCCAGATATAGGCACCAGTTGCATGTGATGATCCAGTGAGGAGAATACAATGGTGAAGCTTTGATCATTTATTGATTTGTTTTGAAAACAAATGCAGGGAAATGAGGGTATGCTAGAGGATATTAGAGGTCAAAAAGAATAGCTCTCACCATCCTGAAGGTCTGCGACAAAGAGGAAGTATGAAGGACCTTTCAGAGGATGTGATGTCACAAAAGAGGGAGGAGAGCAATGCAATGGAAATTTACATAACACACTACAAATGGTATTATAAGAATAACCACAGGGTGGCAGCGTTACACAACATGGTAAATGATAATATAATGCAAACACAAAATGTAGAATACAAGAATAAAGGCTGGAACAGCACACTCCCCGTCTGAAATCCTTGAATTTCACTATATATGCAACTACCGAAATGTCCATGAAATGTTGGAACCTGAAAGACAAAAAACAAACAAAAGAACATACTAGAAATGGTGAACTGGAACAGTCCAACGCCTTGAGTCTTCTGGTTGCCAGGAATAAAGTTCCTCAAGTAAAGAATCATTCCTCCACGGGTAAGAGGAGAACAATCTCAGATGCAGGCCTGATAAAGGATTTGGGATGGCCTTGCTTTGCGATGGTTACTTCCACCTTGCGAACTTTGCCATCTTCACTGGTGAAGACTTTTGAGATGAGTCCCATGGGCCAGGAGTTTCTTTCCATGTTCTGGTCTTTCATGAGTACAAGATCTCCTATTTGTAAGTTTGGCTTGACCTGTTGCCACTTTCTACGTGCTTGCAGAAGCGTTAAATACTCCTTTTTTCCACCTGCTCCAGAAACAGTCGGCCAGATGTTGAACGTGCTTCCACTGTTTCAGATATATGTTACTAGAAGAAGACTCTTCAGGTGGATTAGGAACAGATCCAAACTTCTGAGTGAGAAGAGTTGCTGGAGTAAGAATGGCAGGGGATTCTGGATCCATAGATACAGGTACAAGAGGTCTTGAGTTGACAATAGCAGATACCTCAGCCAGGAAGGTAGTCAAAGTCTCATGGGTGAGCCTTGAGAAGTTTGAGTTCATAAGCATACAGTCCAATATTTTGCGGGTGATGCCTATTGGTATATCTTGCTTGTCATGTATACATTTCAGTTCCATTTTAAAGGCACTCTGCTGTACGTTACGTATCACAAGCAATTCACTTAGAATAATGTCTTCTGCCGTTAGAGGTTTATGGCACAGGTGCCAACTGCGACAGTCAGTGTTATTCTTCTCAGCATGAAAACAATGAACAATGTGGACTAACCTTGCAATGATGTGAATGAGTCTTGACCATCTAGAGAAGCGTTCAAAGTGATGACAGCCCAAGCCAGCGCTCCTTTCAGACTTGGTGACGAAGGTACTAACTTCAGGCCGAATCTCTGGATCTTCATGAGGGTCCTGGAGACTGAAGACGTCTTGGATAGGAGTTTCTTCATTCTGGTTCAGCAGAAACTCTGGACCTGTCAACCAAGAAGAAGTTGCAGAGACTCTTCCAGATGCTGGTCTGGTGGCGCAATCTGCAGGATTGAGATGAGATGGAACATAGTGCCACTGTTCAGGTTTAGAGGATCTTCTAACCCTTTCGATGCGGTTACTGACATAAACGTAGAAGCGTTTTGACTGGTTGTAGATGTAACCCAGGACAATCTTACTGTCTGTGTAAAATTGAATGTCATCCACCTGAATATCCAGCTCACGTTGTATAAAGTCCGCAATCTCTACGGCTAGCACAGTCCCACAAAGTTCGAGTCTAGGAATGGTGTGCTCAGGTTTTGGAGCTAATTTTGCCTTTCCAAATAGAAATCCAACATGTGCTTGATTGGAATAGTCTATTACCTTTAAATAAGCAACAGCTGCGATGGCTTCAGTAGACGCATCTGAGAAGATGTGGATTTCTCTCCTCCGAGTGGCTGTAAGGGATGTTGGAGTGTAACACCTTGGTATGTGAATACTGTCTAATGCATGCAAGCATTCCTTCCACAACTCCCACTTTTGTTGTTTGTCAGAGGGCAGTGGAGCATCCCAGTCAGATACAGACTCTGAGAACTGTCTTAACAGGAATTTGCCTTGTACAGTCAAAGGTGCCACAAATCCCAGGGGATCATATAGGCTGTTCGCCACTGAGAGAACTCCCCGTTTAGTAAATGGTTTATCTGCACAGTTAACTTGAAATCCAAGGGAGTCATTTGCTAAGTCCCACCTCAGGCCCAGACTTCTCTGTACTGGTGGATTGTCTATCCCTAGATTCAAATCTCTGAATTCTGTGGCATGATCGCTGGGCTGGAAGGCTTTCATTACGGCAGCGCAGTTAGAGGCTATCTTATGTAACCTTAGACGAGACTTTGAAAGCATACCTTGTGTCCTTTTGAGCAGATCTATGGCCTCCTCCGCTGTAGGGAAGGATTTGAGTGCGTCGTCCACATAGAAGTCTCTCACGACAAAGTTTCTGGCATGTTCCCCAAATTCTGACTCACCATCTAAGGCAGCCCTACGTAGGCCATATGTAGCAACAGCAGGTGAAGGACTGTTACCAAACACGTGCACCTTCATGCGGCATTCAACCATTTCTTTGCTGGTGTCATTGTCTCTATGCCAAAGAAACCTGAGGTAGTTTCTATGATCTTGCCGCACGATAAAGCAATGGAACATTTGTTCAATGTCAGCAGTAATGGCTACTGGCTCCTTTCTGAATCTCATGAGCACTCCCACCAGATTATTGGTCAGGTTCGGACCGGTGAGAAGGACGTCGTTCAGAGATACGCCATTATGTTTGGCACTTGAATCGAATACCACTCTTATTTGGTTTGGCTTCCGTGGGTGATATACCCCAAAGGATGGAAGGTACCAGCATTCTTCATGCTCTTGTAAGGGTGGAGCCAGCTCTGCATGATCATTGCGAAATATTTTTTCCATGAAGGCCACAAAATGACTTTTCATTTCTGGTTTGCTTTTTAACGTACGTTGCAAGGAGATGAATCTGGAGAGTGCTTGTTCCCGGTTGTCAGGAAGTCTGGCTCTTACAGCACGGAAAGGTAAAGGTGCAACCCAGTGGTTAGATGCATCTTTGAAGAATTCATCGTCCATTATTTTAATAAACTCTTTGTCATCCATGGACAAGGCCAGTTTGTCGTCGTCTGGTGTTGTACAAAACACAGTTTTTCCCAAGTTGTCATAACTGGTAGGAATGATGTCTGGTGTCTTTAAGAGGTTAGAAAGCCTTTCCTTCACCTCATAATGATGAACACATGGCTTAAAATGAGATGTGCGACCATTGTTGAGCACAAAGGTTTTGAAGGAGTTCACTTGAGATGGTTTGTGGCTCTTATTTATACATACATCGCCCACGATTACCCAGCCTAAATCGAGTCTCTGTGCATATGGGGCATTATCAGGACCGTTGCATTGTTGACGCACCTTGTGGACCCTCAGAATGTCTCTCCCAAGCAGAAGTAGGATGTCAGCATTCATGTCCATAGGGGGAATCTCACTAGCTAGATGTTTCAAGTGGGAATGATGATATGCAGCTTCTGGAGTAGGAATTTCATCTCTTTCATCTGGTATTTGGTCGCATTCAATTAACGTTGGCAAGGGTATATGAACGTTCCCTTTATGGAGGAGATAAGGTATCCAGTGGCTCTTCTGCCATAAGTCTCTACACGACCAGAACAAGTGTTGAGGGTATATGGTGTTGCTTCTCCTGCTATGCCGAAAATCTCAAAGAATTTAGGTTTTGCCAGAGACCTATTGCTTTGTTCATCAATAATTGCGTACATTCTGATGGCTCTTTCAGATTGCCCTTCTGGGTAGACGTTGACCAAACACACCTTTGCACAGCACTTAGAATCAGCCTCCTTGCCACATATCGCCATACAGGAAGAGGAAATAGTAGTTGTAGCTAATTCTTGAGCCGGTGGCTCCCCGCCATGAAGTGCGACGGCATTGGTCGCAGCTTGAGATGGTGCGTTGTCTGAAGGCAAGGTAGGATGCATTGCTGTAACGTGCTTGTCACTGCTGCATTCTGCACACTTGATAATAACCTTACAGTCTTTCGCCATATGATTAGATAAGGCACAACACTTGTAACACACTCCAAGCTCTTTGAGTATCTCTCTGCGTTCTTGCAAGGTCTTTGCCCTGAGCCCACGACACTCCTTTAAAGGATGAGGTCTTTTATGGATGGGGCACATGCGGTTAGGGTCCTTTTCTTTGAGGACAGGGTATTCCTTCCTAGTAGTGCAGGTTGAAATGAGTGGAACATTGGTTTTCCTAACGGATACTGTCCCCCTTAAGTCTCTACGTTTATTTGTGGTGTTGTCATACCTTGAACATGAGGATGAAGCAGGTAGAGTGGATTCAGTGAAGTCAAAGCTGGGGTCATTCTTCTTTCAAGCTTGGTCACTGATGAATCTGGTAAAATAAGAGAAAGAGGGAAAAGACACATTGTGTTCTCTCTTGTATCTGTAGCCCTGGTCTGCCCATTTCTCTTGCATGCCATGTGGTAGTTTCGACACTATTGGATTGACGCCATGAGCGGTATCAAGGTAACTCAGTCCTGGCAGACGTGGGTCCATTTTTGCCAATTCAAGTTCTTTTAGTAGGTCGCTTAGATCCTGGAGTTTGCGATTGTCTTTGCCAGTTATCCTTGGGAAGGCTTGAAGTCTCCTGAATAGGGCACTTTCTATAGCTTCTGGACTGCCATAGGTCTGTTCAAGTCTCTCCCATGCTGCAGCGAGACCTTCCTCTGAGTGGCCTGCATGAACCACTCTTAATGTCTTTATGCGTTCTGCAGATTCTGGGCCTAACCATTTGATGAGCAAGTCAAGTTCCTCCATGGCAGTGAGGTTTATGTCACCGATTACTGCTTTAAAGGTCGATTTCCAGGCCCTGTAGTTTTCGGCACGGTCATCAAACCTTGAGAGACTAACGTTAATCAGCTCCCTGCGCATCATGTATCTGGCAAAGTCTGACATGTCTGATCTCCCACTCCATATTGCTGTATTGCATTGTGGTGTCTCTAGAGCATGTGGGGGCTCTGGCAGATAAGGTTGAGATTGATCAGGATGGAATGATGTGGCATAAGGATTAAGCTGCGGTTTAGTCTCTGGATGATCAGCCTGCTTGGTGCTAGATATTACCTTATTACTGGGCTGTGATGATTTCTGGTACTCTGGGGGTTCGCCCAGTTGGTGAGTTAGAAGTGGCGTTGGTGCATGCGATTTTACAGGAGGAGTAGGCGATGGTTGCCTTAGCACATACCTGGCAGTGCGGTCGGCTGGGTCTTCCTCTTCTCCTGGGACGAAACAGTCTGGGTCGGTACCTTGGCCTAATGCTTGCTCGAGGACCTTTAGTTTAGCTAAGGTAGCTGCTTCTTCCCTTTCTGTCTGGAGGATCTTTAGCTGGGCTTCTGTCTCAGCCTCCATTTCTGCCATCTTAGCCTCCATTTCTGCTTTCTTAGCCTCCATTTTAGCCTCCATTTCTGCTTTCTTCTTCGTAATCTCCGCCTCCTTCTTAGCAAAGGAACTTCTTACGCTAGCTTCCTCTGCTTCTGCCCGGACTTCTATAAGCTTGTCATGCAATGCTGACCTTCCGGAACGAGAGGTTTTGGAAGATGAAAGGGTATATTTTGTATGTTTACTTGAAGTTGATCGATGGGATCTCGCCTCCTGTAAGTGTGCGATGCGGAGTTCTGCCTTGCTCTTAGCATCTTGTACTAGGGCATCCTTCTCTTCAAGGAGATTCTTTCTCTCACTCAGCTCATCAGAGGCTTCGTCAAAATCAGAGTCGCTCAGGAAAGTGATGTACTTAGCGGAGAGTCGCTGATAGCGGACGTAGGAGTTAGTTAAGCGATTCAACGTTGTGGTTAACTTTGTTGGGTCGTTGTTATATCGTAAAAGAGCTGCTATATAGTGTTCAGTTCTCTGCCATAAATCGTTTAAATTGTCACTGAACTCTTCTTTGGTCGCCTCAAAGTTCTCTCTGATCTTTTGTGTTGGCTTGATAACACGTTTAGATCGTACTGCTTGTTCTTCAGTTAACATGGACTCTGCTTCCTGCATATTTGAGTTTTTGGGAGCAGGGTGACTTTCTGTATGTTCAGTTACTGAGAGATCCACTAAGCCTCTTGTGGACATGTTATTCCTATTTAAGCGGTACTGTCTCTTTAAGAGGGTATTCCAGCTTGTGCACTGTGCTTATGAAGCCACGTGCGTATAAGATGGCGGACAGCTCTAAGCTCGCAGGGGGACTGTGTGTAGACATGCAAGACTGTAGATTTAAGCTTCTTTTTGACTATTCTGCCACAGATGTACGTTAGAGATTATCCCCTGATTGGTTGTGAGTGATAGCCCCTGTACAAGCAATGGTAGATGGCTGAACTCACTAATATCTCCAGGTATAGGCACCAGTTGCATGTGATGATCCAGTGAGGAGAATACAATGGTGAAGCTTTGATCATTTATTGATTTGTCTTGAAAACAAATGCAGGGAAATGAGGGTATGCTAGAGGATATTAGAGATACTAGAGGTCAAAAAGAATAGCTCTCACCATCATGAAGGTCTGCGACAAAGAGGAAGTATGAAGGACCTTTCAGAGGATGTGATGTCACAAAAGAGGGAGGAGAGCAATGCAATGGAAATTTACATAACACACTACAAATGGTATTATAAGAATAACCACAGGGTGGCAGCGTTACACAACATGGTAAATTATAATATAATGCAAATACAAATTGTAGAATACAAGAATAAAGGCTGGAACAGCACAGATCTCTTTCTCTTTTTAGATCCTCTGGCTCCTGTACATGCGCCTCACGTCCTTTCTTGGACTGCTGCAGCTCTTGCCTGAACTGTTCCCAGTCATGGTCATATCCCGACACTTTCTCCTTTGGTTTGCAGGGCTCCTTCAGCAGAGCATGCTTGCCCCTACTTGCTTCTTTTACGTGCATCTGGGTCACTTCTTCCTTTTTTCCAGCAGTAGTTACGCCCAGCTACTATGGCAGTTTTAGAGACCTCTGCTTCTTTAGCGGCTTTTGCCACTTCGGCCGCGGCTCCCTTTGGCTTAACTTTGGTCTCTGTAGCACCTGGGGACTTCATGTCAACCAACACATCGGCCTTAACTTTTTCAGTCTTTGTCTTCTTGAAGTCTCCAGTCTCTTTGACCGCCTTCTCATCCTTCTCGGACATGGCACCATACACTTGCCCTGTTAACCCCTCCCCCTCTTTCTCATCGAGGCAGGAGGCACCAGGGTCTTCAGCAGACTCCTCGTCTTCTGTCATTTTCTCCAGAGGCTCACCCAGGACACTGTTCTCCTTTTGGGGAGGAGTCAGGAGAGACAGCCCATCGTAATAGCCCGGATCTGCATACTGGTCGTCCATCTCCTCATATTTCTTCCCCAGCAGGCAGCTGGCTACTTGGAAGGCCTTGTAGGCGGAGGGGACGTCTTTTGCGACCTGGTCCTGGTTACACACTGTCATGAGACTCTTGGCCTCTGCATCGACATCAGCCCCATCAACTGGTTCAGCCGATACCTTTTCTACCTTCTCTGCCTTGGCCAGCACCCTGGCACCACCATTTCCAGACCCACTCTTACCAGGCTCTGACTTCTTGGCACCTTCCAGAGGATCTTCCTCTTCTGGTTTCTCACTTTTTTCCACCTGCTGTGCAGGAGCACGCTTAGGCTTCTCAACCTCATAGATGGCATCTTTTGAGCTCATGAGAGCTTCCATCTCTGCTCCGAGTTGCTTGTTCAGCCTCTCTAATTCATTTCGCTCCTCAAGCACTTCTTCAAGGGCTCTAGCCAAGGAGAGGGCCTTGGACTCTTTCTCCCGAGCATCAGCCTCCGCTCGGTCACGTTCTTCGGCATATCGAGCCGATATGTATTTCTCCTCAACCAAGAGCTGGTCAAACTTCTTTTGTTTCTTCTCCAATCTAGATACAGTTTGTCTCTGGTGGTCCAGGTCCACCTTGCGATCACATAACTCTTGATCAAGTTGAGCCATCCTGGCTTCCAAATGTCTTTTCTCCTCCAAAAGAGCAGATTTTTCTGAGGCGCTGTTTAGAACCTCATCAGCCAGCTCATCTCTTTCCTGCTCTGCATGAAGTCTGGATCGCTCAGAAGCTGCAAGTTCCTCTTGAAGTTGGAGAATTTCCGCTTCTATTAGTGACTCTAGTTCCTTCAGCTCATTCATCTCTTTCTGTGACTCCTCTGGAGATTCCTGCAGTTGCTCTGCGAGAACCGCTAGCCCTATCTCTAGTGTATCTAGGGACTGTGCAGAGTGAGCGAAAACATCTTCAAGTTTGTAGCTGTACTGTCCTGTCAGGTCATCTACAACTGTCAGGATATGAGCTTCAGACACTAGGCTGTCACCCGACTGAATTCTCGTCTCGTCAGATATAACTGTCATCTGGTCGCTAGACTCGCTACTAGTAACCACTTTAGTTTTGCTGGGTCTTGACATGGTAGTCTCACTCTCGGAGTTGCTAACTGTCACGGCACATAGGCCACTTATACTGCTCGAGTCATTATTAACCCTGGCCTCTAGGGGCACCCCTGAGTCAATCCCCACCTGGGACATTTTATTAATCATAGAAACCTGTGGAGACTGCACATCCACCTCTGGTCCGTGTGGTACACCCTCTAGCCCGCCACATTGTCTACAATGGGGTCTCCTAGCGGTGTTTCTTCAACATTTATCAACACTTTTATATCAGACACATGTAAAGCTCCCCAATCACAGCCTGCAAAGGAAAAGGCATGTCATTATCACATATTTCATATGACATCACATTTTCCTTATGCATTTCCGCACTTTTGTCACCATCACTTTGCATTTGACCAGCACCATTGTTTCCAATGGTCAATATTCTTTCCCCATGCAGGTCAAAGTGCAGCTCCCCTAAAGGGACAGGTACAGGTTCTGCAGGAGTTTCTGCACTCTCTGCAGAAATGTCTCCATTACTCCACACCTCCCAGCTTAAGGGAAGATTACACCCCAACACTCCCTCATGCATAAGCTTATCTGTCACATCAAGTTCATCAGTCTCTGTTCTCATTGGAGTCTCACGCTCAGTGAAAATAAGTGGATAGTCCTTCTCCGCACGACTGTCCAGCACCTTTATTATTTTACCAGTCTCAGGTTTCAATATTGTGCTGCCTCTTACCCGGGCTAGCATGGGATCCAGGATCCGTGTCATCCCAAAACTAGCTTTGGTCATGGGCAACCGAGGTAACACAGAAACCTTCTCCCCTGCAGGTTTCTGCGAGGGAGCCATCACAGCAGGCTTATCCGCCTGTCCAGACACAGTTTTTTCTCTGTGTGACTTATTACCTACCGGCCCAGCAGATATCCCCTGCCGCCGGCTCACTGTCACTGGCTCTGCCACACAGTTAATAACAGGAACAGTCTTACCCTTTGTAATCAACCATGGGATTATAAATCATATGAATGTACCATAACATTACTTACACATCTTCAACTCTATAAATAAGTAATAAAACACGTGGACACAAATATTTTTGGTGGAATAAATTAGGCCACGGCCAACTTTATTAAAGATTAGCTTAATCCAAAATTAAACTGTATCAATATATACCAATAACTTCATAAACAATAATTAGACCAGCCATAAGCTCGGCCTAAACTTCAGACTTAACTCGTCCGCTCACCATTACAGTGAGCGACTTTACACCCTCCTTCTAATAAAGCAGCCGTGACAATGAAAACAAACTTTCAACAGGGAAGGGCGGGCGGGGGCAGCACCTCCTCCAGATGCTGTTGAGATGACAGCCTAACACTGACCGCTACCGCTACTATATAGCCCTAACTATGGGGGGCCTTGAAACTGTCCCACCAATGACCCAACTGTTGCTGGGCATCTCAGGCCACTCTGCCCAGCAACACTACTTCATAGGTCACTTACTGACCCAATGATTGACATCTGCCCCAGACCCCCAGTAACCAGCTATTTTTAGCTCACCTAACACACTTTTAGGCGGGAAATTTTCCCGCCACAAACTAATAAAAGCTAATGGGATGATTATAATCCCATGCGGATCCCTCTATATAATTTCGGGATCCATACATGGGATTATAAATCATATGAATGTACCATAACATTACTTACACATCTTCAACTCTATAAATAAGTAATAAAACACGTGGACACAAATATTTTTGGTGGAATAAATTAGGCCACGGCCAGCTTTATTAAAGATTAGCTTAATCCAAAATTAAACTGTATCAATATATACCAATAACTTCATAAACAATAATTAGACCAGCCATAAGCTCGGCCTAAACTTCAGACTTAACTCGTCCGCTCACCATTACAGTGAGCGACTTTACACCCACCGGACCATGCCGGCTAACAAGGCGGCGTGGGCCCCACCCCACCCATAACTATCTCAATTATAGCTTGCATGTCCAAATTGAAAATGTCCAAACCAATCTGTGACAAATGAATCTTGTCCGAAAAATAAAGGCCGGGCAAACCACCTTCAAGGTCCACGTGCCGAAATGAAAACCCCCAAATCAATGGCATAAAACGAGCCATAATTCTATTCAAACGTATCCTCATCTTATCTAAATATTTAAAATTAGGACAGGATAACCAAAGTAAACGTGGAATCATTTCCGAAAAAAACTAAACGTGCATCAGGGAACAATCGCCTTGCCCTTACCATTGTACGTTTCATACAGAAAGCCAATTCAATGGTGCCAAATTTGCCCACATCATTTGCCCCTGCATGAAAAATTATTATATCAGGATCAGGGTATAAATCACACATTTCCAACATTACATCTATCAAACCTTCCCAACGAAGACCCCTGACCCCATTCCAGTATATTCGAACCGTATCTGTGGACCAAGAGAGGTTGTCACCGTACGATCTTTCTACAGCTCTGCGATGGGCCCAGTATACGAAAGAATGGCCGATAATCCATACGGTGAGACCTGTAAAAACTATAATATAAAGAAACATTAGATCACAGGAACATCAGGACGCACATACATTTTAAAACAATTAGACGACCATCTTCCAATCCGCTTAATCACT
The DNA here is from genome assembly GCF_014858855.1 of Bufo gargarizans. Classification (NCBI taxonomy): domain Eukaryota; kingdom Metazoa; phylum Chordata; class Amphibia; order Anura; family Bufonidae; genus Bufo; species Bufo gargarizans. The sequence goes on from NC_058080.1 coordinate 69,198,585, forward strand.
GACGCACTCAAACCCGACCGAGCCGCCGCAGTGGCGGCTCCAATCCGGAAAGAATGCGACGTAATCCGGACACCATCTAAACCCAATTCCTTTAAACATTTCCTTAGCACGGATCTAAATTGATATTGTGTTAAAGGAGAAGTATTCGCATGCACAAAGAAAGCAGTACCACCCCCTGGTCTGCGAAGCCAATACTGAGAAATCATACTCACCGGACAAATACCACCCGACCCAACTCTGTTCACTCGGATCCAGGTACCCTTACCTGATTGATCCATCTTTGACGTCGGAAGGAAAAACAAAACATAATTAACATGAACATGGACATGCTTCAAGGCCAATCCCAAACCTGCCTCACAATTTCTTGGAAACAACTCACTAATTCTAAAAGCACCAAAAAACATGCAACAAAACGCAGTGGAAAACAGCAACTCTTCAAAACTATCAAAACAAACTAAAGAAGTAGCCTGACATAATGATAATAACAGTGTGGGAGAAATAGGACATCTATTGTCAGGAGAACAATTACCACGTTTGTAACCCTTTAACATCTGCTTAATCAGGAAGTAATCTAATAAAGAAGGAGAACCTAAAACCCGAAGAAAAAAGGAAACACCTGACAAAATCCTTAAAACAGTAGAGTAAGCCAGACCCTCCCTAAACAATGCCACACAGAATGCTAATGCAGCAACCTCGCCACTACCATGAGAAGACCAACCTCTATCAGCTGTAAAACAACACCACCTAAGCCATGAACGGCTATAATCCGACCATGTCGCCGGAGCCACAGAAGACTGTAAGTAAGACATACCTAGGACCAAATCAGATTCCACAGGTACTCAGGGCACGATTCCCCTTTCAGATCGGCCCCTTCCGTCAACTGCCGGAATGTCTGAAACTGAAAACGGGAAAGCGAATCAGCAATTGAATTATCTATCCCAGGGATATGGCGAGCTTTCAACCAAATATTCAATTTTAAACAGAGAAGCACCAGATGACGTAACAATTTAACTACTAACGGACATTTTGATGATAAACAATTAACTGCAAATAAAACACCCTTATTGTCAGTATGCAAAATAATTATCTTATTGGAAAAACAACTCCCCCATAAAACTAGCGAAACCACCACAGGAAACAGTTCTAACAAAACAATATTCTTAGTCACTCCATTCAAAATCCAAGCAGGATGCCATTCTGCCGCACACCAATGTCCGTTCCAATATGCACCAAAACCGCAAGATCCAGCAGCATCCGTAAACAAATCCATAGAAGAAGCTAAAACAAAATCTTCCTGCCAATATGACCTGCCATTATATAGCTGAAAGAACTCCAACCAAATCATAAAATCTTCCTTAACCTCCTTAGATAGACTAACATGAAAACCAGGGTTCCTCACACCAGAAATCTTTGCAGACAATTGCCGACAAAACACCCGGCCCATTGGCATAATCCTACTGGCAAAAGCTAACATACCCAAGACCGACTGAATCTCTTTCACCTTAGCTGTACGCTTACTTAGCAATGAAGATAAAGCCATACAGATTTTTGACACTTTCTGTGGAGGAAGACAAAATTCGCCCTTCACAGAATCTATGACAATCCCCAAATATTCCAAACAATTAGTAGGGTACACCGTCTTATCCTCAGCTAACGGAACACCAAACTCAGAACAAACTGCAAAAAAGGATTCCAAACTTTCAAAACATGCTGAAGAATCCGCTGGACCAATGAACAAGAAATCGTCCAAATAGTGCGTCACTGCACCACGCATACACCTGACTGCTACTACCCATTCAATAAACGAGGAAAAAACTTCAAAATAGAAACAAGACAAGGAACAACCCATTGGAATACATTTATCAAAATAAAATAAACCCTGAAATTGAAAACCAAGTGAGTTAAAACAAGAAGGATGTACAGGTAGCAGGCGAAAAGCGGACTGAACGTCCGCCTTTCCCATCAAAGCACCTTTACCAAAATTACGTATCAGATCAATTGCTGAATCAAATGTGGCATACTTGACCGAACACAATGCTTTATCAATTTCATCATTCAAGGATGCACCATAAGGAAAGGATAAATGATGAATTAAACGAAAAGCATTGGGTTCCTTCTTCGGAACAACTCCCAATGGAGAAAGACGAAAATTAGCGAAAGGCGGAGAGGAAAAAGGACCAGCGATCCTGCCTAACTCCAGTTCCTTTGCCAATTTATCCCTCACAACCACAGGAAATTGATCAACCGAAGACAAATTATTAACCCATTCACAACCAACGCCAGAAAACGATGGCAACTGAAAACCCAAAGCAAAACCGTCAAGTAGCAGCTCCGCCATCTTGCAATTTGGGTAACGCTCTAACCAGGGACGCATGGTCACCAGCTTTACTGGTGTCCATGCTTTTTGCAATAAACTCTTTTGTGGATGGCATGGTAGGCATGTTAGCTCTTTTATAACAGCGAACCATCGGGTGACTGCCCCCGCAAAAGGCACATTCATGGCGATATTTACATGACGCAGGCCACCTACACTGTGCTTCATTAAACGCAAAGCAGGTGCCCTTTTTTAACAATTGAGACTGCGGCGCAGCAGAGGCTGGCTGCTGTTTAGGAGCAGAATAAGATGAACGCTGTGGCAACAATAAATTAAGCCACAGCCCAACATCCTTTGTGCCCCACCGCATGCTAGGATAAACGGACAGCCTCTGTCTGAAATTTTCATCATACACAAACCAACCTATCCCCCCAAAATTCTTATACGCCTCTAAAACATTATCTAAATGTTGAAAAAACCCTGAACATTTTGCAGGGAATTTCTCACCCATCACGCTGCAAAAGATACAATATGCCTGCAACCAATTATTAAAAGTACGAGGGATCGGGCGCCTCCTATCTTCTTCAGACTTATCCTCCCTTTTATCTAATTTAGCAACAAAATCTTTTGAAGCAGGCAACAGCGACAAAATGTCCACAAATTCATTTCTCCATATCTTTTCTTTAACCGACATGGAGAGATGAAAGCCTAAAGGCGAAATATCACATGGTAACATTTCTTTATAACATGACTCTGACACTCCTCCACGTTTAGCCACCGCTGGAAGAGGGAGAGAGTCATCACTATCATAATACCCTCCCATCCCCCGACCGCTAAAACGCCAAGCATCAGAAAAATCGCCTGCCGTACCAGCCGGTTCAGGAGCAGGGGGGGGAAGAGGAGCAATACTCTGCAAAGAAGAAAGTACAGAAGACAAGGATGCAATAACGGTGCCCAGATCCCTGGGGAACTCACCACCCGCTGGAGTAGCACTCCGGACACCAGAAGAAGATGCGGATGCCTCTTGTCTCTGCGTCACGCTTTCCAAGCACACACCGTCCCGCTGCTCAACACCGGAGCGGAGCGGCAGGGACTGGTGCTGCACAGGCTGTGGCTCCATTCTGCGTCGTCTACGTCCATGTTGCCGCGAAGGATGTGCAGGGGGCTCAAGCGATGCTCTTCTCACAGCAGGACCTTCCTGGGAACCAAAATGCTGCAGGGCAGAAGCGGAACCAAAAAGCTGCTCCAAGTTTCCTGGGGACGCAGATTCAGGACGGACCTCAGCCTGTGATGTCATCCCCAAGCGGCCACTTCCGGTTTCCTCTACAGCAGCACTCCGTCTATCCGATCTTCTCCTTTCCGGGACAGACCTGCAGGGGGAGGGAGAGAAACGGGTGCGCTGCCTCTTCTCTCTTCTTGAAGAGCGCAGCGCAGGCACCACAGGGAGACCTTCGGGTACGTCAGCCGCAGACACCGCCGGGACCGGGACATCGCCAGGATCGCACACCACCGCCGGAACAGCCACCGATGCAGACCAGTCAGCTAAGCAGGATTCCAGCCAGGACGCCGTCACTCCATCTCCCGCACGCCTCCGCAGCTCAGCCACGAACTCCTCCATCAGGTATGCAGGCAGGCAGCACCTCCTCCAGATGCTGTTGAGATGACAGCCTAACACTGACCGCTACCGCTACTATATAGCCCTAACTATGGGGGGCCTTGAAACTGTCCCACCAATGACCCAACTGTTGCTGGGCATCTCAGGCCACTCTGCCCAGCAACACTACTTCATAGGTCACTTACTGACCCAATGATTGACATCTGCCCCAGACCCCCAGTAACCAGCTATTTTTAGCTCACCTAACACACTTTTAGGCGGGAAATTTTCCCGCCACAAACTAATAAAAGCTAATGGGATGATTATAATCCCATGCGGATCCCTCTATATAATTTCGGGATCCATACATTCTGGTAAAGCAGTGACATCCTCTCCTGCGGACTCATCAAGGTTGTGGTTGCTCCTAGCAACAGCCTTACCGCACCTCCGCACTTCCTCTCTAGGACTCCGGGCACAGTCGCAGGGAAGATATGCACTCCTGAGAACTGCACCGCTCTCCACCTCTTTGTCTTCCCGACGGTTGCCCTTGGCAACGGCATATATCTGCTGTTCATCGGATTCTCCAGGTACACAATTTGTAGCATTTTCTCCGCTCCACAGCTGCCAAAATAATGGGAAGTCTTTGCCAAGCATAAACTCCACTTCCAGGGTCTCACATTTTAAGAGCTCCCATTGCACAGGGCCATAGTCTGTTATAAAGGTCAGAGACACAGTGACATCTGTCTCTGGCCCTCTCTCCAGAAAGTCCAGCACTTCAGGCCTGACGCGAGACACCTGCTGGCGGGCATCTAGGGTGACCCCCAGCGGGATTCCCCCAATCACCAACTCGCAGGATCTTTCTGTATCGGATCTTCTGACATCACCATCCTCTTGGAACTTTGTACAGGGTCCATACAGTGTTGAGAACCCATTTCTCAAGGCCAGCTGCAACTGTGCCTACAAAGCCTCTCGCTCTGCATCAAATTTCGCCAATTCATTTTTAGTGTAGCCAATTGCTATGGCCATTTCTTCTGCCTGCTGTATGCCCCGAGACCCATGGTAGCAGGAAAAGCTTTCAGCCACAAGTCCACTTTTGCTGGGCTACTGGCCCTTTAATTCACTGCAGTTTTACTTGCACCACAGCAAAATAGTTCACACTCTTATGAGCAGCACCTGCTCCACTGGACAAAAAAAAAACTTCCGTTCCTTTAACGCCACACACGGCAAAAAACAGCTTTTAGCAGCACCTGCAGTCTCAGCGTTGCCCCTAGCAACCGACCGTTGCCCTTCTCTCATGGACAACTTGCCCGCATCCGACACCAATTGTAAGGGATCGCCTCTTATTTGGGGGTCATTCTCACAGATACGACTTTAGGACACCAGGTTTCAGGTCCAAACCGTGCATTTATTGTGCACACTCCAACCAATACAGGTTATCATGAAGTCGCAGCTTCACCTAACACATGTGACAGCCACATAAAATAATAAACACCTGCCCGGCTAGGCTCTAACTAACACAGAGTTTCCTGACTCACCTAAGTCCTTGTTCACACCCTGTGAACACAAGCGGCTTTCTCAGCCAATGTCCCCCAGCCTCCTGGCTGTACAGAGCACAGTACGCCCACTGCCTCCAGTCCAGTGTCTCTTGGGGAATCGTGGTCTCTCAGCCCTCCTGGCTTGGACCACACAGAGCCTCCGGGCCTCTGTCCACAGGCACACTCCCCCCTTGCTGACACCCTGGGAGGTGCTTTGTACCAGCCTGATTACTTCCAGCTGGTCTCACCTGTGGTGGAATAGGGGTGTCGACCAATCTATCCACCCCTTCCTTGCCTCTAACCTGTGTGAGACCTGTCACTGTCTCACACTATGTATTATAGAAGTAGAGAAATTGAAACTTGGAAATTTGCTAATTTTTCCAAAATTTTGGTACATTTTGTATATTTTTTAAATAAAAATGAATTTTTTTTACTCCATTTTACCAGTGTTATGAAGTACAATATGTGACAAAAAACTATCTCATAATGGCTTGGATAAGTAAAAGCGTTTTAAAGTTATCACCACATAAAGTGACACTGGTCAGATTAGCAAAAAATGGCCAAGTCCTTAAGGTGAAATAGGGCTGAGTCCTTAAGGGGTTAAACTTCCCAGGATCTTCTAATGACCTGGCTCCAGTACTCGCCATTAATGTTTAGTACGGGGCAGATAGTGGACCCCAAATGCTAAGATTAGATTGGTGCAGGCTAACCTGGGTTATGGATTTTAAATGATTTAGAAAAAAAAAATCAAATTCCCTCTTCAAGTCAAAAGCCTTTCACTTTGGAGGACCCGGGATGCCCATGCATTACATGGACAGTCCACGAATTTCACTGATAATACTGGTAATACTTCATTTCTCCTGTGGTGGCACTGCAGGGAAATTTTACACTTACTCTCAGGTTCCTGCACAATTGACTGGCGGAGGTCCAAACAGTGAGAAATTGACTTAACATTGCGGACCTTTTAATGAAAAAGTTATTTTCCACAGGACTTGGCAATTTATTTTAGTTTTTCATCCCGTCTTTTTGAGAAATGCAATATGTCTGTATTAGTTTTTTTTTTTTTGCAGCAGTATTTTTTTTAAAGATTTCACCATGCGCCATACATGATATATTTCCTTTATTCAAGGGGGTCAATACAAATATGGAAATAAGATATTTATATTTTTTGTGCTTTATTACTTTTGCACTATACATATATATATATATATATATATATATATATATATATTACTTTTTTCTATTTTTGTGGCATAAGGAAGTTTTAATGGGGTAAAGTTTTTATTATGTTTTCTTTATTTTCCTATTTTATATTTTAAAGATTTTTTTTAATTAACTTTTTTCCTTTTTTATTTTCATCCCATTTAAGGGACTTGAACTCTAACTGTGATCACTCATATAATACACTGCAATACTTCTGTATGGCGTAAAGCTGGCAGGACCTAGTAAGTGTAGTGAGATGGCAGACCTGAGTTGCCTCCATCTATCTAGCCACTTGGATGCCTTGGTCAGCAACCGCACAGATGTACTATTACATCAGTTTTCAGGAGCGGTACAGTTCCCATGACATAATATTCAAGTTCTAAAAAGTTACATTTGGATTGGTTGGAGTCTGACTGCTCGGACACCCACAGATCACGAGAATGGGGGCTGCATACCCTGAAATAAATGGCTGTGCTATGTCTGACAGTCCCATACAGGACGAATGGAGCAGCAGTGAACATGCACAACTATCTGCTCCATTCATTTTGTGGTAGCCCTTAAAGGGGTTCTGCAGGAATTAAGAAAATGAAAATACTTAAATATTACTCCATTATAAATATATTCCCAAATACCGTTCATTAGTTATAATGGCTTGTTTTGTCTGGGGAGCAATAATTAGGAGAAATAAAATGGCCGCCGTCCTATTGGTACACACAGAACCTGTCCTAATCACACAGGAGGGCAAGTTACTTTACAACACTGAGGTAAAGAGCTGCCTCATCCTTCTCTCTGCTTGTCAGGGATTATGATCCTGAATACAGATGACAAGATCTTTAGCTGAATCTCTGTAGGAATGGAGTTCATGAGCAGATGTGGCTAATGAGCAGCAGCACTAGTTTACAGTCTCCATTACCACGGTCTGTCCTGTCCATCCTTTCTGTACTTCATGTCTCCTCATGAACTAAATTCCCACAAAGAATCAGCTTAATACCATATTAAACTGTATACAGGATCATAATTCCTGACAAGTAGGAGAGAAGGATGAGGCAGCCCCTTACCTCAGTGTTGTAAAGTAACTTGTCTTCCTGTGTCATTAGGACAGCTTTTGTGTGTACTAATAGAACAGTGGCCATTTTATTTCTCCTAATGATTGCTCCCTAGACAAAACAAGTCATTATAACTAATAAAAGGTATTTGGGAATATATTTATAATAAAGTAATATTTACGTATTTTCATTTTCTTAATTCCTGCAGAACCCCTTTAAATTCACCCTTAGTTCTCTTACAGATGTATGAAATTTTCTGCAGAGTAGTTTGGGGGGCATTTTATCTTCTGATTGCATTTTACTCATTACAGGCTAAAAATTATTTTTTTAATTTCTTCTTTATTAAAAATGTCCAGGCGTTTCTGAGGTACATGGGTTAAAACTCACTTTCTGTTTTCTTCAAATCCCGTCTCCCATCATCTCCTGACCTTTTAAACACTTATTAAGCCATATTCTTATGTTTGTTAAAAATGTAGCTATATGAGTGAGGAGTCAGGAGATCAGAGATAGGAGTTAAATATGAGCCGTCAGATGACAGGATTCAAAGAAAACAGAAAGTGACTGCTTGCAAAAAAATAGATTTTTAACCCCTGTACCTCAGAAACGGCTGAACATTTTTACTAAAGACCAATTGAAAAAAAGATTATTTTTTGTCCAAAATTAGTAAAAATTATAAAAATTGCCAATAGCCTTTAAGTCGCACCCCGGGTACCACCTGGGAACACCGCTAAAATACCCTGGAACGCCATCCTAACGCATGTTTGTATTTTCATTGTGGATTTATACGTGGTGACAGGTTGATTTACATCAGGAATGTATACAATGTGATATCCAGTAGTTATTGTTTTTTTTTCAAATAATAGATTCTAGATTAGATCCCATCCAGAATTAATCTTGTCCTTCTCTGATTTCAGAGTGACCGACTCCTCATCAAAGGAGGAAGAATCATCAACGATGACCAGTCATTCTACGCCGATATTTACCTCGAAGATGGCCTTATCAAGTATGTGCTTACTGTCGTATTGTGGTCTTTAGCTCTGCCCTAGCCTGTAAAAACAGGCTAGAGCAAATCTAAAGACCACCCATTAGTGCCAGTGACTTCACTGGGCTCACTGCTAGGCAGAAACCTCCGCCTAGCTTACCCATGGACAGCCCGCTACCTTACTGGATCTCAAGAAAATTCCCTTTTCCTGCGCGATTCAGCTCAGGGTAAGGGGGAGCAATGGAGCGTGAAAAGCCCAGATGCTTCACTCATTCATGGTGAATGAGTGCAGATTGGGTTGTGACCCTGGACAACCCCTTTGTGCACCTTGACGTAACTGTATGTCTGAGATTTGCAAGAAGGGTATGGAACGGGCTCACAAGCTGAACCTGGCCTATACAGGACCTTCTAAAAAAATTAGCATATTGTGATAAAGTTCATTATTTTCTGTAATGTACTGATAAACATTAGACTTTCATATATTTTAGATAAATTACACACCAACTGAAGTAGTTCAAGCCTTTTATTGTTTTAATATTGATGATTTTGGCATACAGCTCATGAAAACCCAAAATTCCTATCTCAAAAAATTAGCATATCATGAAAAGGTTCTCTAAACGAGCTATTAACCTAATCATCTGAATCAACTAATTAACTCGAAACACCTGCAAAAGATTCCTGAGGCTTTTAAAAACTCCCAGCCTGGTTCATTACTCAAAACCGCAATCATGGGTAAGACTGCCGACCTGACTGCTGTCCAGAAGGCCATCATTGACACCCTCAAGCAAGAGGGTAAGACACAGAAATACATTTCTGAACGAATAGGCTGTTCCCAGAGTGCTGTATCAAGGCACCTCAGTGGGAAGTCTGTGGGAAGGAAAAAGTGTGGCAGAAAACGCTGCACAACGAGAAGAGGTGACCGGACCCTGAGGAAGATTGTGGAGAAGGACCGATTCCAGACCTTGGGGGACCTGCGGAAGCAGTGGACTGAGTCTGGAGTAGAAACATCCAGAGCCACCGTGTACAGGCGTGTGCAGGAAATGGGCTACAGGTGCCGCATTCCCCAGGTCACGCCACTTTTAAACCAGAAACAGCGGCAGAAGCGCCTGACCTGGGCTACAGAGAAGCAGCACTGGACTGTTGCATGTCATTCGGAAATCAAGGTGCCAGAGTCTGGAGGAAGACTGGGGAGAGGGGAATGCCAAAATGCCTGAAGTCCAGTGTCAAGTACCCACAGTCAGTGATGGTCTGGGGTGCCATGTCAGCTGCTGGTGTTGGTCCACTGTGTTTTATCAAGGGCAGGGTCAATGCAGCTAGCTATCAGGAGATTTTGGAGCACTTCATGCTTCCATCTGCTGAAAAGCTTTATGGAGATGAAGATTTCATTTTTCAGCACGACCTGGCACCTGCTCACAGTGCCAAAACCACTGGTAAATGGTTTACTGACCATGGTATTACTGTGCTCAATTGGCCTGCCAACTCTCCTGACCTGAACCCCATAGAGAATCTGTGGGATATTGGGAAGAGAAAGTTGAGAGACGCAAGACCCAACACTCTGGATGAGCTTAAGGCCTCTATCGAAGCATCCTGGGCCTCCATAACACCTCAGCAGTGCCACAGGCTGATTGCCTCCATGCCACGCCGCATTGAAGCAGTCATTTCTGCAAAAGGATTCCCGACCAAGTATTGAGTGCATAACTGAACATAATTATTTGAAGGTTGACTTTTTTTGCATTAAAAACACTTTTCTTTTATTGGTCGGATGAAATATGCTAATTTTTTGAGATAGGAAATTTGGGTTTTCATGAGCTGTGTGCCAAAATCATCAATATTAAAACAATAAAAGGCTTGAACTACTTCAGTTGTGTGTAATGAATCTAAAATATATGAAAGTCTAATGTTTATCAGTACATTACAGAAAATAATGAACTTTATCACAATATGCTAATTTTTGGAGAAGGACCTGTATGTTGTTGGTACCAGCTGTGTAATACAGCTGACACCTGCCTGTTGCGACCAGGATTGGAGATTTCCTGGTCATTTAACCTCCTTAGATGCCAGAGGCCAAGGCATCTGAGAAGTTAATGTAGTCACACAGAGGGGGTTCCTTGGGATTGTGGGATGTCAACAGGGTATTATGGTAGCCTGTAGTCTTGTGAATACTCCCAGACTTGCCACAGTAAACTGCTTGTTAAGCCCTGCCTGCAGCATGATTTAATAGGCAGTACGGAGAATGCTGTTACAAATATTAAAGAATAAACCCCCAATTCCCTAAATCTCAATCAGATTGAGTATATGTTGGTTGTGTTGGAATAACAAGTCTGATCCATGGAGGTCTCCAGGTCACAGAGTTCGCTTGTCTTTTTTTGGAACCCATAGAAATGAGTGGTGAGCAAACGCAACCACCTCTTTATTCACTTGGGTCTGCCGGAAATAGCAGAGCCAGTGCTTAGCTATTTTCGAAACTCCGATAGAAATTATTGGAGTTAGGTGTTGGTCTCAGTGGTGGGACCCGCACCTATCTGATATTGATGACGTATCAAAGTACCAGGTAATACAACCTCTGCTCCTTGGTGCCATAAACAACAAGATTCTATTAGTGGTCTTGTGAAGTCTATGCCTTGACAGGATCAAGGTGATTTAGTTGTATGACCTAGGCAATATTAGACAGGTGGTTTATTGTTATGGCTGATTGGTGTACAGTATATGAAGAGATTGTTAAAACTTTCTAAATCGTAGTCTCCAACCTGTGTCATTCCAGCAGTTGTAAGACTACAACTTTCAGAGATGCTAGGCATTGTAGTTTTGCAAAAGTTGAAGAGGCTACAGTTGGAGGATATCCTTCTGAAGAAGTCACGTTGGCTTTATGAATGGTGTAACTGCTGCCCAAATTCTATTAATCCCTGCATCTAAAAAGGTTTTCCTATCATATGGTTGTATACTGAAATGTTATGCAGCGTCTTGAGATATTTATGTATCCACTGCTCATGATATCAAGATCTCCACTTGCTGTCAGTATGACAATTGGTGTTTCTGATATTTAGACAAATTGGAGAGAATTTGATTGTTCCTGGTGGAGTAAAGACCATCGAAGCTAATGGACGTATGGTTGTTCCTGGTGGAATTGACGTTAATACGTATCTTCAGAAGCCCTACTTGGGTATGACGACACTTGACGATTTCTACCAAGGAACTAAAGCCGCAGTAGCAGGAGGGACCACCATGATCAGTGAGTAGATTAAGAGTACATGTACGTGTGATGTATACAGCACGTTGTATGATTTATTACTGGAATTATTTGCCGCCTTCAACCAGGTTGGCAGGTGTTATATGTATGGAACCTTAGCAGGTTGTTAACTACAGGTATCCACCTTGACTATGGCATGGTTCCTTCCATATGTCCAAATCCATGAACCAAGTGGAGAAAGCTGCTGCCAGACAATTCTGGTGGTGGCTTATCTCCCAGGAGAACAAAAGGATAAGGCAAAAATATAAATTTTGCCTGATCCTTGTCTCCCCTGACATCATCTGTTGGGGGAGAGTTGGAAGCTCCCCACACACATTAGAGTGTCAGCTAAACCTTGGCAGGTTCGGCTGACAAAAGACTAACGTGTATGGCCAGCTTAAAGGGGTTATCTCACCTTAGACATTAGGGGCATATCACTAGGATAAGCCCCCAATGTCGATAGGTGCGGGTCCTAGAACGGAGCCCGCAAAGTTCCTATGGTTCGGCTATTTCCGTCAGCCTCATAGAAGTGAATAGGACCGCTTGCGTGGTGCACTTCCCATTCATTTCAACGGGACTGCTGAAAAACATACTGCGCGGCTATTTTTGGCACTCCCATAGGAATGAATGGAGGGAGGCTGCGCATGCGCAGTGTGCCCTCCTTTACTTTGCAGGCTCTGTAATAGAGATAGATGCGGGTCCCAGAGATGGGACCTCCTCCCATCAGACTTTGGGGGCATATCCTAGTAATATTCCCACAATGTCCAAGATGGAAATAAACCTTTAAGCTGTTTTACAGACCTGGGGTGAGCGGGGATAAGTCGCAGATTGCGGCACTAAGGATCTTTGCGCTGCAATCTGTGGCAGAAATACGCCTAATTTAGGCTTATTGCTGTTTGATAAATGACCCCCTATGTGTCCGTGTCCTGTACACTAATAATGCAGGGTCTCTTCCCTTTTAGTTGACCATGTGGTTCCCGACCCTGGATCCAATATTTTGGCCTCATTTGAAAAATGGCACGAGGTGGCCGATACCAAATCCTGCTGTGATTACTCCCTCCACATGGACATCACCAGCTGGTACGATGGGATCCGAGAGGAGCTGGATATTCTGATACAAGACAAAGGTATGGACTGGGGGTACACAGCCACCTGTCCGTCTGACAACAGAAAAGTCGCGTTATATTTTTAGAAGGCTCTGTTCACATCTATATCATGGTTTCGGCACCGGATCCATTGCATGATGAAAACCTCCTTCTCCACCCAGAACTTATCTCTCTAATGCTCCAGACTGGAGATCTGCAGTCATCTTCTCCTGGTGAAGGTACTTGTACCATCAGAACATCTCCAGTATGGAAGTTGACCACATTGATATCTACAACAGCATGGAGGATCCAGGGTGGTCACCAGTAGAGGTGGAGTTTGTTGCTAGGCAACTGCCTGCACTCATCAAGGGTCTCTATAGCAAACCCAGTGCTTGCAATCATTATTTATTTTTACTGAGAGATTACAACCATAATTTTTCCTTTAAACAGTCATAATGTTCCTGATATTGTTCCCCTTTTCCTCTTTACAGGTGTCAATTCATTCCAGGTATACATGGCCTACAAAGATCTATACCAAATGACGGATAGCCAGGTAGCTATATATTGCGTCTATATACGGGGATTCAGTGAAAACACTAGACGTTTTATTCATTCAATGTAAAATATAAAACTACCGCCATTGTGAACTTGTTACTATGAGGAGGCACGGTAAGCACCGTCTTGAAGAGCCTGTCCAGGGTTAGAAAACAAGTCTGCTTTTTCCAGAAACAGCGCCACTTCTCTATGGTGACCGTGCCTGGTATTGCAGCTCAGCTCAAATGTATGGACCTGAGTTGTAATACCAAACAGTTTATAGACAATAGAGGAGCCGCCTCTTCTCTAATCCAGGACGACACCTTTTATATAGTTGTTTTCTGTGTTATTTGTCTGCACAGAAATTACATAATCCTGAATTTATTATATATTTATTTATTTATTTTCAGCTTTATGAGATCCTTACCTTCCTCAAGGATCACGGTGCTGTAATTATGGTCCATGCCGAAAATGGAGATTTAATAGCTCAGGTGAGTGAGATTATTATTGACAACCAGTTAACCAGCAGACGTCACCCTGTACTCGTACCAGTAACGCATCATGCACACGTTATTTTGCGGTCCGCAAACCGCGGATCTACAAAAAACAGAAGCAGCCCGCAATTTGTGGAACAGAACGGGCGGCCCGTTGTAGAAATGCCTATTCTTGTCCGCAAAATGGAGAAGAATAGGACATGTTCTATTTTTTGGGCGGGGCCACGGAACGGAGCAACGGATGCAGACAGCACAATGCTGTCCGGATCTTTTGCGGCCCCATTAAAGTGAATGGGTCCGCATCCGAGCCGCAAAAACGACAGATTCAGACCCAAATAACGGTCATGTGCATGAGGCCTAAGTGGTAGCATTTCTACATGCAACATAAACCCAATTGGTGTGCCTTCTTTACACTATGTGAAAAGATGTAGACTACTTTGTGCTTTTATCCGGGCAAAGAGATAGATAGATATATGTAAGATAGATAGATAGATAGTTAGATATGAGATAGATAGATAGTTAGATAGTTAGATATGAGATAGATAGATAGATAGATAGATAGATAGATAGATAGATAGATAGATATGAGATAGATATATGTAAGATAGATAGATAGATAGATATGAGATAGACAGATAGATATGAGATAGATAGATAGATAGATAGATATATAATATATATATATGAGATAGATATATGTAAGTTATTTAGAGATAGATATAGATAGATATTAGATAGGCAGATAGAGAATTGATAGATAGATAGATAGATAGATAGATATAATTGATAGCTAGATATGGATATGGGATAGATACATATGGGAAAGATAAAATATAGATAGATATTCAGAATGCTATTATTTTCCCTTATAATCATGTTATAAGAGAAAATAATAATGATCGGGTCCCCATCCCGATCGTCTCCTAGCAACCGTGCGTGAAAATCTCACTGCAGCCGCACTTGCTTGCGGATGCTTGCGATTTTCACGCAGCCCCATTCACTTCTATGGGGCCTGCGTTGAGTGAAAAACGCAAAAATATAGAGCTTGCTGCAATTTTCACGCAACGCACAAGTGATGCGTGAAAATCACCGCTCATGTGCACAGCCCCATAGAAGTGAATGGGTCCGGATTCAGTGCGGGTGAAATGCGTTCATTGTATCCGCATGGAAAACTCGCCCGTGTGAAAGGGGCCTAACTACTTGTAATGATAAAGTACCAAAATTCTGTTTTACTGCAAGATGTAAAACAAATGTTTTTTTTCGGATTTATCAGCCTGGAGTAAAGCTTGCTGACAAAGGCAGAACAGCAAATTTTAATAATTTATGTGTCTAGATATGATAAAGACTGCATAAAATAAAAAAAATGAGTCACAAAAAAAATGTTGTCACAAAGAATGTATTTATTTAAACATTTCAAGCTCTAAACGTAGTGTCCATATAAAATAAAGCCTGAGTTAGGCCTCATGCACATGGCCGTTGTTTTGGTCCACATCCGAGCTGCAGTTTTGGCGGCTCGAATGCGGACCCATTCACTTCAATGGGGCCGCAAAAGATGCGGTCAGCACTCCGTGGTCCGCCAAAAAAATATAGCCTGTCCTATTCTTGTCCGCGTTTTGCGGACAAGAATAGGCAGTTATATTAATGGCTGTCCGTGCCATTCCGCAATTGCGGACCGCAAGACACACAACAGTCGTGTGCATGAGGCCTTAGATGTATTAAAACATTGGTATACAATGTTTGGAGCTGTGTCATTACCATTCAGGACACATCTTGCACACAAGTCATCCCGAGTCATTCTGCGTGCTCCTCTCCATGATTTATAGGACTGGAGGTAATCCTATTTCCTGCTGGAGAATTGCTCCCATTTAGTATTCACCTGCAGTCACATATTATATCAGCCGGCCCTGCTTAGTGTTTTATTATGTGCAGATGATAAGAGTAACGGCAGATGGTTTATTGTGCAGCATTAAATTCCTCCCCGTCAGCGCATACATATACGGTATACAGCTCCATGACGCTGCATTATCTCTCATTGCCTCACTGTGTTGCTTGTACAGGATTGTGTGTGATAATGTAGCCCTATTCACTTCAATAGGAACTGAGCTGCAATACTGAGCACAGCCTGTGGACAGGCATGGCGCTGTTCCTAGAAGAAAGCAGCCATGTTTTTTCTAATCCTGTACAACATCTGTGCCCGCCTACCAGCGCCAAGGTGGTCTCAGTCAGGCAGGTCCTACTCTAATCCCACCTATGCCGTATGGGCATCTATATTCAGGAGAGCAGACGCTGCACATATATTGTGCTGCTCCTAGTCAGCTCTGTGTGCATCAAGCAACGGGTAGGTGGGCACAGATGTGTTTTGATCAAAATATATTGGCTAAGAATCTCAGATTTTATGTTTGCATCTATTGTTTCAGTGCATTATTTTCCGTGACTTTATAAATGTAGCCATGTGCATCCGCATATTTACCATCATATCGTGCAGGATTTTTGTATCTTTTTTCTGTGATTTTTTGGATTTGTCTTGAAGCAGCGGCATCTTCAGGTGTAAATGCACTTCTATCCTGGGAATAGATTTATGTGCACTTTTGCCCCACCCATCTAATAGGCCGCCTTGATTAAGTGGTACATATAGGTGTGTGTGCTCCTCCTCTCATCGGTTGCTGGATGCACATGGAGGTGACTAGGAGCAGCCCACTATATGTGCGGGGTCTGCGCTCCTTAATATAGATGCATAACGGCATAGGTAGGTTTACAGTAGGACCTGCCTGACTGAGACCACCTTGGCGTGGGTAGGCAGGCACAGATGTGTTTTGATCAAAATATATTGGCTGAGTGTCTCAGATTTTATCATTAGAGTGAGGTCTTAGTCCATATGTTATGTTTGCATCCCTTCAAATCAGTGGGGCGTATTTTCTAATACCGTTCCTTTACCAAGTGGTACACAAGGATGCCATATGGTGCAAAATATGGTTCAGGTCTGACCTGAAAAATAATTCCCATAATGCATAGACATTTACATTTAGTAACTTTAGGTGACATCTCCTCTTTCTGTTCTATGTCTAGGAAGCTTTCATCATTTTAACATAAAAAAATTACAGTATATTTTTTTTACATTTTTAATCAATAGGAACAAAAACGTATATTAGAAATGGGCATAACTGGACCTGAAGGACACGCTCTGAGCCGACCTGAGGAGGTAGGTACATTTTGCTGAAATCTTTTGTGCTTATTTCCAACTCTGATTTTCAGTCATTTACCACTAGTCAAAAAGTTTACTTCCACAAAATGAAAGTATGCCCTACATGGACAAAAATTGAGAAAATAACATAGACTGCCTGCAGCTGACACCAGAGGGAGCAGGTGAGCTGACTGCATACTGTCTTATTATTGAGTTCAGTGTATGATCTGTATGCAGTAAGTGCCCTCTGGTGGCAGATACGGGTAAGAAATATGTTCTGTGTCAGAAAAACCAACATAATTAAGAAATGAATAAGCACATTTCATGTCTCTCCATATTTATCGCATGGAAGTTATTAAAACTATTTATTAAGGATTAATATTATGATGAAATATTATGCACATTTTGCATCAATGGATCGGATTAGATGAGATTCACTGAGCGGTGCCAGGTCCATAAATAACGAATAAGTTAGGACTATTCATGCCTGGATCTTCTCTATTTTACCTTGAATCAGCAAAATTTTGAGCAGTGAATTATTTCGGCTCTCTGCTCTCAGGATTGTCCTTGAAAGATCAAGAGCCCGTGTTTAATTTAAACTTACAATGTGGATGATAAAATTTTCATCACGACTAGGGATGAGCGAACTCGAACTGTATAGTTCGGGTTCGTACCGAATTTTGGGGTGTCCGTGACACGGACCCGAACCCGGACATTTTCGTAAAAGTCCGGGTTCGGGTTCGGTGTTCGTCGCTTTCTTCGCGCTTTTGTGACGCTTTCTTGGCGCTTTTTGAAAGGCTGCAAAGCAGCCAATCAACAAGCGTCATACTACTTGCCCCAAGAGGCCATCACAGCCATGCCTACTATTGGCATGGCTGTGATTGGCCAGAGCACCATGTGACCCAGCCTCTATTTAAGCTGGAGTCACATAGCGCCGCCCGTCACTCTGCTCTGATTAGCGTAGGGAGAGGTTGCGGCTGCGACAGTAGGGCGAGATTAGGCAGATTAACTCCTCCAAAGGACTTGATTAACTGATCGATCTGCAGCTGTGGATCATTGAGCTGCTGATCCTCAATTGCTCACTGTTTTTAGGCTGCCCAGACCGTTTGTCAGTCACATTTTTCTGGGGTGATCGGCGGCCATTTTGTGTCTTGTGGTGCGCCAGCACAAGCTGCGACCAAGTGCATTTAACCCTCAATGGTGTGGTTGTTTTTTGGCTAAAGCCTACATCAGGGTGAAGCTGTCACACCAAGTGCATTTAACCAGCAATAGTCTGTTTATTTTTTGGCCATATACTACATCAGGGGCAAGCTGCGCCTGTCACCAAGTGCATTTAACCCTCAATGGTGCGTTTGTTTTTTGGCTAAAGCCTACATCAGGGTGAAGCTGTCACACCAAGTGCATTTAACCAGCAATAGTCTGTTTATTTTTTGGCCATATACTACATCAGGGGCAAGCTGCGCCCGTCACCAAGTGCATTTAACCCTCAGTAGTGTGGTTGGTCAAGCTATCACACCAAGTGCATTTAACCAGCAATAGTCTGTTCATTTTTTGGCCATATACTAAATCAGGGGCAAGCTGCGCCCGTCACCAAGTGCATTTAACCAGCAATAGTCTGTTCATTTTTTGGCCATATACTACATCAGGGGCAAGCTGCGCCCGTCACCAAGTGCATTTAACCCTCAGTAGTGTGGTTGGTCAAGCTGTGACACCAAGTGCATTTAACCAGCAATAGTCTGTTCATTTTTTGGCCATATACTACATCAGGGGCAAGCTGCGCCCATCACCAAGTGCATTTAACCAGCAATAGTGTGGTTATTTTTTGGCCATATCCCAGTCTAATTCTGTCACTAAATCCATACCGGTCACCCAGCGCCTAAATACTAGGCCTCAAATTTATATCCCGCTAAATCTCTCGTTACCGCTGTCCTGTTGTGGCTGGGAAAGTTATTTAGTGTCCGTCAAAGCACATTTTTTGTTCTGGGTTGAAATACAATTCCCAATTTAGCAATTTAAAAATTTAGTGGTTTCTGCTGTATCAGAGCTATTTGAAATCTATCCCTAAAAGGGTATATAATATTCAAGGTGCACATAGGGTCATTCAGAATAACTTCACACACCCGCTACTGTGCATTTCCAAGTCTAATTCTGTCACTAAACCCATACCTGTCACCCAGCGCCTAAATACTAGGCCTCAAATTCATATCCAGCTAAATCTGTCGTTAGTGCTGTAGCTGGGCGAGTTATTTAGTGTCCGTTCAAGCACATTTCTTGTTCTGGGTTGAAATACAATTCCCAATTTAGCAATTTCATAATTTAGTGGTTTCTGCTATATCAGAGCTATTTGAAATCTATCCCTAAAAGGGTATATAATATTCAAGGTGCACATTGGGTCATTCAGAATAACTTCACACACACCCGCTACTGTGTATTTCCAAGTCTAATTCTGTCACTAAACCCATACCTGTCACCCAGCGCCTAAATACTAGGCCTCAAATTCATATCCAGCTAAATCTGTCGTTAGTGCTGTAGCTGGGCGAGTTATTTAGTGTCCGTTCAAGCACATTTCTTGTTCTGGGTTGAAATACAATTCCCAATTTAGCAATTTCATAATTTAGTGGTTTCTGCTATATCAGAGCTATTTGAAATCTATCCCTAAAAGGGTAGATCATATTGAAGGTGCACATAGGGACATTCAGAATAACTTCACACACCCGCTACTGTGCATTTCCAAGTCTAATTCTGTCACTAAACCCATACCTGTCACCCAGCGCCTAAATACTAGGCCTCAAATTTATATCCAGCTAAATCTGTCCTTAGTGCTGTAGCTGGGCGAGTTATTTAGTGTCCGTTCAAGCACATTTCTTGTTCTGGGTTGAAATACAATTCCCAATTTAGCAATTTCATAATTTAGTGGTTTCTGCTATATCAGAGCTATTTGAAATCTATCCCTAAAAGGGTATATAATATTCAAGGTGCACATTGGGTCATTCAGAATAACTTCACACACACCCGCTACTGTGTATTTCCAAGTCTAATTCTGTCACTAAACCCATACCTGTCACCCAGCGCCTAAATACTAGGCCTCAAATTTATATCCTGCTAAATCTCTCGTTAACGCTGTCCTGTTGTGGCTGGGAAAGTTATTTAGTGTCCGTCAAAGCACATTTTTTGTTCTGGGTTGAAATACAATTCCCAATTTAGCAATTTCATAATTTAGTGGTTTCTGCTATATCAGAGCTATTTGAAATCTATCCCTAAAAGGGTATATAATATTCAAGGTGCACATTGGGTCATTCAGAATAACTTCACACACACCCGCTACTGTGTATTTCTAAGTCTAATTCTGTCACTAAACCCATACCTGTCACCCAGCGCCTAAATACTAGGCCTCAAATTTATATCCTGCTAAATCTCTCGTTAACGCTGTCCTGTTGTGGCTGGGAAAGTTATTTAGTGTCCGTCAAAGCACATTTTTTGTTCTGGGTTGAAATACAATTCCCAATTTAGCAATTTCATAATTTAGTGGTTTCTGCTATATCAGAGCTATTTGAAATCTATCCCTAAAAGGGTATATAATATTCAAGGTGCACATTGGGTCATTCAGAATAACTTCACACACACACGCTTCTGTGCATTTCCAAGTCTAATTCTGTCACTAAATCCATACCGGTCACCCAGCGCCTAAATACTAGGCCTCAAATTTATATCCTGCTAAATCTCTCGTTAACGCTGTCCTGTTGTGGCTGGGAAAGTTATTTAGTGTCCGTCAAAGCACATTTTTTGTTCTGGGTTGAAATACAATTCCCAATTTAGCAATTTCATAATTTAGTGGTTTCTGCTATATCAGAGCTATTTGAAATCTATCCCTAAAAGGGTATATAATATTCAAGGTGCACATTGGGTCATTCAGAATAACTTCACACACACACGCTTCTGTGCATTTCCAAGTCTAATTCTGTCACTAAATCCATACCGGTCACCCAGCGCCTAAATACTAGGCCTCAAATTTATATCCCGCTGAATTTGAATACAATACATTGGGCCAAATAATATATTTGTTGTTGTGGTGAACCATAACAATGAGAAAAACATCTAGTAAGGGACGCGGACGTGGACATGGTCGTGGTGGTGTTAGTGGACCCTCTGGTGCTGGGAGAGGACGTGGCCGTTCTGCCACATCCACACGTCCTAGTGTACCAACTACCTCAGGTCCCAGTAGCCGCCAGAATTTACAGCGATATATGGTGGGGCCCAATGCCGTTCTAAGGATGGTAAGGCCTGAGCAGGTACAGGCATTAGTCAATTGGGTGGCCGACAGTGGATCCAGCACGTTCACATTATCTCCCACCCAGTCTTCTGCAGAAAGCGCACAGATGGCGCCTGAAAACCAACCCCATCAGTCTGTCACATCACCCCCATGCATACCAGGGAAACTGTCTCAGCCTCAAGTTATGCAGCAGTCTCTTATGCTGTTTGAAGACTCCGCTGGCAGGGTTTCCCAAGGGCATCCACCTAGCCCTTCCCCAGCGGTGAAAGACATAGAATGCACTGACGCACAACCACTTATGTTTCCTGATGATGAGGACATGGGAATACCACCTCAGCATGTCTCTGATGATGACGAAACACAGGTGCCAACTGCTGCGTCTTTCTGCAGTGTGCAGACTGAACAGGAGGTCAGGGATCAAGACTGGGTGGAAGACGATGCAGGGGACGATGAGGTCCTAGACCCCACATGGAATGAAGGTCGTGCCACTGACTTTCACAGTTCGGAGGAAGAGGCAGTGGTGAGACCGAGCCAACAGCGTAGCAAAAGAGGGAGCAGTGGGCAAAAGCAGAACACCCGCCGCCAAGAGACTCCGCCTGCTACTGACCGCCGCCATCTGGGACCGAGCACCCCAAAGGCAGCTTCAAGGAGTTCCCTGGCATGGCACTTCTTCAAACAATGTGCTGACGACAAGACCCGAGTGGTTTGCACGCTGTGCCATCAGAGCCTGAAGCGAGGCATTAACGTTCTGAACCTGAGCACAACCTGCATGACCAGGCACCTGCATGCAAAGCATGAACTGCAGTGGAGTAAACACCTTAAAACCAAGGAAGTCACTCAGGCTCCCCCTGCTACCTCTTCTGCTGCTGCCGCCTCGGCCTATTCTGCTGCTGCCGCCTCGGCCTCTTCCTCCGCCTCTGGAGGAACGTTGGCACCTGCCGCCCAGCAAACAGGGGATGTACCACCAACACCACCACCACCACCTCCGTCACCAAGCGTCTCAACCATGTCACACGCCAGCGTTCAGCTCTCCATCTCACAAACATTTGATAGAAAGCGTAAATTCCCACCTAGCCACCCTCGATCCCTGGCCCTGAATGCCAGGATTTCTAAACTACTGGCCTATGAAATGCTGTCATTTAGGCTGGTGGACACAGACAGCTTCAAACAGCTCATGTCGCTTGCTGTCCCACAGTATGTTGTTCCCAGCCGGCACTACTTCTCCAAGAGAGCCGTGCCTTCCCTGCACAACCAAGTATCCGATAAAATCAAGTGTGCACTGCGCAACGCCATCTGTAGCAAGGTCCACCTAACCACAGATACGTGGACCAGTAAGCACGGCCAGGGACGCTATATCTCCCTAACTGCACACTGGGTAAATGTAGTGGCAGCTGGGCCCCAGGCGGAGAGCTGTTTGGCGCACGTCCTTCCGCCGCCAAGGATCGCAGGGCAACATTCTTTGCCTCCTGTTGCCACCTCCTCCTTCTCGGCTTCCTCCTCCTCTTCTTCCACCTGCTCATCCAGTCAGCCACACACCTTCACCACCAACTTCAGCACAGCCCGGGGTAAACGTCAGCAGGCCATTCTGAAACTCATATGTTTGGGGGACAGGCCCCACACCGCACAGGAGTTGTGGCGGGGTATTGAACAACAGACCGACGAGTGGTTGCTGCCGGTGAGCCTCAAGCCCGGCCTGGTGGTGTGTGATAATGGGCGAAATCTCGTTGCAGCTCTGGGACTAGCCAATTTGACGCACATCCCTTGCTTGGCGCATGTGCTGAATTTGGTGGTGCAGAAGTTCATTCACAACTACCCCGACATGTCAGAGCTGCTGCATAAAGTGCGGGCCGTCTGTTCGCGCTTCCGGCGTTCACATCCTGCTGCTGCTCGCCTGTCTGCGCTACAGCGTAACTTCGGCCTTCCCGCTCACCGCCTCATATGCGACGTGCCCACCAGGTGGAACTCCACCTTGCACATGCTGGACAGACTGTGCGAGCAGCAGCAGGCCATAGTGGAGTTTCAGCTGCAGCACGCACGGGTCAGTCGCACTACAGAACAGCACCACTTCACCACCAATGACTGGGCCTCCATGCGAGACCTGTGTGCCCTGTTGCGCTGTTTCGAGTACTCCACCAACATGGCCAGTGGCGATGACACCGTTATCAGCGTTACAATACCACTTCTATGTCTCCTTGAGAAAACACTTAGGGCGATGATGGAAGAGGAGGTGGCCCAGGAGGAGGAGGAGGAGGAGGAAGAGGGGTCATTTTTAGCACTTTCAGGCCAGTCTCTTCGAAGTGACTCAGAGGGAGGTTTTTGGCAACAGCAGAGGCCAGGTACAAATGTGGCCAGCCAGGGCCCACTACTGGAGGACGAGGAGGACGAGGATGAGGAGGAGGTGGAGGAGGATGAGGATGAAGCATGGTCACAGCGGGGTGGCACCCAACGCAGCTCGGGTCCATCACTGGTGCGTGGCTGGGGGGAAAGGCAGGACGATGACGATACGCCTCCCACAGAGGACAGCTTGTCCTTACCCCTGGGCAGCCTGGCACACATGAGCGACTACATGCTGCAGTGCCTGCGCAACGACAGCAGAGTTGCCCACATTTTAACCTGTGCGGACTACTGGGTTGCCACCCTGCTGGATCCACGCTACAAAGACAATGTGCCCACCTTACTTCCTGCACTGGAGCGTGATAGGAAGATGCGCGAGTACAAGCGCACGTTGGTAGACGCGCTACTGAGAGCATTCCCAAATGTCACAGGGGAACAAGTGGAAGCCCAAGGCCAAGGCAGAGGAGGAGCAAGAGGTCGCCAAGGCAGCTGTGTCACGGCCAGCTCCTCTGAGGGCAGGGTTAGCATGGCAGAGATGTGGAAAACTTTTGTCAACACGCCACAGCTAACTGCACCACCACCTGATACGCAACGTGTTAGCAGGAGGCAACATTTCACTAACATGGTGGAACAGTACGTGTGCACACCCCTCCACGTACTGACTGATGGTTCGGCCCCATTCAACTTCTGGGTCTCTAAATTGTCCACGTGGCCAGAGCTAGCCTTTTATGCCTTGGAGGTGCTGGCCTGCCCGGCAGCCAGCGTTTTGTCTGAACGTGTATTCAGCACGGCAGGGGGCGTCATTACAGACAAACGCAGCCGCCTGTCTACAGCCAATGTGGACAAGCTGACGTTCATAAAAATGAACCAGGCATGGATCCCACAGGACCTGTCCGTCCCTTGTCCAGATTAGACATTAACTACCTCCCCATAACCATATATTATTGGACTCCAGGGCACTTCCTCATTCAATCCTATTTTTATTTTCATTTTACCATTATATTGCGAGGCTACCCAAAGTTGAATGAACCTCTCCTCTGCCTGTGTGCTAGGCCTAAATATATGCCAATGGACTGTTGCAGTGGTGGCTGACATGAAGCCTGATTCTCTGCTATGACATGCAGACTAATTCTCTGCTGACATGAAGTCAGATTGTCTGTTACGGGACCTCTCTCCTCTGCCTGGGTGCTGGGCCTAAATTTATGACAATGGACTGTTGCAGTGGTGGCTGACGTGAAGCCTGATTCTCTGCTATGACATGCAGACTGATTCTCTGCTGACATGAAGCCAGATTGTCTGTTACGGGACCTCTCTGCTCTGCCTGTGTGCTAGGCCTAAATATATGCCAATGGACTGTTGCAGTGGTGGGTGACGTGAAGCGTCATTCTCTGCTATGACATGCAGACTGATTCTCTGCTGACATGAAGCCAGATCGTCTGTTACGGGACCTCTCTGCTCTGCCTGTGTGCTAGGCCTAAATATATGCCAATGGACTGTTGCAGTGGTGGGTGACGTGAAGCCTCATTCTCTGCTATGACATGCAGACTGATTCTCTGCTGTCATGAAGCCAGATTGTCTGTTACGGGACCTCTCTGCTCTGCCTGTGTGCTAGGCCTAAATATATGCCAATGGACTGTTGCAGTGGTGGGTGACGTGAAGCCTCATTCTCTGCTATGACATGCAGACTGATTCTCTGCTGACATGAAGCCAGATTCTCTGTTACGGGACCTCTCTCCTCTGCCTGTGTGTGTGCTGGGCCTAAATATATGCCAATGGACTGTTGCAGTGGTGGCTGACGTGAAGCCTCATTCTCTGCTATGACATGCAGACTAATTCTCTGCTGACATGAAGACAGATTCTCTGTTACTGGACCTCTCTGCTCTGCCTGTGTGCTAGGCCTAAATATATGCCAATGGACTGTTGCAGTGGTGGGTGACGTGAAGCCTCATTCTCTGCTATGACATGCAGACTGATTCTCTGCTGACATGAAGCCAGATTCTCTGTTACGGGACCTCTCTCCTCTGCCTGTGTGTGTGCTGGGCCTAAATATATGCCAATGGACTGTTGCAGTGGTGGCTGACGTGAAGCCTCATTCTCTGCTATGACATGCAGACTGATTCTCTGCTGACATGAAGCCAGATTCTCTGTTACGGGACCTCTCTCCTCTGCCTGTGTGTGTGCTGGGCCTAAATACATGCCAATGGACTGTTGCAGTGGTGGCTGACGTGAAGCCTCATTCTCTGCTATGACATGCAGACTAATTCTCTGCTGACATGAAGACAGATTCTCTGTTACGGGACCTCCCTCCTCTGCCTGGGTGCTGGGCCTAAATATATGCCAATGGACTGTTGCAGTGGTGGCTGACGTGAAGCCTCATTCTCTGCTATGACATGCAGACTAATTCTCTGCTGACATGAAGACAGATTCTCTGTTACGGGACCTCCCTCCTCTGCCTGGGTGCTGGGCCTAAATATATGCCAATGGACTGTTGCAGTGGTGGCTGACGTGAAGCCTCATTCTCTGCTATGACATGCAGACTGATTCTCTGCTGACATGAAGCCAGATTCTCTGTTACTAGAGTTGAGCGAACACCTGGATGTTCGGGTTCGAGAAGTTCGGCCGAACATCCCGGAAATGTTCGGGTTCGGGATCCGAACCCGATCCGAACTTCGTCCCGAACCCGAACCCCATTGAAGTCAATGGGGACCCGAACTTTTCGGCACTAAAAAGGCTGTAAAACAGCCCAGGAAAGAGCTAGAGGGCTGCAAAAGGCAGCAACATGTAGGTAAATCCCCTGCAAACAAATGTGGATAGGGAAATGAATTAAAATAAAAATTAAATAAATAAAAATTAACCAAAATCAATTGGAGAGAGGTTCCATAGCAGAGAATCTGGCTTCCCGTCACCCACCACTGGAACAGTCCATTCTCAGATATTTAGGCCCCGGCACCCAGGCAGAGGAGAGAGGTCCCGTAACAGACAATCTGGCTTCATGTCAGCAGAGAATCAGTCTGCATGTCATAGCAGAGAATCAGGCTTCACGTCACCCACCACTGCAACAGTCCATTGTCATAAATTTAGGCCCAGCACTAGTGTTGAGCGGCATGTCCCATATTCGAATTCGCGAAATTTTGTGAATATTCGAAAGAATATTCGTAAAATATTCGCGATTATTCAAATTCGTTATTATTTCGCATATGCGATAATTCGAATTATCGCATAATACATATGCTATGCAAAATTCACATGTGCGCTAATGAAATCGCCTTACGAAGATTCGCAACTCAATTCAATCACTAATGTATGAATGCAATGCCCTTTGCCTCTGTTCTGGGACAAGTGTAGATATTCGCATGTGCGCTAATAAAATCGCCTTACGAAGATTCGCACCTCAATCACTTTCTAGGGAATGTGAGACTTTTGGGAATCAATCGAGATACAGTGGGGGGTGATGACAGTAGTTGACAGAGTACAGATCAATGTAATCTGTAAGGTGGAAAGTAAAATAAAAAATACGAATATTCGTAAATCGAATTTTACGAAGTTCTACGTATTCGCGAATATGGTGCTATACTATATGAATGCACAGGCCTTTGCCTCTCTGTTCTGGGGACAAGTGTAGATATTTGCATTTGCGTTAATAAAATCGCCTTACGAAGATTCGCAGCTCAATTCAATCACTAATGTATGAATGCAAAGCCCTTTGCCTCTGTTCTGGGACAAGTGTAGATATTCGCATGTGCGCTAATAAAATCGCCTTACGAAGATTCGCAACTCAATTCACTAATGTATGAATGCAAAGCCCTTTGCCTCTGTTCTGGGACGTGCCGATATTCGCATGTGCGCTAATAAAATCGCCTTACGAAGATTCGCGCCTCAATCACTTTCTAGGCAATGTGAGTAAGATCTGAGCTGTTGGACCTTTGGGAAACAATCAATTATATGTGTACTGTAATTTTGTGGGGGGGGGGGGGGGAAACAAAAAACGAATATTCGTTTTTACGAATATATAGCACTATATTCGAAATATTCGCGAAATCGCGAAGTTGCGATATTCGCGAAAAAAATTTGCTTTTCGAATATTCGCGCTCAACACTACCCAGCACCCAGGCAGAGGAGAGAGGTCCCGTAACAGAGAATCTGGCTTCATGTCAGCAGAGAATCAGTCTTCATATCATAGCAGAGAATCAGGCTTCACGTCACCCACCACTGTAAGAGTCAATTTTCATAAATTTAGGCCCAGAACCCAGGCAGAGGAGAAAGGTCCCGTAACAGACAATCTGGCTTCATGTCAGCAGAGAATCAGTCTTCATATCATAGCAGAGAATCAGGCTTCACGTCACCCACCACTGCAACAGTCAATTGTCATAAATTTAGGCCCAGCACCCAGGCAGAGGAGAGAGCTCCCGTAACAGAGGATCTGGCTTCATGTCAGCAGAGAATCAGTCTGCATGTCATAGCAGAGAATGAGGCTTCACGTCACCCACCACTGCAACAGTCAATTGTCATAAATTTAGGCCCAGCACCCAGGCAGAGGAGAGAGCTCCCGTAACAGAGGATCTGGCTTCATGTCAGCAGAGAATCAGTCTGCATGTCATAGCAGAGAATGAGGCTTCACGTCACCCACCACTGCAACAGTCCATTGGCATATATTTAGGCCTAGCACACAGGCAGAGCAGAGAGGTCCCGTAACAGACAATCTGGCTTCATGTCAGCAGAGAATTAGTCTGCATGTCATAGCAGAGAATGAGGCTTCACGTCACCCACCACTGCAACAGTCCATTGGCATATATTTAGGC
This sequence comes from Bufo gargarizans, assembly GCF_014858855.1. Lineage (NCBI taxonomy): Eukaryota > Metazoa > Chordata > Amphibia > Anura > Bufonidae > Bufo > Bufo gargarizans. The sequence goes on from NC_058080.1 coordinate 69,227,182, forward strand.
CTAGCACACAGGCAGAGCAGAGAGGTCCCGTAACAGACAATCTGGCTTCATGTCAGCAGAGAATCAGTCTGCATGTCATAGCAGAGAATGAGGCTTCACGTCACCCACCACTGCAACAGTCCATTGGCATATATTTAGGCCTAGCACACAGGCAGAGCAGAGAGGTCCCGTAACAGACAATCTGGCTTCATGTCAGCAGAGAATCAGTCTGCATGTCATAGCAGAGAATGAGGCTTCACGTCACCCACCACTGCAACAGTCCATTGGCATATATTTAGGCCTAGCACACAGGCAGAGCAGAGAGGTCCCGTAACAGACAATCTGGCTTCATGTCAGCAGAGAATCAGTCTGCATGTCATAGCAGAGAATGAGGCTTCACGTCACCCACCACTGCAACAGTCCATTGGCATATATTTAGGCCTAGCACACAGGCAGAGCAGAGAGGTCCCGTAACAGACAATCTGGCTTCATGACAGCAGAGAATTAGTCTGCATGTCATAGCAGAGAATGAGGCTTCACGTCAGCCACCACTGCAACAGTCCATTGGCATATATTTAGGCCCAGCACCCAGGCAGAGGAGAGAGGTCCCGTAACAGACAATCTGGCTTCATGTCAGCAGAGAATTAGTCTGCATGTCATAGCAGAGAATCAGGCTTCACGTCAGCCACCACTGCAACAGTCCATTGTCATAAATTTAGGCCCAGCACCCAGGCAGAGGAGAGAGGTCCCGTAACAGACAATCTGGCTTCATGTCAGCAGAGAATTAGTCTGCATGTCATAGCAGAGAATGAGGCTTCACGTCAGCCACCACTGCAACAGTCCATTGGCATATATTTAGGCCTAGCACACAGGCAGAGCAGAGAGGTCCCGTAACAGACAATCTGGCTTCATGACAGCAGAGAATCAGTCTGCATGTCATAGCAGAGAATCAGGCTTCACGTCAGCCCACCACTGCAACAGTCCATTGTCATAAATTTAGGCCCAGCACCCAGGCAGAGGAGAGAGGTCCCGTAACAGAGAATCTGGCTTCATGTCAGCAGAGAATCAGTCTTCATATCATAGCAGAGAATCAGGCTTCACGTCACCCACCACTGTAAGAGTCAATTTTCATAATTTAGGCCCAGAACCCAGGCAGAGGAGAAAGGTCCCGTAACAGACAATCTGGCTTCATGTCAGCAGAGAATCAGTCTTCATATCATAGCAGAGAATCAGGCTTCACGTCACCCACCACTGCAACAGTCAATTTTCATAAATTTAGGCCCAGAACCCAGGCAGAGGAGAAAGGTCCCGTAACAGACAATCTGGCTTCATGTCAGCAGAGAATCAGTTCATATCATAGCAGAGAATCAGGCTTCACGTCACCCACCACTGCAACAGTCAATTTCATAAATTAGGCCCAGAACCCAGGCAGAGGAGAAAGGTCCCGTAACAGACAATCTGGCTCATGTCAGCAGAGAATCAGTCTTCATATCATAGCAGAGAATCAGGCTTCACGTCACCCACCACTGCAACAGTCAATTTCATAAATTAGGCCCAGCACCCAGGCAGAGGAGAGAG